>NC_064763.1:24811736-25121636 GCF_011397635.1 Epinephelus fuscoguttatus | reverse complement strand
AGGGTGGGAGTTTATTATTATGCTAGTCAGTAATAAAGATACAGGTTGCTTTCATGTCCTGCAGATGTCACTAAATCATCACTACTGTTTCTGAATGTGCCTCCATATCTACATTTTTTTTATCCTTTCCATTCTCTGCAGCATTCCTTCCTCAAGCTGGCGAAGCCTCTATCCAGCCTGACGCCTCTGATTGTAGCTGCGAAGGAAGCCATAAAGAACAGCAGTCGCTAGGGTGTGCCCTCTGTCCCCACCCGAGGCTGGAGCCCTGCCTGTGATGTGTGCGTTCATGGGGGCAGGGGCTTGGGTGTATGGGTGGTGGGTGACGTGACAGTGACAGCACAAGGAAGGGGGGATTTGTGTGACTTACCGTGACAGCACAAGGACAAAAGACCCCCAGGCCTCATATGTAGGACGGACATCTGGCCTCGCAGCCTCTCGGCCCATGCTGCTGAAAAGACCTTGCCTCCTCGTTTACTTCTCCAGCACTCTGTACATGTAGAGCAGTCCATCACAAGTATGTGTGAGTGTGCGTGGGTGTGTGTGTGCGTGCGTGCGTGTGTACCAACAGTGCACATCTCTTTGTGTCATATGTCTTGTTCGGCAGCAGTCGCTCCCCAAAACAAGAAAATACGGTGAAAAAATCGAAAAGAAGGTGTGCTCACTTTCAAGAAGAAACATCAGGAGCGAGGAGCCCGTGATTCCTTCCCTGCCCGGCTTTAGGCTTGGTTCTCTTTCCTCTAGTCCCTCCATGGAGCACAATCAGGCCGCGCTTGCACCTGCAGTGACCAGCTGATGTGAAAGAGTAACTCTGGGAGTCTGGACACAACCTTTGCCTGCATGACTACGGCTCTGTGGAGAAACACTGCTATTCCTCTGCAGATTGTCACATCTCAAGGTGGCATATTTATGTATATATGTGTGCGTGTGTGCGTGCGTGCGTGCGTGCGTGTGTGTGTGTGTGAATGAGTGTAGGGGTGCGGCTACAGGGGAATAAGTCAGGAATAATTTCACATGACCTAAGCCAGCTTTAAACATCCTTCATCACGAGATACGGGTCCCGTATTTCATTTGAGCCAACTTCTTTCAGGCGGGCTCTGTCACAGAGTCACTGGAGTTCAGGCTAGCTGCAGTTAATTTGCGCATTTTCCCCCTAAAGCTTCCTACGTATTATCAGACCTAATGTTCTGAATATGTAAAAATATTGAGACACTGTTGGGGCTCAGTTTGTGGACTTAAAACATTGAATTTAAAATGTGTGACTCGATATAATCTATACATACTGAATCTAATTTTTGTGATCTAGTTTGAGACACTTGATTGCATTGACATGTAGACAGTGTGTCACGCATTTAAATCCATTTAAATAGTACTGAAGACTCTCCATACTCCATGTGGAGGGAGTAATCAGAATGACTAAAATATTGTCACAACCAATGCAAGCAATTTATCTGCAGATTCAACAGATAATTCTGCATGCAAACATGAACCGTAGCATCCATTGTGTACAAACATCTCAAACAGGATTATCCACAGATATTCAGTATGTGTTGCTCTCTGTACCAGGCTTTGGGTAGACAATGCAACATCTATCTTAAAGGTCCAGCATGTAGGATTTAGGGCCATCTATTGGCAGAAAAAGGTATAAAATATTTATGTCATCATTGTTTATAATCACCTGAAATGAAGAATTGTTGTTTTTGTTACCTTAGAATGAGCTGTTTATATCTATATACGGAGCGGGCCCTCTTCCACAGAGTCTGCCATGTTGCTCTACAGTAGCCCAGAACAGACAAACCAAACACTGGCTCTAAATAGGGCCATTTGTGCTTTTGCGTTTCGTGCCCACCACTTTAGTTCTCCTACATGCTTGGCACACAGAAGAAGGTGAAGCTCTGCAACCTTACCGCTAAATGCCACTAAATCCTACACACTGGACCTTTATCTGACAATTAGGTACGACGTAGAAAGAAAATACATCAGGGACTCAACAGAAATACAAATGTTTTCTCTTGTAATTGTATATTTAGTGAGGGATTGTCCTTTTTAAGGTGCTGGCACACAGTGAACCAACATTTCAGCCTTTCAAATAAGCTTTTTTTCTGCAACAGTGGCAAACAGAAGGTTGTATAATCATTTACCTACAGTGAGTTGAAGGTCTAGTGCCACACATTCTCACAGTTTCCTATAGTGCCCCACACATCCCTGTGACCTTAAATCTAAAGAAGAAAAGATGACTGACAAAATTTATAAATTATTTAATCAGTTTTTGTGGTCAAGAGACTGAACTTTTAAACATGAATAGAGATGTAAAATTTGGCTAAAAGGAAAATGAGGCCTCTTTTCTTTTAGAAATCATCATTAAGACTTATATTTCAGAACACATAAGACTGTGACTTGATGTTTGGAGTTAATGCCAACAGAAACCTGGCCTACCTGCTCAGGTGAGGCATCCATGTCTAACGAGGCACCAGCTGTCCTCCTCGTCCACCTGCTCCCTCCCTCCCTGTCTTCTCCTTTATAAGCTGCTGCTCATTCATGCTTCAGTGTCCTTTTGTCTTTTAATGGCGTCTTATGTGTCTTCTTTCATATGATCTGTACGTTTTTGTGCTGAGTTTTTTGGAACGCGTGGCAGATCAGAGAGGGGGAATGTGATCCACTGAGCGATGGAGTGGAGTGGGTGCCGTTTTTATGATTGTACCTTGTCCTAATGAGCACTGAAAACCGTAGTAGAGGTTTCTCTCATATTGTTTGCTAACATTCCTTCCATTCCTGGTTAGCGTTTAAACTCATTCCTGTACAGAAGTTATCTACTCTGTGTCGGTGTTTGGTAGCTTCGTCAGGCATTTCCCACGTAGCATCCCTCTGTGTGTGAGCGTGTGTGTTTGTGCGTGTTAGGGGGCTACCTCAATCTGCACTAGAAGATGCCTCACTCGTGTTGTCCACCTTGACTCTGAGGTGCAGGGTAGCTGCTTCATATTGTACCTCCATTGTACAGCAACTGTACAGACGATGAAGGAGTGATGTTAGACAGGAGGATGCAACAGAACTCATGCATGTAAAACAAAACTATACACTGTATCTCATCTTCAAATAGGTTAAGATTGTTAGGATATGTATGTATGTATGTAAATATGACGAGAAAACCCCCCTTTTTTCAGAATTATGTAACTTAAAATGACAATATTCAGGTTGCTCTATGGTATGTATCAATAAATGTTTTGCACCCTGGAAATCAAAAAAAAAAGATGACAAAAACGAACACACACGCTGTCTCTGCACTCCTGGATCCGGCTCTCCTGTTTGGGCTTTATCGGACACTCCTTCATCCGGACAGAGAGCCGATGAATGCAGCGCTCTGTGTGCGGGCCCACACAGTCTGTCCTGAGTACCACTGCTGAGTGTTAGTACATGTATGTGTGCGTGCGGTAGGTGTGGGTGGCCTGACAGGAAGCTTCGCCGGCCCTGGGACGTTTGGCCTCTGCCCCCATGTACAGGTCTGAACTATGAGCACAAAAGGTGAATTTCGGGACAAGAGACGCCGCCGACGTGCCCCTTTCCTGTGGTTGCTCCTGTACATTCCTATCTTCTGAATGTGTAAACCTGTACACGTGGTGTGAAAATTCCTCTATTAATGTGTATCAAGAGAATGGAACAAAGACAAAAAATGTTACTTTTTAAATTATTATTATCATTATTATTATTATTATTATTATTATTATTACTCTTATTATTGTCTAGCTTTGTAAAACTGCTGATCCATCTGGCATACCTCAGCAGGCCTTTCCCCATCTTTGAAAAAGGACAAACGAGTGACGGGGAAATGAGGTTTTGGATAAACTATTTTTAATTGTGGTTGAAGCAATAGACTTTTTGAACTTTGAATTGTGCATGGCTGTGTCTTGAGTGTAAAAAAAAAACAAACAAAATATTGCAGTTTGGGAACTGGACTGAAATAAAAAGAGGAAGAAAACCAGAGTCGTTGCAGCGCTTGCAGTATATTGTGAAGTTGAATTCCTTTTAATTCTTTATGCCATTCAGAGTTTTTGCACTTTCTTAACAATCATGAGAATAAAATATGATATGAACTGATGAAAGAAGAAGATATTGAAAAAAACAGATGATACATTAATGATGTGTAGTACATGTGGCAAGTTGTTCTGACTATGTTAAGACTTGAATGACAAATTACTGCCATATAACTCACAGTATCTGTAGTGTAACGTAACAACAGGAATGATATCTTTGCAAGCAACTTGCATTAGTCAGTATAAAAATATTTTATAAGTTACACAAACATGATTTGAAGTAATAAAGGTAAAACACTTGGACATGACAAGAATTGACATTCAATCCGCCCTGCTCGCCTCTCAGCCTTGCAAACAATTCACCACAGTGCAAGTCACACGTCAAATCACACACCAGCACAGACATCCAGCAGCAGAACACACGCTAGTTTTGGTGCTTTGATGATGGCACATGTCGAGTAAGATGTTCACCACATCGTTCTGCACTGAAAAATAATTCAGTCTCTCTCCCGGCCACTGTCGAGGTCATATGGCGGTGAGCTGAGTAGAAGTGACGATCCTCAGAGTGATGGTGCCGGGCATCTCATCTGCCATCTGCCGTCCTCGCTTCCTCAGCTGAAGCCTCTGAGGGTTAGCGGTGTCCTTCACCGACCCAGACAGCACCACTTGGCCCATAAACTCGTCCTTCACTGCGTTGCTGTTCCACACCTGAGGAAGACCAGTCAATTAATCAGTGAAAGGAAGAGTTTTACAGTCACATATATCAAAGTGACTACTAGTTATATGTGAGCTTTTCCAGTTCATGGATTCAGTCTGTTGGTTTTATCATTATTATTAGTTATTGTGAGCACTGTATATACACACACATATATATATATATATATATATATATATATATATAAATATAGGTAACACTGAAGTTGGAGGGTCCACCTACAGATAGTTTATAGCAGTGGTTCCCAACTGGTCCAGCCACGGGGTCCAGATTTCTCCTTAGTCATTAGTTCAAGGTCCACACAGTTTAATACATTCAGTGTCATACTTGCGTTTGGCCATGTCGTCGAGCTAGTTTGCTGTCTCTGTCATGTAGCTGCCCATTAGTCACTAACTCTACAACAGAAAATGGCACTTCAGAATAAAATCTCTGTGCTAGAAATTCACTGTACTTAAAATTTAGTGTGTTTTTTTTACAAAGTTGACATGTTCACGAGTCCCTTGTGGTCCATTCAGAATGGACCTGCGACCCACTTCTGGAACACGACCCACCAGCTGGGAACCACTGACCTAAGGCATCCATTGGTCCCTACCATGTTGGCATAGTTTGTTGTTAAGGGCGCTAAATATTGCATCAAAGTAAGGCTAAAGTTTGGTGAGAGAACAACTCAAGAGGTTCAAGGATTCCCTTGAACTCTCTTCAAGATATCTGAATTAAAATGGGCTCTATGAGTACCTGTGCCCCACTATTGGACCGCGACCCTATCTAAAATGCATCAAACAAACAGTATTATTATATACTCCCTTTTGTTTTATGAAAGAATTGCCACAACATTAACTCTACTAATGTTCAGACAATAATCCTGAAGCACTAGTTTTATTAAAAGAGTGGTTTGTTTGGTTTGCTACTGAAGTGTAATCCATTCACTAGAGAAAATAAATGTGCTCTGTTTTTCTAAATTAAGGAGACTATTATCTTGTTAATTCAGAAAAACAGAGTAGATATTCTTTCCATGGAAACTTTTCATAATTCTGAGATAATAATCTCATTAATTCAGAAAAACAAAGCAGATTTTTTTCTAAAGTGAATGCATTATGCTTCTATACTTTGCAGTGTGAAAATGACCAACCAAACTTGTATAAAGCATCTTTTATTTATATAAAAGATGATAAGACACTAAAAATATGCTTTTAAAGGGTATATTAGGGGCAGCTAAACAACTTACTTGTTTGTAATATATCTTAGAATTTTATGATTCTTTATTTTTTTAGATTGTGACGCTCCTCCCACTGTCTTGGAGGATGTTCCATCTTCCAGGCTATAAAAGCTACCTCCTATGTTGACATGGGCTCTCCCTTCCTTCGGCTGATATCCACTGAGTTGGTTTTGGTTTGCACCTTCAACACCTCCACAACACACCTGACACACACCCATGCATGGCTTTCATGACTGACTTTGCTGATCTACACATTCCATTGATTGTTTAAGTTAATTTTAGTTTGCAGACTGTTTTTCACAATCATAAGGACCAGATGGACGCCATCTTACCTCCACAGTTATCGGCTTCCTGGGCTTCTTCCTGTAGAAAACTCCGCTGGTTGTGAACTCTGGTTGCAGGGTGTCCGTCTTGATGGTGGATCGTACTGACCGGCCCTCACAGGATATGATCACATAGGGGTCTGCACCTGCATGAAGACATGTAAAAAAGATCCGTCTCAGAAAACAATATTGGTGGATTACAGGCTGATCACACTCATTAGTAGACTTAAAAATCTGGCTTGTGTAAAGTCCTCGAACCTCCTGAACTGTCTTGATTCTGCAGCCCCTCGGCTGCGTGGACGTAGATGTGACTCACAGCTTGCGGGTAGCCAAGGAATGAACTCCAGCATCTTACCCTGGGCTTATCCTCTGTCAGCTCCCTGTGAGAGGAGAGGAGAATTTAGGGTTCAGGAGAAGAGTAGAGCTCCTTTAACTTGGTACTGTGACCTAGATCTTGCAAGCATCAAAGTGGAAGACATGGGAAGTGACATAATGCTCAGGATTCCCAGACACAACACTGGCCAGCTTGACCTGTATGTGAGAATGTCAGAAACAAAACTGGCCAAACAAAGTCTTTGGCCAAGAAAAGCAGAGAGATGTTACTTTATACTTTATGCGTGATTTAATGTGAGCATAATTTTAGAGTCTCCGTTCTCCAAAAGCAGTCATTTGAGTGCTTTCCTTGGACGCAATCCATCCATCAGTGTCTGAAATGAAAGGTCAAAGTACGGCTGTGTTCTCTCTTTCCCTGCAGTGTCTCTTAAGACTTGATAAATGTAAGATATGTTTCATTTCTGTCTGACAACAAAGTAACTCCAAGCCAAGCTCACACAAAACTACACACTGTCACTGGTTCAACATCACACCACCACCACAGTCTTACCTGCAGCCTGAATCCACGTCAGTGTAAACTCGGAGCATGTAATCCCCCAGCGTGTAAGGCTTGAAGGTGGTGGGGATGATGACGTAGCGGCCCTGTGAGAGCGTGCATCTCATGAACACTGCCCGGGCGTTGATGTAAGTGGATGTCTCCACGCACTGTTGGGTCAGGATGTCGTGCATCCGATACTTCCTGTTCAGTTCCACCTGGGAAAAGGGAAACAATTTTGGGCTTCATTTAAGGTTCACTTGAAAATCACTGAACAAACTGCTGACTTTCTTATGAGAAAAGTCTGGTAAGTGATTTTAACAGAGTCTTGCTTGCATTGCAGTAACATGTGCACTGGTATCCTGGTTATGATCATGTCCTGATAATTTGTTTGCACAAACCTGATCCTAGTTTTGAGAAATCTGGATAGTGTGGACAGTGTGGCATGTAAACACCTTATTCAGGTTTCTGAACATTATTTTTTGATGAGAAATCATGACACATCTGCACACATGATAAGAAGTTTGGATTCAGTTTGGATTTATGCAACCATGCCATCCTGATAATTAGAAAAAGCAGTTTAGCTTTGACAGACTATGTGTGTTACTATGTCTCATATTATTATGTTAGTTTTTTGACCTTTAAAAAGCCCACTGGTGTCTTAAACAAACACTCCCAATGTCAATGTACAGCATAATGTGTGCAATACATATACTTATAATACAGTGTAATACAGATGTACATTTAAATATAAGGGTTTAAACAGTATCTGGAAGAGCAATAATTTACTGGTTGTGTGTTATGCAGATTCGTCTGCCCCCTGCTGGCAGAATAGTGAATAACATTTTTAAAGTGTACATGTTATTACAGTGATATGGGAAGTACTGAGTCACTTGTCATTTCAGCAAAGAAAAAAACACCAGCCAGCTGTAGATTAACATATCATAATGCAGGGATGCCCTCAGATATCCACTGATACATATTCATAACTGGCTATGTGCTAAAACTACTAGAAACAAACAGGAAATACTCAGACAGGAAAACACAAAGTGTAGTGGACAACAACATAAGAAACACAGGATGTAAACACACTGTCTGGAGTCCGTCAGATAAAGGAGGGAGATACAGTCACTTTTATGATGACCATAGCTGACAAGGGTTAAATCCAGGTTCAGGCTCATAGCAGGCTGTGTGCCGCCTCAGTAATCACATGCTCCTTGTGGCACCAGCATTTATTGCTGTCCAGAACCTGCGCCCTTTGGCAGCACTTATGTCGCCATGATAAGAGTGTATGATGTGTGTGTTTGAACTTAGCCAGATCTCTGACAAGTAAATCACATTACGGAAAATGTGATGTCAGTTTTGTCACGGACGGTTACATGGCCTCATTTGAATGTGGCAATCTAATCCCAGCCAGGAGGATAAAATCTAGTTTGGCGAGTTTTGCAGCTGCATGAGAGGACTGCATTGACTCTGCAGTTTAAAGACCTCTACTGAAATACATTATGACTAAGCTGTACTGATTTGTCTGTTTAAATGTTGCAGGTCTGAATAAAATTATCCCTATTTTGTAAGTCTACCACTCAGCCCATTAAATGGATAACTGTTACCACTGCCATTATAATGCCTCAGGCAGGGTAAACAGCACTAAAAAATAGGCCAGAAAGTGCATATCCAACATTGTGAAATGGTTGCAGTTTTGTTACAGTTTCACCTTTGTTAAGTTAAGGGCCAAAACAACAAAATATGGCATGCTGGATACTCCTCTTGTGTCAGCTTTGGATTCATAGGGTTGGTGTCTCAATTTAATACATTGTGTGTGTTCAAAATAAACAGGAAACGTAGAGAGTCGGCTCAGTAAAAAAACCTAGCACAAAGGTAAAACACTTCATTTTTTGGTTTACTTCCTTAGGTTTAGGGAGCAAAAGCACGTGGATGGGTTTGGAAGAAACATAAAGGTTTGGCTTAAAATGTTGGGTATCGACAGTCTCCTTCCTCTTCTGGGTGAAAGTCCTGTGCTTGACCCAATCATCCACGCCGACCTCCTCCATATATGGACTTTGTCGCACTCTGTACTTTGTCACCTGACTTCCTCCTATGCCCCTGTCATAACAACAACAACCACTAGGAGTTGCCGCCTAACAATAAACATGACTACAGGAGGAAGTTGTCATTGGGAAGAGACTCCTAATGACAATTGATAACGGCCATTTAACAGGCTGATAACTTTCAACCTGAGGTGGTTTCACATACATATGGTATATTGTATCACAGAAACAATGTCATGTCTTTTTTGATCTCCACCAGTCACTAAATGTGCCCATACTGCATGAGTTTTCTACGATGGCTGCAGAAGCTCTGTGGTGGAACACAGGCGACTGAACTCTATGCACCTTACTGGAACTGTAGAAGAAATTGTCACTAACTGTGTTTTTGTTCCACTCTGTTTTTCAGCTTGAAACAATCAACCCCAAGTATGTGTATTTGTTGTGCTTCATCATGTGTGATTTAGCCGCTTGTTGAAATGGTCTGTTTTGGTTCTGATAAAACTATCAAATCATGTCTGCCTGTCAGCAAAAAACGCCAAACAACTGTTCACTGTTTGCTCAACAAATGAGTAGAAAAGTCAAACAAAGCCAAATTCTTCAACTGCAATGAAAGCCAAATTCTAATGTAATGACCCTGTTTTCCACCCAAATAGACTGACCTTTGACCAACGTCTGCATCCCACACAAACATCATATCCTCTGTGTTGAACTCATCTCTGGTCACAAATCCATCAAATCTTTTACTGGTATTAACCCCTGGTTTATCATGCAACTCACAGTCATAGATAAGTTATCAACTCTTGCCACATTACCTTGAAGACACCGAAGCCAATGCTCAGATTTTCTCCTTGACCATATCTTCTGTGGCTCTTCAAGTCTTTCTGTTGCAAGGAGATGAGGACCTCATCAGCCTCTTTTGTAACGTCAAACATGTACTGTAAAGGAAGTTAAATAGGAGTGAATATAAATGTACACATGTGCATGAACACAGGTGATGTGAGGAGTACGTTCAGAGTCTACAGTACCTGTGGGTTCTGCAGGAATGTCGGCTTGTGGTTGGCACAGCCACCGCAGCGGTTTAAAAGCGGCTCTGCGTTTTTGGTCCAGCTCCCAAAGTGCACCACCTCATGCCATGTCTTGTGGACACTGATCACTGAAGTATTGATGAGACGGCAAGCATCTGCATCCGTGAAGTACTTGCACCAGTCTTCGAAGGACATCCTGTGGGTTTGAACAGACAATGCAGCCTTACTGTACACCCTGAAAGAGGACGTTTACTCCACAGGTGGATTGCTGTGATTGAAGAAACTCACCAGAACTCGCCATCATCCTCTACTACGAGACCAAGGTTGCCCCTCTCCATATCACCAATTTTTTGCCATTCCTCAGAGCTGGCAAACAGCAGGCAAAGGAAATAAATGCACTTATGAGTAGCTATTAGATACAAATACATAGTTTTCAAGTTATAATCCAGACAAAGTCCATCCTTTAAATCATAAAATGTGACTGTTAAAAGTTTGCTTTTTGCTTTTTGTACGTTGGTTTCCTGCTCCTCCTCTGGTCAGAACTACAACAGTGGTGGAGAAATTAAACCTAACCAGTTCTCACCTGTCACTCCAAGCTCCTTTCCACTCAGTCTTTCCCCAGGGGTTCCTCATGCGGATCATAGGAATGGTTTCGTTCTTAAAGTAAGCCAGCAGCCCGTGACCCAAACGCACCTTCTGCACTGCAGTCACTGAGTATGCATGACCTTTCACCAGCCCGTTTGCCATCTTGAGTTCAATCTCATGAGGCTGTGCCTGATGAAATTATAAAAACAACTGGTCAGTTTCTCTGAAGTTTAGAGACAAAGGAGAATATATTCAGGAAGAGCACAGACCCTGATGGAGCAGCTTATGATTCCTCCACGGTCCCAAACCTTCAGGAGATCGTCAAACAACTTGTCTTGTTTTTCCTGGTCCTTATAATAAGCTTCTTTCTCCAGGTTGATGGCTTCAGCCACAGCACCACTGAAATCCACCACAGCATCTCCGGTGTTTCCCCCCTCCAGGGACTCGTAGCAGCCAGCAAGCCTGGACACGGAGGGTGCAGGGGAAACACTTTATACAATGAAAGCAGCTATAGTTGATTGATTATATCATGCACTGCACATATTTTATTATTATTAGTTTAGTAGTAGTGCTTGTGTCACAGCTCAAGTTTCTCAGATATGTTTTTTTTATTTCATTCATTCATGTTGTTTCCTGATTTACTTTGAAACTCACATCCCTCTCGTTTCAGATCTCTCTACTTCCTGCCCCTGTGTGTTTTCCCTGCCCTTTGATGACTTCACCTGTGTCTGATTGTCGGCCCCGCCCTGATTAGTCTCACCTGTGTCTCGTTATCCTTTCCCTCACCAGAGTATTTAGTTTGTGTTTTCTCTCAGTGCCTGTTTGTCTTAGTTCCTTGTGTGTCTAGTGTTCCAGCCTTTTGTTTCCCAGTGTCCTCTTCTTGGTTTTTTGGATTTAGCCTGTTGATTGATTCTGACTCTGTCCCCTCCCTATTGGATTTGTTTGCCTCCAGTGATAGACCCTCTTTGTACTGAACCAACGTTTTGACCAGTAAAGACTGTGTTTTTTTTTTGTTTTTGTTTTTTATACCTGAGCTGCTAGAACTTGTGGTTGTAGGACTTATATTTGTAGCAGTTTTAGCTGTAGTTTGTTATATTTTACCACTGCTAATGTTTTTATAATATGAACTAGACAAGAGTACAATTATTAATTGGATTCAAAAAATACAAATACGTCTATGTTTCTGCAAAATGGACAATGTGGTTTAAAGGGAGACTTCACCCCCCTCCCCCAAATGATAATGTGCATGTTAGCTCCACAACTTGTGTTATGTTGAATTCGGGAAGAAAATGTTTTACGGTGAACAAAGAATCCAAAAATAGGCGACATTCCTGATGAATTAGAAGGGGGCCGACTTTAACAGCAGAATCATATCAAAATATCTGTTTACAAACTCTTCAAAACCTGGGCAGTATAATTCACATCTCATTTATTCACTTGTATGCTCCGTATTTCTTGTCAGTGTGTGAGACTGTTTCTGCAGAAGTGTTTTAGTGAAAATGCACGTGTTGGGAGCACTGAGCATATGACACTTAAAATGACACTTGGATTTAAAGCATGGCTTGTGTGACGGATGTAATGGATGTTTTGATGTAATTTTGCTTATCTTAAACACGGCCCCCTTGTATTCTATGTCATCAAGAATTCTCTATGTTTTTGAGTTCACCGTGGAGACATGACAGGAAAAGTTTGCTTCCTGTTATCAACTCAACGCAGTGTGAGTAACTGATATACAAATGGTCATTTGGGGGATGACGTAATCCTTTAAGTGCACTAACTTGGCGTAGGCCTTTTCCAGCAGAGCACTCCAGAATTCGTTGTTGTCTTTCGAGTGACAGTAGATGAGTTCACCGTTGATCGTGGGAAGCCGGTCGTCCACCACCACGTCCAACCACTCTCCAAACACCCAGAACTGAAAGTGGAAGATTCCTGCATAGCTCTCCGGGTGTTTGGGATCCCACTCCTGCTCCTTATGGTCAGGAATGACCTGGAAACAGACAAACAAACACAATGCAGCAAACATAAGTGGAACTAATGAGTCATTTTCAGTGGAGTTTTGCAGCTCAGTGAAATGGTCCCTAATGTGCATGTACAGTAAATGGCAGATTTTAACGAAAGCAGAAACATTTAAGTATATCTGCACATATTACAACAGGATATTACTCTTACTCTTCTTTTCAGAATGAAAATATATTAAATGTCAATAAAATTTTCAGCTGATGGTATTTATGACTTTAATAACTTAACTATTGATGGTTTCTTTGTTAAAAGCTAATAATACTCTAAAATATTCTATAATTATTTATTATATGGTCTATCATAAAATGTTATTTACTCTGTACACTGTTGGAGCTGGGTAACGAATTTCATTCCTTCATGTTTTTTACATGCTTGATTGACAGTAAACTGAACAGAAGCTGAACTGAACAAATATTTGCCACCTGATTTTTTTTTTAATAAGGCACTTTGTTGTAAATCTTTAACCAGGAAGAACTCAGTCATAGATAAGATCAAATATGTGACACCGGGTAGTGAGGCTGTATCAGTTACATTTTGCACGGTCAGTTCTCTGAACAGGAGCGGAAAAAAACCCATAAGGTTTTCCAACAAAACTTTCTGCACAAAGCTAAACACAAGGACTGTGGATGACATTTGATCCTCCTCTGATCAGCTTACAGCTCCTCTTCCATTAGTGTTAGATTGTTTTTTCTTGTTTGATATAGAGTGTTTGAGATTGTGTTTTGTTGGAGGTTGAAAGTTGAAATGGTCTGTAACTTTATTTTGAATCTTAAACATCCTCAACAAGTTTCATAGTGTTATCTAAGTTTATTAGTTTACTGATCTCAGCACTCCTGCCTGTAAATAAATCTAAAAGTGAAAGACAAAAGTATCAGAGCTGTAGGTCATATTGCTGAAGGAATGTGGTTTCGCTGTTATGTACACCTGAACCCCTCCCTCAGGTGAATTCCTGCTGTCCTGATTTGATCTATGCAGCCAGCCTGTTTCAGCCTTCACCCTTAACTTAACTCCAGTGCTGCTGTACCTGCAGTTTGATCAGAGCTACTCTACATAAGCTTTATTCATAACTGGTAAGCAACATTTAATACCCCAGCTTCTTGGCTCACACAGTCAGAATAAACAAACAAAATGAACTCACCTTCTTCCAGAGGTGTGGCTTCAAAGCCAGGCAGGAGCAGGCGGCAACAAACCAGCAGTTCCCCACTATGCCCTGGTTTAGGTCATGGGCGCTGATGCCCTCCACAAACAGATGAGGCTCATTGCTGATCTCCTACACCAGAAAAATTAATGTGATGGACTCAGCACACTTTTTCTTTTCTCACTTCCTTTGACATTAATCTTCAAATTAATTTACAGCGTGGTGATGGTGCGGTGCTCTTTTTACTTTGCCTTCTGCTTCACACTAAGTGGTTCAAACCCAGTTATTTCAATATAATTACATGAAAATGCCACCTGGTAAAATGTCACCATGTTCATTTGCATTCCCTGATGGATGTTAGCGACGGACCACCGCCACCTGTACCACTCACCCCAGGTCGTTTCCACTCCACATAACCAGGAGGTGCTTTCCTAAAGTACAGTGATGAACTGGTGGCTGGGAACTCTGGATCCTCATAGAGTGTCTTGTCGTTGATGCAGTTCTTCTTCAGCTCCGAGTAGTGTTGGTTTTTGAACGGCGTGGCAGAGGAAAACATGGTCCAGACGCTGAGGCCTCGCAGCTGCAGACTGATGACAGACACCAGATGTTTTCCAACTTTATATACTGTTTAGTAATACCTCCATGTGGGGAGGATTTCCCTCTAACTTCTGACTCATTTTTGGGTACAGCCTGCTGAAGTGCACCCTATAAAACTATGCTATTTTATTCCCAGGGCAACAGCAGAGTACTCTGTGACCAGAGTCTCTCTGGACATCCAAAATCCCTCTGGTCATTCACTGATAAGCATACAGTGTCTGTTTGATATAGAATGCTATTTATAGTATTTTAAAAACTGAGCAATCCATCTTCACTAAAATCAGACTATGAATACAATATATCAGGAGTCCACAGATGCAACACTACATTTCTGACGACATCAAGCTAACATCTATTGCTGTGATTGTCTGATGGACAGAAGGATTTCCCACGTTTTATAAATGTAACTTTTTTTATCCTTCATGACTGACAGGAAATTACACATCTGTTACACATCGACAAACGGCACAAAGGCTGCCACGTATGTGTGATTGTCACTTGACTGGATTTTGGATTTTGACCTTAAGTGTCAAGTATTGTAAAGAATAACAGGGTTGGATTTTCCCTTCAAAATAATTACTGTATTTATGAGAGAGGAAGTGGTGTGCAATACAGCTGGATTCTCTGGAGACTGAGGATATTTTAACTCTTGATCTTTTTGTCCCCTCACGCTGACCGCTCAGGGCTGCGTTTGGACAATATGTGCCAATATAATCGTTTCGGATAAATCTTGATACTTTAGGTTCGCCAAGCATAACACATCACAGCACACGGAAATTGAATTTACTGGAAGCAGCGAGCTCTAAATTGAGGGAAAGTTTCTTCTTCACACGGAGCCCAAAAAAATATATATTTCTTCATAAGTCAAATCAATTAGTGGCATAGATGAATTACTGAATGGGCCTACTGGGCACGGGGCCAGGGGACCAAAGTGTCAGGGGGCCTCCTACCCTTCAATCGCTAAATGTCACTCAAATTAACACGTTCCAACCAGGAAGAGACTGACTTGTCATGTCTCTCTATTTTTGGTATCTTCCCTAACTGATGGAATAAATGTATCACGACAATTTAGTAGTTAAGGTAGTTTAGCTTTTAGGCTCTTAGTTATGAGGTTTGTGAGTTGTAAATCTTACTGTCTATCACATGCACTTTCGTTTTCTTTAATCTTCTGTGTGCTGCTGTCTTGGCCAGGTCTCCCTTGTAAAAGAGATTGTTGATCTCAGCATGACTTACCTGGTTAAATATGGGTTCAATAAAATAAAATTTAAAAAATCTAAACATGCTGTTTGCTTCATGCCTGGGACCGTATTCTCAAGCTTTAGCTCATCAGGGTGTTCCATTTCACATCTGCATACTTGTATTTTTAATTTTTTTTGTGAATAACATAAAACTGAACTGAAAAGACACAGAATAACTGCAAAAAGACACAAAATCAACTCAATCTGACACTAAATTAGCTCAAAAAGACACAAAATTTACTCAATCTGACACTAAATTACCTCAAAGACACCCAAACAACTAAAAAATAGCACACAAAACAACCACAAGGAGACACAAAATGACCATGGAGAGACACAAAACCACAGAAAGATGTGTAATAGCTACACAGAGACACAGAGACACAAACACACTAAACTACCTCAATCTGACACTAAATTACCCATGTTTAGTTATACAAAATCATCAAGGTAAAATGTGATCAAGGTAAAATGTATGTAACTTTGCAGATAGAACAAATAAAGCAGATCTGGCAGGCAGAGAGAAATGAAATGTCTGGAACTGGAATTTAAGATTAGGTGGTAATGTCTTGGATGTAAGTTTGAATACTAGAGATACCCTGAAGAGGAGAAAAGAAATGTAGAGAAGAAGAAGCAATAAATGCCCACTGTACCTCTCAGACAGCAGTAGGACACTTGTTTCTTCCTGCTCCACAATAAGGAAGCTTCCAGGAGTCTACCTGCCTTTACCTCCCTCCCACGCATGAGTGGCCTACACATATGCGTTGTCAGAGCCACACCCAGACGTGTTTGTTATATTCCATATTGGATTTTATTACCTCCCGGTGTTAATGTTTAACGTGACATTAGGAAGAAGGAGTGAAATACCTCAGATACCATGGCTACCACATCTTTTGATAGAGAAAATAAATCATAGTGTGGCTTTGGGTGAGGGGGTAAACAAAGGTTGTAAGTCTGTGTGTTATCTGTTAGAGAGTTCCTGGATAATGTGGTCAGGCAGGTTATTTTTGGTTGGTTATTTGCTCTTCTTTAGTGGACCAATATTGTAACACGGGTCTGTAGAACGTTTGCTCTTTATGTAGATAGCGTACGTTTACAGTTTTGGTCTAATAGTATGTGTTTTCTCTCTGTAATATGTGTAAAGGTGACAGAAGTTCACATTCCAGACACTTCCGTCATAAGTGCTGGTACACAGGGTGATGTTAGGGACATTGTGTAGAGTGTTTTGGTCTTTTTTTCCGGAAGTGTCACGGCAAGAAACCGAACACATCAGATCAGACAAGACAACAGATATTGTTGAGCTGCACTCATGTTTGTATGTGGAGGATTTTCTACTGATTAGTACCAGAGAAAACCTATGACTAAAGCATGAAACAGAGACATTTAAAAGACCACATACAGACTCATTAGCACAAGTCAGTACATGTCATTTAGTAGGGGAAAACATGCGTAAGGGTTTGAGGCAAGAAAGCATAAAAAAGTGACTATGATGAATCAAATAAAAAACAAAAAGGAGATAAAGTTAATACAATGAAACCACAGTGAAGCAAAATACACAAGAAGGTTAAATCCAGGAACTAAAAGTTTGTGGTATGAAAAAGTTAAAAGCAGCACTCACCTGTGGTGGGCTGTTTTATCCTTACAGTGATGAGCTCAAACACATCAATGTCTTCTTTTTCTCCTGTGAGATGTTAAAATCAATCCCACATATCTGTTAAAAGATCTGCCACATGAAACAACACCTCTCTCAGAACCAAATCCGGCTTCTCGAGTCTGAACTTCAGGCTACGAGGGCTTCCCCAAGCTTGTTCATTTGCGCACAAACACAGCCTGAAAACTGGTCTGACGAGCACCTCTCTGCAGCAGGAGGTGTTATTATGCAAAGACTGATATCATGATTGCAAGATGGGAGGGAAGGGGAGACTGAAACTGAACACCTTCACTCCCACCCCCCAACAACTCATAGGTGAAACATGCTAAAACTTGCCCTGTTCAGTGGCTTTTGTTTTACAACTGCAACAAAAACCCATTATAAAATACTTTCCAGCCTGCCAGAGGTCAGTCAAACTGAACCAGCATAACTAATAAGCCATGTGCTATCCTCTTGTTGCCAGTAAACTGTGCTAATAAGACCAACTGGCAGGCTCTCAGTGGTCCGGGCTTAGCTTTTAAGGAGTACAAGAGGCACTTTGACTCCTTTAGACAGACAGATCTTGTCTGGATAATTCCAGTTTTCAAAGTTAGTGCTGGAGAAGAATGTTAGTAAGAAGCCAACAGTAATAAGGTAAATCCATGCAGGAGCTAAGTAGACAGGAAGAAGAAGTAACTGATGAAAGTCCTCAAATTAAAATAAATCATTTGGTTCAGCAGTGATGTGAGAGAGGACCAATGCACAGTTCAGATATGATCACAAGTTCACAAGAAAAGACAAGTTTGAGAGAGGGGTAGAAAAATATGTCGTCACACAGTGTATGACATGAAACTATTTAAAAAGACGACAACACTGTAAAGAGTGCAGGCCATCTGTAAAGCCTGATAGTCTAGTGTCACTTTCAAAGTCAACATTGCACTGGGTAAATATATAGGCTACTGTAGTTATAAAAGGACAGGTTAAGTGTGGTCTGATGGCGGTTCAAGGGGAAGGGTCACGGGGTCACCAAAGTCAGAGGGTCTCCTCCCTGTGGGAATGTATATGCTCACAGAAAATGCCATACCAGTTAGACATTAGCTTAGAGACGTTGGTGACAAACAAATAAAAAAGCAAATGGGAAACAGTCACATAACTATAACTTCTTAGGTGAATTATGTATATTATTGTCACTATTCCATATTATAATTTTTAAATTTCTATAAATATTAAAATGGTCATTTTCGGTATACTGAAACCTAATTTTGTCCCTTTTGTCAAGTCTTATTCATATAATTTAATCATAAATCACAAATTTCCCTTATGGGCCCTCCCTGACAGGTATGGCACCCCAAAGTGGCCAAAAATCAGTTATGGCAGGTCTAATAGCTCAGTTTGAGTTAGGCTAAGTTTCATTGAAGGGTATTTGTTTCTCAAAATACCTCTTTCAAAATTCTGTTGTTATTTCATAATGCCAATATTCCCAGTGATACTGTCACTTTTTATTTCCTCTTATTATCCTACTTCTTGACCAGCTAGCTGTGGTTAACACCTGCTCCTCAGCAGTTCTGAGTAAAATTATCTCTCAATCCAACTTCTAAAGCATGCAGCTACAGAGCAAGTTTAGCCTTGTTAAGCTAAATAAAAATAGAGGTTAGCCCCAGTGCACTGTTTATTTTGAGGAGAGTTGGTTTACTGAGCATAACATTAGCATTGTTGTTCTAGCTAACAGGAGCTAACTAGCTAAATCTGGTAGCAGTTGTTGAGCTTTCCTGTTGGCGGTGGGGTTTCTGTGAAGTGCTGTAAAGTTTATTGAAAACACACCCAAAACACACATTAAACATGGCTTAGCATCAACAGTTTCAAACACAAGTACACAAATCAACTTCACTTTAACTCGCAGCATACACAGAAAAAGATTTTCTCCACAAATACAACATGCTAGCGTTTTTAGCACAAGCCTATGGCATTTTACATTGTATAAATTTGCCTAGCGAATAGCGGAGATTTCCTCTGCTCATATGAAGCCAGGATGAATCGCACACAAGACTTAATATGCTATTTTTGTCGAGGCTTTATTGTCTTCACAATTTATTGTTTCTTATCTGTGAAATGAAAGTAAATTAAAGCTTTGTTTCCACTGAGGGAAATGGTTTCAATTTACGGAAACAGACAGGAGGTCTGCGTCACCGTGACTTGTGGTTACAATTGACCTATGGCTAAGTCCCGCCCTCAAATGCGATGAGACAATCACATTGTGTATAGCCATTCCCATACACTCTGACATTCTCTGCCTGGACGTTAATTGAAATGCATTATACAGAAAGTCAGTTTTGTTCGGTTTCGAGGTGTATTTTTTACACTTTAAACCACATCTCAACCGAGAAAAGTGTCTCCTTTGGATAAAGTTGTGTGGTAATATTAGACCACAATATCAACTGAATAAGATTAACAATGATGTCTACATCTGTTTTAAGGTAAGTCAACATTGTGTTTGAGGCAACATATTGTCACTTTGCTGGAAAGAAATATATAAAGTTATCTTCAACATCTCTAGCTAACGTTAGCTAAAGTTAGCCTAACGTTAGCTCCTAGCTGCGTTGTTCATCATGTCACCTTGTTTGCTGGGAGTTCATTAGCCTATTTTGTTCTAGTTTTGTACTTTGGTGATCATACATCATTGTTAGCTGTTGTCCAAAGAGCTCTAGTTAAACTAACGTTAACTTCTGGAGCTTAGCTTCATTTACTTATCTGTAATTGCAGAGATAGCAAAGGTTGGCAACAATTATGCTGAATGATTCAGTGTAAATACTGTAGCACCAAACTAACGGAGAGACACTCTTGGTAAAGATGGTAAAAAGGCCGTTATCCTTCGTTATCATATTCTGAGCCAAAAACCTTAACTTCAGTGGCACTTTATCTTGTTGTCTTTGATGGTGACAGCAACGAGATGCAGTTCACAAGCATACACTGTGACCTGTAAATTTTGGCTTGTAATTTAAGCTCTTCATCGTCCTTCTCAACAATAAAATGATAAATATATCCCTCCAATGCGTAGTTTAGGCCCTTTTGGTTACTTCTCAATGACATCTGATCGTTATGTCCCCAAAAATCATCAATTGCCTCCTGCGAAATGCCGTGTACTGTGACACCTGTTATAGCGCCATCACTGAATGTTGACAGTTTGTCCGAGTGAGTGGAGGGGGTCAGGTTGATCAATTCTGGGGAGGTGCATGTCAGGCTACAACGTAGGGTATGGCATTGATTCAATGCAAAAGTATAAATCCCACCTAAGACATGTTGAGAGCTTGTGTCTGACTGAAAGTCACGTGAAACGACATTATGAAATGGGAAATGACATTTTAAACGAGCTGAAAGAAAAGTGTAATTGGGAACAATGGCATCATGCAATAAAAAACTATAAAACAGTTAAAATGAAATGATTTAATAAATTATTTCACAACATATTGGTGAATGTATATGTTACCTGAATTTATAATATGTTTTCTCATTTTTATATTGTCTTATTTATCTTCATCTCATACTGGACACTTTAGGACTCCATACATATTTGGTCACTATTGGCTCTGTCAGCGGTGTCTGAGGCTGATGTTGTTGGGCAATTTTCTCTGTTCTGTCAACAGTGTCTGGTCCAGAGAAAAATATCTTATCATTTACTGGCCAAATGTACTCACAGTCTCCAGAGGACGAATCCTTTGGATGACCTCATGACATAACATCTAGCGTCACGATCACACAAAAAAAACCTCTATGTGCGCACAAGAAACATTAAATTGTAATGCACAGACTTTTATGACATTTACAGAGAACATTCATGTTCCCTTGAGGATAAAAATGTTCACTTTCATTCAGGCTGAAATTATACTGAAACACAAAATATTTCATTAACTGATAAGAACATTGAACTTCAACTCTCCTGAGAGATTTTAACCTCATGTCCTTTCCTCTAGTGCCACCCTGAGGACAAACTGTACACTTTCAACCCTGCCGCCAAGGCTCCACAAATTGTACCATTATTGTATGACTACACCATACACTCTGTTCAGTGCTTTAGTATTGTGAGATGTAAGGAACATCACAGCCTCTTGGGACTGTTAGCAGAACTTTTCATTGTGCTGTTACACAAACCACAGCTGACAGCTTTCAGCATGTCCTGTCCCACACTGATATACATCACAATCAGACTATAATCCTCGTCATCTTTTTAAAAAACCCCTCATCACCCCTGAGACACACTTTTGAGATACATAATGGATCCTGTGTTTGACTTAGTTTAGAGAAAGCCAGGTCAAACAGGAATATGTGTCCAGCCAATATTTGCGAACATGAAACAATTTCTCTCCAAGACAGAAGGTGGTGAACTTTTTACCCTCAAGTGTCGTCACCATGTGAAATCTGAAACTGATCCAGAGGACGAGAAGCGAGCTGACCGTAAAAGCACAAAATATTTATAACGTGGGTACACTCCCTGCACAAAATACATAGCAGCTCCCACAATGTCAATCACAGGGTCACCACAGGTTAAAGTATTGTTCACAAATATTGATCAGACTGTTCTAGGCTTCAGGATTTACAAGTATGAATTCCTACATGAAGTATTTTACAAAGGCTCTTTAGTAGAGCTGTTCTTCTGGTATTGACTTGATTTAATGGTCTCCTATTATATTTGCATTTCAAAGGCAGAACGGCCACATGTCTCATGAGTTACAATTTAAAAAAAAAAAACAACAACTGCATACTTGCTTGTTTTGGGTGATATGTATTCTGCCTACAATAAGAAATTGTTTGTATTCGAAACCACAGAATGAAAGAAACAAATGGGCTGCTTATGATGGAGTATGTCTTGTCTAACTGGAGCTGATAACAACCCAGACAGCAGACGCTTTGACATCATGCAGCCTCACTTCTGTGGAAATGTTAAAGGGCAGTTACAAAAAAAAAAGTTGTTGCCTTTTTTTATGTCGAGGTTTTTAGGGTTTCGAGCTCTTAAAAAACAAGGTCATGCCCTTGCACGGACTACAATGGTTGGCAACAAAGACAGGAATTTGATTGTCAGTACCCGTGTTAAACATTTACACAATGAGATAGTGGCTGGTAACATTCTAGTATCTGTTTATCTTAACTCATTTTTGGCATTATGGCTTTCTCACAGTTGATTTTAGTGAGTCAAGGGGTCAGTTTTATTGGTATTTTATTGATTTTAGTGAAGCTGTAACTCTTTCCTCATATTTGAACCATAGTAATCCATTTTATTTATAGGTGCCTGTCAGAACACCTGACAAGACAGTAAAAACAAGTGGCAGTGTATCCATAGATCATCAATCAAACAATTCATCCTCTCTTCATCCTCTTGAGGGTCGCGGGGGGGCTGGAGCCTATCCCAGCTGACATCGGGCGAGAGGCAGGGTACACCCTGGACAGGTCGCCAGACTATCGCAGGGCTGACACATAGAGACAAACAACCATTCACGCTCACATTCACACCTACGGACAATTTAGAGTTACCAATTAACCTAGTCCCCAATCTGCACATCTTTGGACTGTGGGAGGAAGCCGGAGTGCCCGGAGAGAACCCACGCTGACACGGGGAGAACATGCAAACTCCGCACAGAAGGGCTCCCACGCCCGGGATCGAACCCGCAACCCTCTTGCTGTGAGGCGAGTGTGCTAACCACCACACCACCGTGCCGCCTTGGCAAAAATCATAATTATTAATATTAGGCATAGAATCATCTTAATAAAATCATCGTCATCAACATGCGTGACTTCCTATGAGGGAGAAAATACAGTACACACATTGGCAAACAGATGGCGGTACATACACTAAAGTAAATGTGCGTTGTGGGTTGCCAAAAATGGCCTCTGTGTGTCCATACTTGAGCCCTACAGTAGAGGCCGCCAGAGCACAACACTCAGTCTACAACTGCCAGATCCAGTGTGGTGTTACAGCAGTGAGAGGAGGGGGCTTCCTCCAACACAATACATAAAATACAACAGTGACACTGTGCAGTTATGGCCCAGAAAGAAAGTGCTGTAATAAATCTACGTTATGATGCAATAACATACATCATATATGTGAATGTGTGATCATTATAGACATATATATACACTTAACTCTTATATTACACATCTTAGACACACGTTAGGATTATTTTGTGGCTGTAGGTGTAATAAACGTACAGACTGCCCTAAGTATTTGTGATGCTTACTATAATTACAAGATCATCGTGGGGACTAGTTGCCAAAATGAAGATCTAATGCAGTTTAGTTGTATTCTGCAAGATGTTTGCAATTATAGTTTACATCCATGTGGCATTAACTGGAGCATATGTTACTACATACACACTTACATTGATCCATACAGCATATTTATCAACTAATAGATCTTGGATACAACCTTATCTTGGAAGTATTTGGCTCTTCAAGCATCTTGCAAATTTTAAAATCCTGATTTGCAGTAGATACTAATTGTTAGAAATGTTGATAATACAGACAAAAGAGCATGACACAATGTATTGCAACATTTTCATTCAGTATTATGTTATGATTAATAAATGCACAATGTTTACAGTTGAGCCATTGTTCGACATGTTTGGCCATGGCTGATAATGTGAGAGACAGATTTGTTGTTCCCATGGTGATATGGATGGTTTGCAGTGATCCGCAACATGAACACAATACTATTTTTAACTCTTACGAGTCTTTTATCTATTTATACGTCTCTCGATAGATTCCTGGCACACATTCAGCATTGGTCATTAGGTTTGCGCGCATACAATATGCATATGCGCACACACACACACACACACACACACACACACACACACATACAATCATACTAATCATGTCTGACTTTGCCAGTGAGATTCTGAGCTATGGATGTATCAGTGAATATGAAATAGGTGTGAAAGCAAAGTATTGTTGTAGTGTTTTGAGACGAATGGCAACTCTTAAACATGAATAAATCTGTGTAGATCAGAATACTCTTCTTTAAAGGAATAGTTCACTTTCCAAAAGAAGACTCATTTATCGATTACTCACCTCGTATAACGGTGAGTTCGTGAAACAAACGTTTTTATCACATGCTGACACGCTGAATGAAGAATCCAAAAATGGAGAAAATTCTTCACGAATTGGGTCCATGCCTAACAAAAGCAAAACTATAATGACACATCCATTTACAAACTGTCAGACAACTCGTGCAGTATAATCTAAGTTTCTTTAATCCAGTTGTGTGCTCAGTACTTTCAAAACACGTGCATGTTTTGGCTAAAACGTTATCTTATGTACTTCCAATCAGTCTGAGGCACGAATGAGCAGTGTGTCTGCACTGTTCATGTGGAGTGTTTTAAATAGTAACACTTATTAACACTTCCACATGAACAGGGCAGATGCACTACTTGTTCATGCCTGAGACTGGTTATTTAGAGGTGCTTCAAACAGTAAGGTTTTAGTGAAAATGCATGTGTTTGGTAAATCCTGAGCATACAACTGGATAAATGAGACTTGGATTATACTGCACAGGTTGTCTGACAGTTTGAAAACAGATGTTTGGATATAGTTTTGCAGTTGTTAAACACCATCCCCTTTTACTGCATTTCTTTAAAAAAAATTAATAAATCAGTTTTTGGATTCTTCGTTCATCGTAGAGGCATGCGAGAAAAACAAAGATTTCTTTACAATTTCACGTAACGATCATCTGGGGGGGGTAAAGTATTTTTGATTGGAAGACAATGTAATAAACTCAAGACCAGAGGGGTGAAATACAACTGTTTTAATTGCAAAAGGATACCGGTTAATACACTGAATGAAGCACTGAAACAAGCCACTGTGACATTGCAAAATACCACTAAAAAGGACATTGTAAATTTCCAAGAAAAAAAAGGTCATTCATTCGATCAGAAAGGCATACGTATGAAAGAGAACAGGAAGGGAGCGTATTTACACCATGATAAAGTGTCCTGTAACTCTACAAAAACAAAGTGTGTCGGGAGGCCTCCTCGTTCAAGACGTTTAAAAATGTTTTACAAACAGCTGTTAACAAAGAACAAGCCTTCGATGTCCCATTTCGATTTTTTTTTGTTTATCAAAAAGACGGTAAATCTAAAAAAAAAAAAGGCACCACTGTAGGTGATGAACTCACACCATCCATTGTACATGGTGGCGGCAGGATAACACAAGACAACCAACATTTTCTGTTAAGGTTTTATATGCTGTAGAGCTGTAATAAGCTGTAGGAAAATCAAGGAAACAAGAACATTATTAGCATGTAAGGTTATACAGAACTGATAGTTTGACAATAAATGGGGGTTTTGTACAAAATGGTGGGTAAAGTGAGGTGTCCGTGCTGTTGGATCAGCTGATATAGTAGCTGTTGTGCTGGCGTGACAGCACTCCCTGCAGGAGAAAGGTGTAGTTCACAGCACCAGATAATTTGGTGAGCATCAAGTGGCTGATGTAAATTAACTATTCAAAGCTCATCCAGAGGGCGGGCACCAGATCACTCCTATAGACATACAACTTTCAGACTGTCACATCATCACAATGGAATAACTGCATGGAGAGTTCTGTTTTAGTTCATTTCTCATTACGCTATTGGTTTATAAAAAGGCCATTCCTACAGAAAAGAGAAACTACTTTTAACTATTCTTGAATCCGAATGCATAGATGTTAATTTAAAAGAATTATTTTTTTCAATATATCGAGAAATGAATTGTGGTCACGCATTTTAATGCTGGCAAGTAGACAGTAAAGTGTTTGTTGCTGAGATAAATAAGTAGATCCCTGCTTTGTGCTTCGTCCAATTTTAGTGATTCTCAGGCTCGATTCCCTGCAAAAAATCTGAGAAAACTCTTATTCAGTGGATTTGTAAGACGCGCGATGCAAGTCGATAGAAAAAAGAAACATGGCCGTAGAAAGTTGCACACAGAGGCTTGAAAAAAGTACTAGTGTTAAGAGCTCACGTGAGCGACTAGAAAAGAAATCCTAGACAAGTACCCTTGATATAAATTAATAAAACTTTATAAAAATTTAAAACCCACACATAGATTTAGACGACAGTTACGTTTTCATCTCCCCTGTATCTGAGAACTATGCTGAGCCATGCAAAATAGGAGAAATCCCACTACGGTTTAGTGCCCTGATAAAACTCTAATTGCCTCAGATGATTTTATCTTGACGTTATTTTTGATGCATTAAAAGTAACATGCATAAATCTCCAGGTGTGCTTCCTCCGGAATATTTAAAGAATTTTACAACTAATAAAATTACATATTTTCCCTTTTTCTATAATTCTGGATCTAAAAATCATACTTTGGCTTTGACACCTTTATTTATTTATCTTTGAATTTCACACATTGTACTATAAAACGTCACCACGAGTTGTGGTGGGCATTACTTAGACTTGGTCAATAGAAACTGTAGACGGAATGAGTTGGCTTTTCTGTTAAAAAAAAAAAAAAAGGCCTAATATTTTTTCCTTTGGTTGTTTTTTTATGCACCATTAGGTCCTTCAAATCAGCTTTTTACATGCCCAAAGTTTCATATTCATTCATCAATATCATGCACTGCAGTTTGTGATAATCTAAAACACAGAGGGTATATACCATGTATAGCCTACTGTCTATCAAGAGGGTCAAAATAGAGGAAACACCAACACAAAGACTTCACTGAGGGCTAAGTGGGATGCTTTTTCTTACATGTTTCCTTGTCCCTGATTAGACAAGATGAACGCCAATTATTGCCAACATAAGAATTCTTAAACCTCCATTGTCATGGTGATTTAAAGTGTCATTTTATGGATGGTTTTATAATCTGCTTTATATATTCAGTTGGGAACGTGAATTGAGGAGGCGTTGGCTTCTTATAATCCTCTTCAGTCAGGAGCTGCATCCCACACATCTTCACCCTCAGTGGTGAGACTTGAGTTTGGCTCTTCTTTTACTTTGACCATACCCTGTATCATGTTGAGCAAACGTTAGACGGACATTGTAGTGACGTTATGGAAGCACAGCGATGGACATTGGGCAGAGATGTTACGATGGATAGCTATACACAGTATTTACAGCGGGTTAAACAGACTTCATCTGGCTGAGCAGATTTCCTCTGACAAGGAGCCATTACCTTTCACACCTTTAACCGTAGGACAGGAGGACATGGAGGAACGTCACGAATACAAGTGATACAAAAGTTGAGTCAGCTCTGACTAACACCCCTAAAAATATCCATTTGCTGCTTGGAATTCTGTGACCCAAATATTAAAGTGAGAGTGCATCTGCAAATGTCTGAGACAAAAGTGAAATCTTTACACCGTGAAATCTGCTGGTCAGTGAACTGTGTGCCCTTTTGAGAAGTAGTGGCTATAAACCTCCATACAGAAACGTAAGCCTGAAGATTAGTGAGCTGATTGTTACGACGAAACAAGAAGGGGAAAAAAATGGTTTGTGTTATTCTCAAGCAGCAAATGGTGTCATAGCCCTGGTGGCTAAGGCCTTAAAAAGAGACAAAGAGTGGTTCTCCTAGACAACAGGTGGCACTGTGAGTGAAGGTGGAAAGCAGCAGAGGTATAAAAACTTCTGTGTTTTCAGGCCAAAAAGGAGGCAGGCTGCAGGAGGGGAGTCTACATCGATTCGCCCAGAGAGTCGTCGTCATCCAGAGATAAGGGCAAGTAGAGTTCCTGCAAACACAGAAGAGCAAAGGCACATGTGTATTCGAAGTTAAAGGTTTAGTGTGTAAGATTTAGAAGGGGATTTAGTGGCATCTATTGGTGAGGACTGCAGATTGCAACCAGCTGAAACTTTTCCGCTTCCTTCAGTGTTCATTGTTCAGGAGGTTTTTACCGGGAGTTGGATTATCCACGGAGATGTCTTCCTCTCCAAAACAAACATGTCATTCATAAACATTGCGTATGCACAAAATGGAGTGTGAAAGAGGTGTACGCCACTTGCCACACAAAAGTTGTGATGAATGAAAACAGACTTGATGGGAGAAACTCTGATCCATGCTTACGAAAATTTTGGAGACAGGAAATTGGTGACTCAGATGTTGAGGTGGAAGCCTGGTTGTAGAAACTGTCAAATAATTTTTGGTGCACACCATTTTTGGCTTTTGTCTGTACGTACATTTTTAGTATGGATCCCATGCATTGTTGTATAAATGAGACCCCAGGTGATTAAAAATGGGAAAACAGTGAACATAGCAGTTTCACGTTAGAGACCTGTGTTTCTCTGAGGCTGTTTTACGCGTCATATTAGCACCTGCTAATATGTCTGACTACTTAAGATCAAGACGCTCAGGAAACTTTTAGCAGGAGCAGAATAATACGTAGAGGTGTCTTCCTCTCCAAAGCATGCAGACCTTGTGATTAAACTGGTAGAAACACTGAATAAAGCCAGCTCATTGCGGAGGGGCTGCTAACTACGATGGCTGACGCAAAAATACGAATGGCCCTATCTAGAGCCAGTGTTTGGTTTGTCTCTTCTGGGCTACTATAGAAACATAGCAGTGCAACATGGCAATCTCCATAGACAAAGACCTGCTCCTTATGCAGATACAAACTGCTCATTCTAAGGGAAAGGAAACACAATCATTCATATTTTCAGGTGATTATACACGAAAAAAGACATACTTAAATTTAATTCCTGCCAATATATTCCCATAAATCATTCACACTGGACATCTAAGAACAAAAAATGATGGATTTGAGGACGAAAAGGCACAAAGATGACAAGTAAGGAGTGGGAGAGAGGTTCGGGTACCTTCTGCTTGTTGTTGATGCCTGGACTGTTGGGGGTGGAGGTGGGGGAATGCTTGGAAATCGGGGTGGAGAGCTGGCTGCTGGAGCCCGTCCCGTTGGCTGAGGGAGCCCACACAGAGGAGAGGGAGAGTGGCAGGGATAAGGGAGGAGGAGGGAGGAGGGAGGGAGACAGGAGAAAAAGAGGTAAACAGTAGTGTGGATTGGAAAGTGTGCCAGAGAGGCCTGAAACCCTTTCACTGGCTCTGGACTAAAGTCATTCCTGAACTGTGGCCTCATTTGGCTTCGGCGGCGAGGCACACAGTTGGTCCAGGTCTAGGTGGCTGACAAGCTCTGTGTTTGTTAGATGACATTTTATTCACCCACTCTGCGTCCTGCCATGTTGCTAGGACTCCGTGTGTGTGGAACATTGTGTTTATATCTAAGAGAGGAGCGATGCGACGTAGTTGTGTGTTAAGTGCTTTAAAAGACTTTTTTGTCTATATGAGATGAAAAGAATTCTGAGGACTATGAGCCAGATGGCCAGTGTACGTTTGAGCCAGCGAGTGTTGAAAACACAACGCTTCATTGTCAACCAACTTAATGCCGCTGGCTTCATTTAACCACTCAGCCACATTTACAAATGTAGACTTAACAAGCTGCTCGAACACTTTAAAAAGACAAACCTAAAAATCACAAGTCCTATTATCTTAGGATCTTAAAATCAGTATATCTAAACACGAGCAGCTCTCCCACACAGACTGAACAGAGAGTGCAGCTGTTATATTGAAACACCAAACACTCAGCTGCAGCAGAGGCAGAGTAACCTTTTCAGCAAAGTTGCCCACATTGTCCAGGTCTTTCCCTCATTTGAGAGATTTAGTCATCCTCTGTAGAAAACTTATTCCACTGTGGCGATGTTTAATTGAACATTTCTTTGTTTCGTCGTTGGCTCCCATCCCAGGGCCATGCCAAACACACTCAGTGCATTCAGCTCATTAAACCCAGTGCACCCCGATACAAGTAGATTTTTTTTAGATGCCAGAGGGTGAAAAACGTGCTGGTAAGTAGGCTAACTGCTCTGTAAATTAGACCTATGCTATTATGGACTGACATAACACGCTGGAGAAGGCAAGTGTGCAGTTCAAAGCACACGCACACCTACTGTTGAGCTGTTGGCCAATGAGAAGCCTCCATACAGGCTTTTAACCAATCAGAGGCAGGAGAAGCATTCAGAAACAGATGGCAACATGCAGAACTTGGTAGTTTTTGATTAGAATTTCACAGTGAGGTGCTTCAGCCAGATCCCTGCAGCTGTCCAGATGTCTGTATTTCAACTGGGATCTGATGTTGAAGCTGTAGTTGGCAACTTTTATAAAAATAAGTTTTTATCATACTGTTTTTGGGGAAATTGTCACCGTATGCTGTCAGTACTACATGAGACAGATCGTCTGAGAAAAAATAAATTATGTTTGTCAACCTTCTCATAGGGCTTCAAATGACATTTGCACTACTACTACTACTACTACTACTACTACTTTTTTATTTAAAAGGCATCTTTCAAAACACCCAGTGTTAAGTTACAGAGCATAAAATAACATACAATAACATAGAATCCACTGCAGCCCATCATAAACAACCTATCAGAGACGAGGAGTGTCAATCACTGCACATGAACTGCTGATGAAGTATCAAACTAGGCAGTGCTGATCAAACATGAATGAAGATTCTGTTTCTGCATTGCCTAATTTTCCTCTAAAATGTTTCCAGAAACACATTTTAGTGTACTGTTTGGCTGTAAAGTGAGAATGTTTGTGACTTGTCTGCCATTTTGGAGGCAGTCGACCAACGTACCAAGCATTGCCCACTAGCTGGAGCAAACTTTCTAATTTCACAGCTAAACAGTACACTAAAGATAGGTTTCTGAAAATGTTTAAATAATGTGGAAATAGGCAATGCAGTAACAGAATCCTGATTCAAATATAATCAGTGTTGCCTAATTTGACCACAGCTCATGAGCGGTGATTAACATGATTGACAGCTGTGTCAGAGACTCCTCAGCTCTGATTGGTCATTTTCGTTCAGCCTTGGTAGATTCTTCCAAATGCCATCAGAAGCACTACGAGGAGGAGGAGCCTGATTTTTTTCTACAGAGTATCTGTCTTACGTACTTCTGTCAGGACATAGTGACAGAAGACAAGAAAAGACAAAAAAGTGACGTATGACAAAAACTTATATTTATAAAAGTTACCAACTACAGCTTTAACTAAAATAATCACACTCTGTCACTGGCAGGTTCTGTGAGGGTCCCCCTTTGAATTCATGCCAGGAGAGGTTTACATGCACTAAATGGATGCAGCGGTGTTAATATAGACAGTGAGTGCAGGCAGTGCTGTTGCATTGGGGACCATGAGATGGGGGGCCCATAGAGAGAGTGGGCACTCCAGCAATGTGTTGGGTAGAGAATGGGGCCTTCTGAGCTTGTATATATCCTTGCTTTATCTGCTATATCTGTCCTTGAAAAAGGCAAACCAATCTCCCCCATGTCTATTTTTTTTTTTTTTTGTAAAATAGTCAATAGCATCAAATAACAAATAATATAACAAAATTTTATGCTTATTCTACAACTATAAAGCAATTATTCTATAAATCAGCAATATAAATCAACTACAAAATTGAAAAATTAAATTAATAATTTCTTATTTTCTTTGGTAATTTTTGTTGTATACAGATATGCAGTGATAATTGCTGGGTAATATATACGTTGATGTTATCCAATGTCAAGTCTCTGATCATGTGACAAGAAAATATGTGCATGACAGTGTGCACTGGGGCCCATTGTAACTACCCTATGCCACTAAATGGATGATTATGTTTGGCTTTGTATGGCTGTTTTATTTACAGCTTTTAATGTATAGGTTAGTTGGTTGGAAAACATTTAAGATTCTAGCAGTTTTATTCTATCCTCACACCGACTCATAATTAGCAATACGTGTGGAGCATGAGAAAAATAATGAACATACTAAAAAGTAGGAAAAAAAGAGAAATCCTCCGTTTTTGGTGCTAGATTTTGTAAACTACTTTTTAAACAATCAGTCAGCTTTATTTACAAGCAGTAATCCCACTGAACATATGCAAGTCATGTATGTTTCTCCTGTCATGACCCCATCATCACCCCGCTGACCTCTCAGGTGTTAGAGAGGTGGTTAATGCTCAACAGTTAACAACCAGCATGTTAGCCAACCATCTGCTGCCTTAAAGGCCTTCAGCCCCATCAGTGATCAATAAAATATTCAAGACCACTGAAGGACTGAGGGACCCCGCAGGGCTGGAGACGCCATCACCGACCCCCCCACCTTCACCCATTGCCTAAAGTGGAGCTAAAAAAGAAGTGTGGACGACCTGCTGCTACCAAACTGCCAACTCTAAGAGCATCAACTTTGCATTTATCCTCCAGGGGATTCAATAGCTCACCTGCTCTGTCCTTCAGCTGCTGGAGAGACAGTCACTTACTCATACTTAAACAGGCTGTAAGAGCATGTACTAAAACCTCTGTGTGGGTGTGCCATCATGGTATATAACAATAATAACCAGTTTTATAGAATATATAATCTAACACGTAAATAATTTAAATGTGTCATGTGGAATGTGAGAAAAAATGGCTGCCATATCTGTCTGAGTGTTGTTTTCCAGTGTTCATAGTTTACATGAAAGCTGTCAAAGATAACAGCTTTTTTTCCTCATGCCTGCACCCGATCAGATTTCATGGCACCAACTGTTCCGCCAGCTTCACGGTGCAGCTATGTAAACTCAGACAGCACTGCAACAAAGATGTATAGCAATGTTTCCCCTGTTAAAAGCTGTTGTTCGTATAAAAGATTCAAGCACAAGCATGCGCTGGTGTCTCTATTTTGTACCATTGCCTCCTGGATATTATTAAATGTTAAAATGCCTGATTGTCAAACAAATAGCTGAGAGCTGTTTACACTCTCTTTGTTTACTTCTCATGTTTTATTCATGTTTTTTTAAAGAATCTGCAGCAGCAACATTATTCTAAATCTCATCAGATTACCCTCAATGAACAAAAGCTGTCCCCATTTTCTAGTATTAGAGGGTTTTATGAGGTGTTTTAGGGAGATTAAGGAGCTGATGTTGTTTGGACCCCCCAGTAAAAACAGTCCGAGTTCAGCTCTCGAAGCACAGCCAGACGACACTGCGGATTTTAACTCCTCCGTGGTATTCCAGACAACAAAATGCCGATTATAGTTAACAAAATAAATATTGACAAGTGAATTCTCATTGGGAGCAGGCCTGATTGGTATTCTTAGCCATCTCTGATCATAAAGTATTGATCCTCAGGGAGAAATCCATCTTTATGTTAACCGTTCCCATCAGAGTGAGGTCAAAGGTGAAGGTCAGCAGCCGAGCAGCAGCAGGAGCCAATCACTTCATCACTCTGCTGTCATATTTTATGTTGTATGTATGAGTTTCATTCCAGTAGCAGAAACGACCCACTTTTATTTTCCACTGGCTCTTTGTTTTGATTTATAGAACAAGGGGAGGTCGGTTTGTGCTGTACTTTAAACAGGAAGTGTTACAGTGTGGGTGAGATAATAATGGGCTCACTCGATTCAGCAGGAGACTTGATGCGCCTGATCGGACCAGGACTCTTCACTGAACCACGTTGGCCTTTGGACTTCATCACCCTGCATTCTGTGGAGAGAGGCACAAACAAAGTTAGAAAACATCCTTATTTACCCAAAATTAAAATTAAAGTGTGAGCTGCATGTGTTCATGTTCATGCTCTGTCTTCATATGAGTTAATGTTCGTCAGAGTGTCTGAAATCAATGTGAGATAATAGAACAAAACAAAGCAATGCTCTGATACCACCTGGCTAAATGATACAAAGGGCTAAGTGATAACTATGTTGAGTTTTCAAATAATGATTCTGACTCTGGGGCTATCTTGATGAGTAAACACATACCTTTCTGAAATAAAAACAACCTTTGCAATAATAAAACATGTTTTAGCAAACTACATGTTAACTGCTGCTGTTCAGCGACTGAGAGGGGGTTATAATTTAAGGGGATTATTTAATTCCAGAACTCCTAGTGTGCGGACAATCAGAAAAAGTTGTAGCATACACCAGTTTAAAACAAGGTATAATATATAATGGCATAATATTCAGGATGTATAAAGTGTATATATAATTTTTATTTATTTATTTTTATTAACTATTTATGTATTATCATTTTTATATTTTTATTTTTAATTTATTTATAAAGTGTATACTATTCTCTTATACTGTATTATATATTATTATCATCATTATATACAGAAAAATAACATGTATGTAAATAAGTATTTATTTATTCATTTATATAGGTATGTGGTGTACACACGTATATATTGGTAGAATTATGTATATTCATACTTTGTATAATTCATATGTTCACTTATTTAAATATAAAAAGATAGCAGGACAAGTTGAAGATATATATGTAATATTTATATATATTTTTGTAAGGCAAAGATAATTGGTATTATATATATCATACATTTGGACTGGTCTTGGATAAATGGTAATTTATATTATACATTAAGACAGGTTTTTGTAAGATAGATATTTGGTAATCAATATTATATACATGTACATGGGTTATTTTTGTGTGACAAAGTTAAATGGTAATAACAATGGTATATTTAGAAAAGTCTTAGGTACAGGTTTATCTGTTAAAGGAAGCTGTCTGTTTCATTTCACTCAGTGACTTATGGAGAAGAGCTGGGATTTATTAACTTCCTCCCACTCCTTTTCAAATGTGTAAATCAAAGTAACTGTACACTGACAAGTAAACTCAATATCAAATATCAAACCTGGCACACTGATTGATGAAAATAAAATGTGATTCAAGAAGACAGTGAAGCAACCAACACACTTGCCATGTGTAGTTTTGATAAGCCAGCAGAGCAGCTGCTGTGATCCTGAAATCATTTTCTTCATTTTCATTAATTTTCTAAATAATAAATGGATTTAACTACCTCATTACAACAGTAGTATGCACGTTCCCATTTGTCTTGTTTAGGTTTGAACGCATAATACACCCAGGCCAGTTTTGTGTGGGCACAGGCTTATATAATGGTCGATGAGGGTCGACCACATCTGTGCACAGATGTGTCAACTAGAATTGATTAATTGATGTGCTTCTGTTTCATGTTCACATCAGTGTTTAACATGCTGAAGCAAGACAATTAGCAGCAGGTTGGCAGGACTGCAGACTTTAACTATTGTAAATCTAACCTTAATACTGACCAGCATGTGTCCATGCCACTAAGCAAGGAAAACTGTCAAGTAGTGAAAGGTGGTACAAGACTGGTGTCATCTTTTAACTTTTATCAGATATTACCTTATTACAATCCAAACTGTGGTACCTTTTTTATTTTTTCTATTTAGGTAAAGGTGAAGTTTAACTGCTTGTGTTGAGACAACATTTAATATTTGAGAAATCTCTGTATCTTTGTAATGTGTGCATTAGTGCCCTCCACCTGGGGACTGTAAGTGAAAAATAGCTTTTAGCTGCATCTGGTACACTACATATATTGTGCATTGTCCCTCCAAAATAAACAATTAATTAATAAAAATGAATAAGTGTTGCTTCCTTGTGTTATGTGCAGCAGCCTGGTCTCCCTCCTCCCTCTGCCTGCTGCACACCTGAGTGCAATCTGCACTCAGGTAGAGAGAGGAGGAGGTGATAAGAGGGATACGGAGTGTAGAGACAGGAGAGGCACGGCACATGGCTCACAGACAACAGATCAGGGGAGGAATCTTTGTCTTCCTCCCTTGTTTTTTCTCTCCCCAAGCAGGTTCTTTTCCCCCATGCTCTTTTAGGTGCTGGGGTTTTGTTGTTGTTTTAGTTTGGTGTGTTAGTTTGGGCTGGAGATTTCCAGTAGTCACGTTATTCGTCTCTTTTGTTTTCTTTAGGTTTAATTCATGTTTTAGGTAGTTTAGGGAGAGACGCTGGGAGCAATGGCCCACTACGTGGTTGGCCCAGCGTCTTCCCTCCTTTTGTTCCTTTTGGCCGGGGTCTCCAGTCCCTTTTGTTTTCCTTTAGTTTTAGTTTGGGGGATGACACAATAAAGCTGGTGGGTAAACTGTTACCATTGGTGTGGCGTCCTCTTTTTATATGTTGCAGCCTACTGCCCCCATTGAGCCGGGTATCGTTTCTATTTGTATGGAGGCCGTAACACCTTGATTAGATTTTAAAAACTAAGGTAAGTAAGGTATTTTTGGTCTTGAGAGCTCAACACACTGCACATAAAGAAAACACATCCTAAGAGACAACACAAGCATGTAAAGAAACATCTTTACCAACTTGGCGACACACGAAAATATCCATTTACAGAAAGCTCTGCAAGAAGATCGCAACACAACGAAAACGGTGTTCAGGGGACACAAAACTGTGATGCACACAGCTGGGACACACTTGTCGTTGCTGTTTGTGGTGTATGAAGTTACTGATGTCAGCTATCCATCAATGCAATTGCATGGTTCAGATATTATAAACAAAAGGCGAACGCCATGTTAACAGCCGATAGCTGCAAAAATATCTGAATCAGAACGTTAACATGAGCTAAAAAAAGATAAGTTTGGGTCATTTTTTTAACACCAGCAACAGATAACCAACTCATGTGCATCACTTTTTAGTGTCCCCTGGAAGCGGCTTCCATTTTGTTGTGAGCTTCTTGCAGCACTTTTTCTAAATGCTGCACACAGAGGGGCTCCACCACCCTGGGTTTGAACCAGAAACCCTCTTGCTGTGAAGTGACAATGCTAACCACTGCACCACCGTCTATTTAAATGTGATGTCTTAATTTCTAGTGTGCTGAACCTTCATGGCCACCGTATATTTTGGTATCGGGAGGGAAATTAAAATTTTTAACAACACCCAGCCAAAACTGTAAATACTATGATTGCCATCTTTATAGAGGTGGGTTTACTGACTATCATTCAAGAGCGATAGCTGTTGCTTGTGAATTTATGTACATATATAGCAGTTGATATAAATCATATAGAAACATATGCAGTATATTCTGGGTCACTGTATTAATCAGGGTAGACAGACTCCAGACATCTCTACTCCTCCCTCTGCATCCCCCCTCTCTGTTTGTACTGTCAGGCTCTCTCTCTCTCTCTCTCTCTCTCTCTCTCTTTCCTCCCCCCTCCCTCCTCTTTTCCACTTTTGATGCTAATTATACTATCTGTCCTCCCTCCGTCTCCTGGGATCGCACCGCGTCTGTCTTCTCTCTCTTAACCTTCACACACTGCTGGATACAGACGCGCATTCATGTGCTATTGTTTGCAAGGTGTGCCACCACTCGGCTGACAATGCTCCAGACTGGCAGCTTGTCTGGTCTACTCAGTGGTCTCGAAATAGCCCCCGAGTCTCTCTGTGCAGATTCCCTTCTCAGCTTCGACTGATGCTGTTGCTGCATTAACAGAGCTGCAGGTACACATGTCCTCCTCCCTGTCTGCATGTCCATCATAGTGTTGTGTTTGACATAAGGAATGTGAAAAATATCCATGAGGGATTTAAATCTATTTCAGGGATTGTGCGAAACCGAGCTTTAAAGCTGTGTGAGTGGAAGAGAAGAGAAATATACATTTAAAGTTCATTCGTTGCCCAAACAAAAGTATAGAAGGGACATTTTTTTAACTTATTTTTGCATGTATAGAATGTTAACTCTGTGAAAAACACATCAAAGGTCACTTAGAGTTCATGTTTGTGGAGAGCTGCTGTACACAACATCAGGATTTGTCTGTGAATCATCCAGAATGATCTGTGTATTGTTGTGATGTCCATGTGATGTATCACAGACAGACAAGGCCTCCCTCCTCTACTCCACTCCACTCCACTCCACTCCACTGAGGCCAAGTCAGCGATGTCTGGATGCTCCAGACTATCAGCCATTTTATTTAGCATTGCCCCGAGCTTATTATAGACTGAATGAAACAATTTAGCTCTGGCTCCATTGGGGAGTGCGTACGCTGAAAGGAAAGGACCCAGATCATTAGAAACGAACTGGCGTCTTCTCCACCCTACCAAGATTTGACGAGTAACCGAGGGGAAGAGAAGAGATGAAGGGAACATAATGACAAATCAGCCCCTGTGTCAGCGCTGTGTGAAGATTAAAAGACATTTAGGAGATACTGAACGATTTGAGGAGGGGACACAAGGTGGAAGTGGGTTGTTAAAAATAGGGTTTGCAGGTCTGTGGGGAGCAGAGAGAGACTCTGTGAGAGGATTGGTTTTACATTTTCTCTCCTCGACTTCCCGGCAGTATCAGCACCAACAGATCAGCTGGCCTAAACCTGTCACCGGACAGATTAATGGCTCTTCTTCTTCTCTACCTTTTTACCATCCCTGCTGCCAACTGCAGATAACAGACTTCTCTCTTTCTCAGCCTCCCTCTCACATACATCGTTTTTCTCCTCATGCACACAGCTCTGTCTGTGAGTATACCATCTTTACAGAAAAATAAATCCAATATGATAAATCTGAAAGGTGGGGATTTTGCTATACCGCTCACATTTCTGTCTTCATCATTTTTCGCACACCCTTATTCTATATCTAATTATCAGGCTTATATTATGTTGTTCTCTGTTAAATCAAAATGCAGACATCTACAGTGTGAGAGCCCTGTCAAGTGTTTAAATGTGCACAGACAAATCTGTAGGTATCTTTTGCTTTCCCACAGCTATAATGTTTTACTGTATTTTGGTGAGTATTGCTACACAATTATCATAAAGCTCATACTGTACATAACCATGGTTTTACAATAATATTGCACAGAGCTGATAAACTGTTTGCCACCATGTCTGACTGTAATAGGGTTTCCATCCTAATGTAGCACTCAACTTTAACAAAATTTTTAGATAACAGGCCAAAGAAAATGTGAATTAAGGCACCCTTCCATCCACTACTGTTAAACGAATATTGGAAGTAGGTTAATCGAGATAAGCAGTAGTCACTGATTCTCCAGTCAGCTGCCATTATATCACTGCAGGAAGGAAACGAAGGAAAACAATGGGTGCATAATAATGGAGAGCAAACCAAACAATGGAAATAGAAAGTTTGGAACAACTTATATTATATGTGCTCTTGGAAAAGTTCTGGGAACGGCCCTGTGTGCATAAATAATCTTGTTTAAAGCCATTCAGAGATGATAAAGAGAGCTTGGAGCAGAGTGGACTGAACAGTTACGACACATCATGACTGTACGTCACTTTTTTATTTGCTGAATCTGTTTCCATCGCAATAAGTTTATTTTACCTTTCATCAATACACAATCTTTTTCACCTCTCCCTAGGGTAAAAATGTTTTTGCAATATTTGGGTTTCTTTTCTAATTTTGGGCATTTCCACTCAGGTTTTGTAATATAAAACAATCAAAATGCACAGGTCAGTGCCATCACCCTCACCATTCTCATCCAGAGAGAAGTCATCCTGGGCGTAACGGAATTTCTCTGGTCCACATGCGATGAACACATCATCATCACCAAAGAAATCTTGAAGGCAGGTAACCTGTGAAGCCAGAGGACAAAAAACTTGAGACCCATAATAATCTGGCATCAACGTGTATCATAGCAACACACACACACACACACACACACACAGATATTTTTGTGAGCGCATATTTTCCTCTACATTTTGGACTCTCATCCACATGCAAACTGAGTTTGAGGCCTTCTGTGGTGCAGATTTTTAAAACTGTGGTTACAGTTTGTCTGTGTGAACATGTTAAACAGAGCAACTGGAGTTGTTTTTTTTTTCTAATGTAAACGGAGATATTTTGTAAAACGATGGGTGTTTAAAAAAATATTTTCTAAAAGAAAGGGGTAAAAATCCATTTAAAATAATATCTGTATACATGTACACAGGGCCTGAGACTGTACAGTCATGCTAGTGGCTCTGTGAGGCTGAACTTAACGCAAAGCAGTGCTTTGAGCTCAATGCTAACATCAGTATGCTAACATGCTCACAATGACCATGCTAACATGTTGAGCAAGCAAATTCTTTTCAAATTAACCAAATTCATCATCAGTACGGAGTCCCTAGAGTCCCAACAGGTGATTTTTATTTTGTGTGCACAAGTTAATTATCTTGTGTGCACGATAGGCTAACATGCACACAAGATAATATACGTGCACCCACAAGACAATAACGTGTGTGCACAAGATTTAAAAAAAAGAACTCCTTGGCACTTTAGGGCCTCCTTTTCTAGTTGAATAAAAACCAGACATGTAAACCTAGAGGAAAAATCAGGGGATCCCCAAAGTCAGTAGGTTCATCCTGATATAACATCTCATATAGGTTCTGATGATATTTAAGTCTACACAACAGTGTCTGCATATTTTGAATAGTGTATGGTACTGGACCGTACTAAGGTTGTGTTTATATTTACTTTATGTGTTAGAATACAGGCAAGTTATTTACGGCAGTTTAGTGCACGACAGCAGGATTGTGCACAATGTCGTGTGTAAAAGACAACACAAAGTTTGTATTAGTAATAATATTTTGACTGTGTTATGCAGTGTTGAAGTGTAGTAACGGGAATACAATGAGAATATATGGAAATAGGACATCGAGTTGGTAGTAGACCGTAAGAGATGTAATTCTGGAAGGACGTGACCTGCTGTTGGCTTAGGAACTTTGGCATGTCGACTGGCAATGTCAGTTTCAAATGGTAATCAATGCAATCGATCACAATCCATCTTTACTGCACTTACTGAGAGAGTTAAAGAACCCAAGACTGTGCAATTGCCAAGAGAGGATTATCTGTTCATATTCATTATATTCATGTTGTCATTATTCAGCATGTAATAAAAGTGCATTTGAGATGCTGATTCAGGACTAATTAAAAATGTAATCCATACAGGCATTTTCAACGTGATGAAGCGTCGCTAATAGCTGCGCAGAGGAAGCACCATGAATGATGTGCTCACAGATTTAAAGGGATGAACTCTGTAAACACACGGCCGTATGCAGATGAATTCAGTTAAGTAAAAGTCTTCTTGTCAGCCAGCCAAAGGATTTAGTCAGCTTCAGGTAGTACTGGAAGGCCACCTTTGTCTTTTACTTGTCATGTTAACATGCCTTCAGCTACAGTAGCTGCATGTAACAAAACACATACACACAAAGGGACAAAAAGCCCAAACAGAGAGTATAGTGTTTCACCTTTGCTGTAATGTTTAAATGATTCGACTTCCTTCCCCAGGGACTTTTTCACTCTATAGCAGCTGTTGACACAATATGGCCTTAGTGGACAGATGTCTTCGGGCCACACCTTCTCCTCTGCTCACCATTATATGGGCGCTGTTACCAGCTCAGGCACGCCTATTAAAGCCATTCAAGCTAAAAGCTGTATTTCCCCTCGTTTTTCTTCCTGGTCCAGATGAGATTTGCTACTAAGCATCTCAGCCTTGTTTCCATTTGTCATTCAACACCAGATGAAATTACTCACTTGAGTTATTGGATCAAGACGTGAATTAATTCAACTACAGATGACTCACTTTGTCTTCATTCACAGATTTGCAGCTCTAATTTGGAGTGATTTCCTAAAAACACAAGCTTCTCACTGTTTCACGACTCTGCTGGACTTTCTGAGGAGGTCCGTGGCCTGAGAGCTTACCCTGTGTTGGGACGTCTGCCAGGATAGTCAAGATGCATCATGGTTTCCTTTGTGATACACATCCAAACTATGAGCTGTAGATAAATTGGGAACACCCCACCCCAGCAGCTGCCATGTTGATTCTGAGTCCTGCTAGACAAGCTAAAAGTGTGTGGTGGTGGTGACTCGCTGGCGAGGCATCCAACAGCTGTACCCCTCTAAGATTCCCCGGATACAGGCCTGAAAGATCCCTGCTGAGGTACAGAGACAGTGCTTTGACTCCAGGGATCAAAATCTAATTGGATTTTTCAGCCTAATTTTAAAAGGCTGCAAATGTGGGTTTTTCCTCCGCGTTCATTATCAAGAGATTAGATACATGTTACTTTCATTAGGTTGAACTGTTGTGTAGCAACAAGGGCACCTGACAGTTAATCATAAAATGGAGGCATTAAGAAAGCGCTTCCATCCCCCCCAAAAGCCAGAGGGTGGAGGAAAGGAGATGGGGTGGGGCTGGAGGGTAGAGGCTAGTCCATGTTTTAATAGCTTTAAGAACAGAGCTGATTAAAGGGATAAAGTGTTTATCCAACAGACTGCTACTTTAATCTCCTTTCACAGAATCTCCATTTGAAATGAAGACTGTGTCCTCTCTGTTTCTGACAAACAGCACTTAATCTGTCCACTCACCTGAGAGGAGACTCAATATACCTCAAAACGAAGCTTGCTTTTATTTGCAAAGTAACTTTTCAGGAAGGCATTTAGAAGCAGGGTGATGGTGCAAACATGGCCTGCTCTGAGATAACCTGGGTTTAACTTCCACGTTTCAGAAAGCATCCATCCTTCTTAAGAGTCCTTAGCTAAAAAACATTGAATCCTTCTAGATAATCCCACTAATCCTATTCCCTACAGAGATCACTTAAGATCCACATTATCTGTACAGATACAGTGTAGATCTTTGACCAGTCCTCTTTGCATCATTAACCCCACAAATAATTCATGTACAGTGTGTATCCAGTGTCCCTCAGACACTCTGACTGTCACCTAAACCTGGCCTGCATGTACACAACCTTCTGACCAATAACATTATAATCAGGCATTTGTCTCCTCTCACATGGGATGCCTATAATGGGTTAATTGTCACCGTGAAGTGTGGCCTGATGTCTGTCTACAGTTGATAGAAGTGTTGTGGAAAACTGCTCTGCTTTGCATGCGATCAAATCAAATGTAAAATGTCAGACTCCCTTTGAAACACGGCTGCAGTGGGGAAATGGCAGACCAGCTTGGGAACATTCGGATATAGGTTAAGAAGCATCCGCTCTCCATTTGAAAAGGTCAGTCAGCTGCGTCATCAGACTCGGAACAATCCTTGTTTATCAGTATCTTCTAAACCCCAGAGTTGTTTGAACCTGTGTTCTGCTAATGATGAATCCTACTGTGCTCGTAAATTGAAAGTGCGTGCCGGTTGATCCTAATTAGCACAGGTAAACCAAGTCAACCAAATGCCCCACTAATCCCAATGAAAGGTCATGAGACTGCAGGGCCGTGTGCACAAACAGAAATTGAAGATAAAAATTGAGAGAATAAAGTCAAAATTGTCCAAATGAAAGTCTAAAGAGAGTGGAGCACTGGACTCCAACAACTTTAATAGTTTAGAAGTGGAGGTACTTTTGCAATAAGTGATGGCAGACGAGCGGCCATATTTAGTAGCATCAGCAGTGGGTGTAATAAAAAGATGGGATTAGGGTTGGGTAACATTCACATTTGAACAGATATCAGTTCCAGAACCTGGAATTGGGTGCTGGTACTCGACTTTTTTTTCAGTACTTCACCTACTCTGTAATAACAAAAAATTTTGAACACGCTGCAGGGGTGATGTAATAGACTAACGAGCAATTCTGCTCCTCTACTCTTCTGATCAAACATGGAGCTAATCTTCTGGCCACTAAGGTCCAAGGCTGGCTTCCCAGCTTTGGGTTACTTCCACGTACTGTCTGAAGTTACACCTAGCAGCTCCATGGGGCTCCATTGCCAGCCTCAAAGCTTTGTGGCTGGCCTCCGGGTTTTGGGACGCTTTGCGATACGTTTGCCTCTTGTCTAAACGCAGTGTTCTCACCCAGATGTGCTCTCAGGTACCGAAATTTAGCACTGATGGCTTCAATATGAACTGATACCCATTAGTACCGACGTAATTCAGTCAGTACCCTTAAAAGTATCGAGTTTAGTACACAACCCTATGTGGAATGTTATTACTCATTCAGGGAATGCTGTGTCCGGCAGAAGCCGCACAACTGATGATGTAAAAAAATAGCTCAATCTCAGTGCTGACCACTGAATGTCACTCCCTGCAAACTGATCTGCATGGTCCTGGAAGATGTGTTCCCTCTTTGGGGCACGATCTGCAACACCTTGCAGCAGCTGTAAATATGCCATAGTGTTAGTAGACCTAGGGTGCAGAAATAGGCCTACTCTGGGCCTATAAATAGCGTGATCAATTGCTAAACATTGAATGGCATGGTTCCTAATTAACATAATTGATTAAAGTGTTAGTGTAGTGTTTATTTATTTTAAAAGACCATAATGCTTTGTAAGACAATGAAAATAACTTAAAACATATTATAAATGATAAAAAATATTAATGTAATTTAAACCCTGTAATACTAACAACTGTAGAATGCAAAAAAGGAAACTATTTTGCACAAACACTTTCACAGCACTCAGTGTGTATTAGTGTGCTCTTGAGTGTGTATAGAGTCTGTCCTTGCCTAAGAGCAAGTCCCAAATAAGTAAACATTGATGTATGTGAATGAGGCCCAATATGAGAAGACATTATGCCATTCATTTTAGAGATAATCAAAAGCCCTGTCATATATAGACATACATATGCATACATATACATACATACACATTTGTGTGTTTATTGGAGGAAAGTGGGTGGGGTTTTCTGAAAAGCTGGCTAGTTCCAGACTCCAGGTGCCCCCCACCCTCTGTCCCACCAAGCCCATCCCTAATCTCTGCCTCACCAGCTGTCAGGACCACATGACCCTCCAAAAACCACCAACACCACCAGCAGCTACGCAGGGATCCACCATCCACAGCAACTGAATTATTCAGAGTTCTGTTGGCCCGACTCTGGCTGACCATCCACAGGCTGCAGACGTTTCATTAGGGTCATGGAGGTCGAGCGGTAAATACAGAAACTGAACGCTGTGTAACTCTGAACTTCCTGGTGAGAAGACAGTGGGCCACATGTTAGTGTAATTTCTATGATGCCTCCCCGTGGTGCTTAATGGACAGTTTCTCATTTCAATTTGCTCTACAAAACCAAATTATCGCAGATGTGTGACGTTTCAGCTTTTATAGGATTCATTCATCAAACCACAAGGTAACAAGCCGTCTGAAACACCAGAGAAATTCCCAACATACAGCATCCCCTCTATCAAAGTTAATAAAATAAATAGACCATATGATTCCCATTTTCTCCAGTATCATAAAACATTAATGCACGTTGTAAAAAAAGGTGGCGAAACAACCAATATTTTCCTCCTCTGCTTGCTGAGAGGTAATATTTCACTGTAGATGGGAAGAATTACTGGGACGACCACAGTTTGAAAAATAACACTCAGTATAATCTGGGTTGAGCAGTGCCTCAGAGATTTCCACATGATATATGGTATGATGTGTACTATTTTGTGAAGGCAAAGCAATGCCAACACAATTTGATCTACAAAACAAATCCAACACTTCAGGCCAGTGATCAAACCGCAGTTCTTTGCCACAGCTTGTGTGTGAAGCAGCAGGAAACATCTCCCAACAAAGCTCATGCATCCTTTGTCTCCTACGTGCAGCTGCTTGTCTGGACCTCAGCTCATCCTTTCAGCAGCAGCGTCAGAGCATTAATGAATGAGCTGATGATTCTCCAGGTCCAGCGTCTGTCTCATGTCTGATTCTGCACCGCCATGTTTATTGATCCCTGTGCAGGAGTAAAGCTATTCAATTTTGCATTATGCAGGTTTGACCCTCTGTCGTGACTCATCCAATCAGTGCTTATCTGACGAACACTGAAGGGTCACCATCGGCGCTAATGAGTCAGCAAGTGGCCGGTGATCACACTCATCTGCTGTACTCTGACAAACACTATAGATCAGTTTCAGGGTTTCCTTCTGTCTCCATACAAAACAGCTGCAAACAAAGGGTGCACACTGCAGCACTTTCTTTTTTTGTGTGATTGCAGCAGATGATATGACTGCATCATGTAAGGTCGAGCACAGAACATTTAACTAAAATTAAAATAACAAACCTCAGTGAAATTAGTTTTCATAAAATGAGAAATTGTGTAGTCTCAGCATTAGGGAGCCGTGTAAAAGAAAAGTGAAGTATGAGGAAGACAGGGGCTGAAAAAGAGCCGGTAAGACCTTGCTTTGCAAACCCATGGGGAAACTCCCACACCATTTCCTTCACTGTAGGCACACAGACCTGATCAATATCAGCGCCTCTGCACCGAGTGGAATATTCCTCTAAAATACACTCAGTTGTCTCCATTTTGTCCATTTCGACTGAGGGTTTCACAGATGGTAGCTTAGCAATCATGTCAGGTTGTCTGCTTTTGTAGCAACAGCTCCGTTTGTGGATATAATTACAGCACAAAAGTCAAATGCAGTAGATTAAAATATAAATAAAGACGCTATGTGAGCATCAGCAGCTGATTTGCAGTGATTTCTCACATGCTAACAATGATTCTTATTTGCAGTTGCCTCCCTGACCTGTCTGTGACCTTGGTGCACTGGTACAGCGTCTGTGTGCTACTGTAGGTGCTCCGGATGCATTTGGAGCGCAGATGAGCCAGTTAGGCAGCGATATCTGCACAGTCATGGGGAGCAGCTGGTGCCTGATGTTGTTTTAACCCCACCCCTCCCCAAACCCGAGGAAGCAGGCTTTCCATTTGGCTGACTGATGTGGCCTTACCATTATTAAATCGTGCTTCCTCCTCTCCCCCCCCCCCCCCCCCAGGTCATGCTCACTTGTTGATGTGGTCCTTGAGCAGGAAAAGGGAGGGGGGCTGCGAGGGGATTCAGGCACCGAGGATGCATGCTGGCTTCCATGCCTGCTCGAGATGCTTCATCATGGGGACCACGCCCCTCTGTCAGCCTGATTGTCTGCCTCTGTTAAACACTGAGTGTGTGTGGGGGCGTGTGCGTGAGTGAAATGTGGCTGCAGAGAGCTGTGGTGGCGGGTGAGGAGTAGAGTGCAAGCAGGTAAGACCCAATGTAAAGAGCACACTCAGCGTATTACAGCCATTGTCACAAACCGAATCCATCACGGCGGAGCTTATTGCCATGACAACTGCTTCTGCAGCATGGCAAAGAGCAGGCAGACTGCAAGAGCACTGATAACCAAGGAAAAGCAGGCTTTTCTTCCCCATTACTGGATGTATTTTAGTCGTTAAGAAGCCCTAAGCCCATGCCTGTATCCATATCCTATTCAGTGAATAATTTCTCATCACGAGTTATTAACTTTTAAAGAAAACTGGAATCTTTTGTTCTCAGACAATAACAGTGTGACCTTGTGCCTGAAGCATGCCTGAAGCATCCTTTTCTTTTCCTCTCCCTCTTTGTTGACAAATCAATTTAAAAAAAAAGAGGACTTATTGCAAGCCGCATTTCTAAACCGGGTCAGAATAATGGGCACTCAAATCTGTTAGAGAGCCCCCTGCAATGCTGCAACACAATGTACCCTCAATATATTTCACAAACCGCATTTGGATTTGGCATCTATCAGATGAAAAGCCTGCCAAAGTGCAATTCACATGAACAAGCAGTGGATCTTAAATGCAAATCAGAACTATTCTCCTGTGCAGACACCTCTATCAGAAAGGAATGAATACAAAATGGCTGCCAGCAATTAAATAAACTCCCTCTGATTTAATGTAGCCTTTAGAAGCAGCGAGGGCAAATCAAGAAATGTACTTTTTTCTTTTTAGGCATGAGGAAATTATTATTACCCATCAGCGAAAATAAAATGATCCTAATTTGCTCTAAGAAAGGAAAATGACTCCTGAATCCACTGGCCCCACCCTTCCCGATTGAAGTGAAAAGCACCAGCATTTGAGGGGAAAATGGGAGTGATTTTGTTCACAACACTGACAAAGAGAGGAGGGCAGGCTGTCTTTAGGGTCTACACAGTGCTGAGAGAGAAGAGGAAGATCAAGAGTGAGAAGTAGGCATTTCAAAAATGCTATAAAAACCTGAATCACATTTTATCTCAGCCACAAACTGATGCTTTAAAAAACTATACATGCAAAAACATCATCCATAATCCTTCCAGTTCACACCCAGTGCATACAGGTAAAAAAGAAAAATACATGACATATGATTTTTAAACCAAAGGCTTGCATTGATAGTAAACTCTCACACCCACTACAGGATGTGGTATCTGACAGACCAGTCCACACCAGCTGGGCTCTCTTTGTGCCTGGGATGTGGTCTCCTAGCAACCAGTCCCAGCAGCTATCGCAATGGAATGGGAAGAGGAGGATCGGCGCAGAGTCAGGGAGGGGCGGGCACTGCATCAATATTGCTTCTACCATATCACCTCCACCACAGAGCAGCTGCAGTGTGCCTCTGCACACAAAGACGCCGCAATAATGTGTGCAGCATTTTCTCGCATTTCTGTGCGTTGCAGTGAGACTGGCACGAGTCCAAAATCATTGGACACCAATCACAGAGCAATTAATCTATATCCGCAGCGATGACAAATCAATCAATACGCTCGGATTGGAACGGCTACCATATGGCGGCTATTAAATTCATTTTGTGGAAACACATCATCATTAAAAATGCATGGAGGAAAACACATGGCAAGAGGAGGAACCACAGCCCAATCACAAAGATAGAAACACTGAAACATGAAAATTAAACTCATATTCCATAAGGTGATTACAACATCCAAGCATCTTAGCAAGTGTGTCTGCAGGAAAACCGGTGTGAGACCTGGGGCAGCCAGACTGCACCCCTGGGAGAAAGCATTAAAATCAAATTCCCCCATCTATCATTTGAGCGCGCCTCCCCTCCTTCCAGACTCGTGTGATTCCAGCCTTATTAATACAGAGCAAAAAGGAACTGAAGAAGTACAACACCTAAAGGAGCTCAGCAGGGCACGATCCCCAGTCCATCTGTAATGAATTATACAGGAAAAAGGTCCCCACAGGAGAATTAGCGAACATTTAACCATATCAAAGAGAGGACTGAGGAACAGATGTCCGTGTTCGTATCCACACATGCTTTCACGCATTGCTCCACATCCCCGCCTACGCTAATTAACTGGGATTCACAATAGTCTGGAAAGCACAGGTACTTGATTTGTGCAGACAGTTACAGGTGTGACAGGTGTGTCTTCAAATTATCATGAGAAAACATACTGAATGCTTCTGTCACTCCTAGCAGCACAGAAAACTATACCATGACCAAATTTTGTACCATATTTTGTAATTTATTTATTACCTCTTAAAGTAGCACACATGTTGATATAAAGGACATGTTAGACGGTCCATCTCACAGACCTTTCCACAGGCTTCCAGGTGGGTGACCCTGCATGGTTGCTGCTCCGATAAAGCATAACTATGAATAAAACATTACGTCCTTTTGGCTTAGCCAGCTGTGTTGAGAAAACAATAGTCTTCCCCAGGGAGTGACTTTTAAGCAAAGTTAAAGCATGTTGTTTGCCTCATATGGGTCATTTGATTAGGTTTCACCATTCTTGTGCTTTTGTTTCAGCTATATTTGCAGCTGCGTCCCCATTACAACAGTATGTAATCTTCTAAACCTCATGGTAGAACTTTATTGGAAGTACCAGCCTACACAAGAAATGAATGCACTCTATTATAACAGCAATTGAGGCACAGCTTAAATGTGACTGTTGCCAAGCCATAATGTATTCTCTCACAATCTGGACTTAATTGTCTTAAAACAAAACATGCAAGAGTATTTTCTGTATGAATGCAAGGCCTGCAGCTGCAGCTTAACTGGTGCTATTTACCATTGGTGTTGGGAAATCATACCTTAAATCTGGACAGAAGCAGTCAAATAGAAAGTTACAAAACCTCTAAAATGAAAATGTAGTTGGCCGATTGAAATTAGCAGGTAGCACTACTAACTAACCCAGGGTAGACTCAGTTGCAAAATTCCTATCGTTTCAATATTTCCTGTTAAATAAAGACGTTAAGTCAAATATTAATCTTTCCCAGCTTATAGGGCGGCCCCATTACTTGTTGTATTATGAGGTTTATATATCATTCTGTTGCTTTCCAGTGGTGTTCCTGATGTATTAAAATGTAACTATTCAAGTATATGTTTTAGCCTCAAAATGCTATTTTCAAAGCCCCACTTAAACTTTGCTTCATGTGATGTGAGGTAGGTTTGCTGTGGACGCCATGTTAGTTTGGTCCTGAAAGTTACACAATAAACAAACTAAACGATAAAGTCAGCGGTAGACCAGCAACTCCAGTGTGCTGTGAGGTAAAATTACTGTTTTGGTCAATGGAGTCTGGTAGCTCTGCAGAGAGCATAGATTAGTCAGCGCTATTGATAATGACTAAGTGGGAATTTCCATTTGAAAAACATGGAAAAGAACACAGATGGACCTGCTCTTTGAATATTAACAGTCTCCAGTGTGTTATTAGGGTCGATGTGCAATGTTTGCTGGAAACAAAATCAACATCTTAATCTAGATTGGTTTAATTCAGAAGTATTATCTTTAATCTCACACTTCTGTATATATAAAATACAGGTCTGACAAGTCACTGCAGGTTTTTACTGTCCACAGCCAGCCAGTGGAGGTTTTTTTTTTTTGGTATCATCTTCTCGTGGGGATTCGATTGCCCTGAATTCTGTTTGGCTACACCTGCCTCAGGATCCCTTAACCGAACACCAGAGAATAGTCAAGGTCGCTAATGACACTTTGCCCTTTATTCTGTTGCTTCTGTTACATGCAATGAGAAATGCTCCGCAACATGCAGCGAAAGCATCATCTCAAAATGAGAATGAGAAGAATAGGACAGTCTAAAGCTGATCATTTTCTTCCAAAAATGTCTTAGACCCAACCTCAGATGTTTCTCAGCAGCTTAACCAAAGACATCAGATCTGTTCACGTGTAAAGATTTATTGACCCATATTTTCACTGTTTCGCTAGAATACCAACATCCTAAATAGAGCAACAATTAGGACAAAGTGATCAAACACATCAATACATGGCCCAACCCTTCCTGTACGACCATAGTGGGTGGACGACAGAACTTCCCAGGACTTTTGAGCTTTTCAATAACAGATGGACTCGTGGCCTAACTCCACAACAAAGGCCGATGGACAGGTACTAATGACTTTAACCACAAGACAGGAGGAAATGCTGCCTCAGACTGAAAGTCAGAACAAAGACTGTAGACAATAAAGGTCATTGTGTGCACAGGTTGTTCTCATGGATGATAAAAGTTCTCATGGACCTGCCGTGTCATTGTTGATTGAAGGTAAGAGAGGATATTTTGTCCTCTACCTCCTGTGGCCATTATGAAAGTACTTGATCCTGATACCTGGCTGGGTGTGGGTGGATGTATGAATGAAGAACTGTCCTCAATCCTGACCACAAATTTTCCTATTGTGTAGCTCTGCTTACAAACTACACTGTACCATCTTTGTTCCAGTTATTCCCAGCACAGAGCCCTATCACACATTAAACAAATGCAGACAAATGCAAAGGGCATACGCAGTTTGGGACATTTGGATTTTAAAAAGGTAAGTTTTTCATATGCACCTTTTGTTTGCAGCAACACATGCGATCACCTGAGAGCACAATGTAAGGTGGGCAGCAGCTAAAGGCGAGACATACCTGCTTGCCGTCAAGTGTGTAGATCCTCTTGACCACACCACTTTCAAGTTTAATGGCCTCTGTGATGTCGGTGAGCACCTGCTCGAAGGAGTGTGCCGTTTTCTTATTGAGCAGGACGCGCACAGCCTTGCGTGGCTTCACGCCGCTGCGCATCACCGTCACTAGCTTGGGTCGAATAAAGTCCTTGCCCTCTCTGGCGTCACCGGTAGCCTTGGCGGCCAAGGACTGCATGTTCTTCTGGCTCGCTGAGGCCTTTACATTCACGGACCAGTTGGGGTTCACGTTCTTTGTGTAGTCGACCTTCTTGTAGAAGTTCTCTGATGCACAAACATAGCTTTCCCCTGTGAGAGCAAAGAAAAATTAGGTTAGTGGGTTGCAACACACTCAGCTATTCAATGTTGACACCTGAGACTCCCGGAGGCGTCCACGCAGAAACATTTGAACCTGCAGGAAGTCAAATTAAGAGATGTCAAGACCGGTGGGGGGGGATCTCTGACATCAATCACGTCATAACTAAGAATCATTTTACTTTGTTTGAGAAAACAGCCCAGACTGCAGATGGTGTCAATAAAAACTGTTCACAGGCAGCCTTTGAGTAACCATATTGGTTATGGAGAGACATGTTGCTATTGAGCTTCTCTAAATGTTTTTTTTTCCATGCTTGGATCACCAAACTAAGTGTCATTCATCCCAGTTGCATTAAGGAAACGGCAGGAGGCTCAGGATTGGATGTCTGAACACAAAACAGTATCTGGTTGGCTGGATTCCACTGGGACGACTGAGAGATGTGTTTTCAAAAAATACTGGTACTTAAAGGTAAACTACAAAATCCTTTAGAGACAGAAAACACACTGAGATTTCTTGTTAAAGTTTAGACTATTTTAGGGTATACACTGCATATACAGTAAGAGCGTTTCATCAAATGAGACATCTGGAATAATGAAACAGATATTATTATTGTGTGAACTATGCTGTAGCTCACACTTGCATGTCTTTGTCTGGTGTTGAAGAGAATAAAAGAGTTTAAACATCTCCCGTGAGACCACAGCACAGATCAGTCAAACAATACCTGCTTCACAACACACAGTGACGGTATTAGCAACACAGTAGAGACACATCTTCAGTTTTTAAAGCATGCATCCCTTGGCTTGAATTATAACAAGATGAAGCCTTTTGTAAGACTGACCGACCTCCTTGTTGGACGTTATTCAGTCCTATAGTGTCTGAACCTTCTTTGTTACCATTTTTCAAGTGAAAAACAGGGAGTTAAAATATTCTACAGCCTCATCACAAATGTACTTTTGCTAAATTGGCCCATCTTCGTCCAATTCTCTAAATAATCTTCCATTTTCATCTCCGTTTATCGACCTCCCAATCTTGACAGCAGATTGTGCTGTTCTTGCTCAGACAGGGAGGGGAGCTGAAGTAAAGGCAAAATGCAGCACGGGGAGAAAGATGGAGAGAAAGAGAAATTTGGACAAAAGCGGGAATCCAGAAGGCAGCAATTAGGCCAAATGTGCAGAAATTACGGCAAAGACAAAGGCACAGAACAGGATTACACAGTGCAGAGGAGATTGAGCAATTAATTATAACCCACAGGAGGAAGCACAATGAAATGCCCCACCAACCACCCACAGTGCATACTGTGCTACCCCTTCTTTACTGCACTACCCACACGCACACATGCAGAAAAGCACATGGAGACGCACATACGTTCCTATCTTTCCTAAGCAGCTCAAGAAGCAAAGATGATCATCTCATTCTGAACAAATTAAGCTGCAGTTTATCTTCCACAGTAGCTTTACCCCCAGTTCACTCCGTCCACCTCGTCCCATTTCTCGTCTTGATCTCGTAAAGTGGACCGGGACTTAAACTTGGGTCATTTAAGTGGGGCTTATAAATTATTCTTGAGGAACATCTGATTGATGGTTGTTGACTGAAATTTTATGTTGCTTCATCTTGGCAAGCTGAATTATGACTTCGCTCAGGCAGGCCAATGCATGGATCATCTTGTCTGGTGCAAAGCAAAGACTTTATTCAATGAGCAAAAGGATTTCAAATCATCTTTGGCAACTTTCACAACATGAATCTGTAATACGTAAATCACTTCTGATCTGCCTTCTGACGCCAAATCTAAACTACAACAGACTCATTTAACTCCATCTATCAGACAGACTCACAAACTGATCAGTATGAAATATGTCGTCATGTAAAATGCCTTGACTGCTGCATCCAAAAAAACCCCCCTATTTTCGCTATAAATAAAAATCCAAAAGCTACACTTTGAATTGGGATTTCCTCCCACTGTTCCTCTGGGTGCTGATGGAGACGCTTGACAATAAAAACGCAGTCCCAAATTGTGACCGGAGGTTTCTATAATGAATTAGATGCTAATGTTGTCTGTTAATGAACCATTTATCCCATACTGAGCTGTAGAGAGCTGACTTTACAGCTCAGTATGAACCCCTGCAAGAGTCCAAAGCTTAACGCCCAAAAAACTGAGACCACTGAGTCTAATTAAGACCAAGATAGAAAACCTGCTTCCTGCTTCACAAGCACGTTAAGGAGTCTTTGAACGCAGAGAACCATGAAGTACAATATGAGTAACGGATCGTGTTGTGTTTTGTTTTTCAAACATGCAACATTTCTCTGTTTTTACAATATACTCATGAACACTTCCTCACATTTGTTTAGCCTTTGAGAGAAACTACTGCCTACAATGTGCCAACAGTTGGAAGATGTGGACCATTTCACCCGACTACCCCAAAGTAACCCTTCAGATTAGAAGCCGATACGTCGTATGAAGAGATTACAGGAGTCTAGACCAAAAAGATAAGACTTCTAATCTCAGAACTGGAAATGTTCTGCTTCTAAATCTTCTCAGCACAGAAAGTGACTTGAAACTGCAGATCATCTTTAACATGGCGGCCTATGATGTCTCAATTTGGACTCACTACAGCAGCTCTATTGAAGACCAAAAAAAATCCCAATGATTCTTTACCTTCGTGATGCATTCAGTCAAATACCATAAGTGCTTGATGCGTTCTACTAAACATGCTTACCCTCCTCTAGTTCATCCATTGAGCCGATCTTGCGTGCGCCATCAATAGTGAAGATGAAGCGGACACCTTGTGGCAAGTTGATGTGGTCAGACAGCGAGCGTGTGAGGTCAGCCAGCAGCGAGTCAAAGGTGCGAAATCGGTCATTGGCCACAGCGTACACGATGCCCTTGAAGTAGCGGTCTCCGTTGCGGTAGAAGCGCACCTTTTTGGCTTTCTTCTCATTGGTGAGGGCCTGCAGAGTGCGCGTGCGGTAGAAGCTGCAGTGGGCGCTGTGGGTAGGGCTGGGGAGTCCATTCAGGCGCCCGCCCCGCGGGGTACGGGATGCCTTGTCTCGCTCGTCAAAATGTCCAAAGTCTAGCTCCATGATGACTGAAAGTTGAGATGGTTGTGACAGATGTGTGGTGGTGGTGACCAGCTCCGGAGAGTCTGTGGGAAAGAAGGAAAACAATGTATGTAAATTAAAACATTGTAGTAATAATAATAATAATAATAATAATAATAATACAAAACTGTAATTCACTATTTTGGCTTGTTTCAAAAACATTGCCCAGACAACAAGAATGCATCTCTCTGACTTTTTCAGTCCCACACCTGATACTGTGGCTTTGGGTATCCGCCGATAACAGGTATCAATCTGATACCAGTGTTTAATTAATAGGTTGTATGCCTAATTGTGTGGAAGTCCCTGAAATCACTTTACTTAAACATTGCTTTCCAAAATGTCACAAATAAATTCAGATATAAATCTGAATACCTCAAAACAGCTGACATTTTTGTTGTTAGCTCCCTCAGCCATGTGCTTTACTGGTGTGCTGCTGACGCATAATGTAGTATGTGCATGTGTGATGAGTAATCTGATCTGATTTCGTCTGACAGATTGGATCAAATCTTGAAAATGGGTTGTTTAAAAGAAAGACAAAAACGGATCCTGTAATCAGATTAGATCAAGTTTTGGTTTTGATCTGGATCAAACCTTCAATATGTGTTGTTTAAAACTTTTTAGTGGGATTGGGATACCTTCGATCAAAAAAAAAAAAAATGGATTATCCTGATCCCAGCAGCAGGGTGGATTCAGAGGTGATTTCGGGAACAAAATGTAATGAGACATTTAAATTGCTCAAATATATACACATTTATTTATATTTTGCAATTGGTTTGTTACAGTTACTTTGATAAAGTTAATTTGATTAGGCTACCTATTAAGCCCTTCAATCCAGTAAAGTAAGAAAAGAAAGTATGTCATCCCCATAAAATAATCCTCCAAGTAGCTGTCAATATCAAACAAAAATTATTTAAAAATACAATCTCAAAGATCTTAATTTTGGTCTCTCTGACAGCACCTATGGCGATAAGTGGTAATTGCAATGTGTTTGTTGGTGGCCGTCAGCGCTGGTTATTAGGATGAGGTAATCTTGAAAAGTTTTTATCTGGATCAGGGTTATCTAATCCAATGTTGCTTTGGAAAACTGGCACAAAAGTAAAATGGATTAGCTGATCGTGAATAGCAAAACATGGATCATTCTGATCCAGATTACATTTTTTGAACAGCTGGGCCCAGATGTAAACATAGAGTTGAACTTGAAAGACTGACCCCAGTGCCACAGATAACCAATCTAGCTACCTGAGTCAGTATCGGCCCGGAATTTGATACCACTTTTGATTTAGAGCATCCCCAGATAACCAGGAATAAAGTAACCAATTAATAACCACACTAGGGGATATCAGTCTAATATCCTCTGGATCATCTCTGCTGTCAGTCACCAAAGAAATACTTCCCTTCCTACATGACTTCAGCACAAGGTGAGCTAAACTCTGCACTCTGAATTTGGCATTAACCTCTCCTGTCATTAATCACTATGGCTGTCTAGTGCAAACACAGAGACATACATTTTGACTTAACAATGGACATGAGGAAGGGAATTTTATAAATCTGTAATGATGGTAATGGTTTCATCTGCATACAGGTGGACAATGAATGAAAACCACTAATCATTTTAAGTGAGACTAAAAGGACTGGTTGTGAATGGCGGTCTTCAGCAAAATGAGTCCTCATTGAAACACATCCAGACCACTTCAAAGAACATTGTGTACTGCATATGTGGGCTCATTAGTTACCTTGTGAAACCTGTGCTATCAGAAAAAAAGATCACCTTCAGTATATGGATTGAGTCCTTGAAATACTCCAGTGCTGAATGCTATGGCACCTCAGTGCTTTAGCTATTAAAATTTGCACTTAAACATCATCTTTACAGATGCTCCAATGGGCCTCCCACCTTCTGTGGGTTCGATACCCGGTGTCACCCGACCAAGGAGTTTTGAAAAATGACTATAAATAAGAAAAATCCTTTACATGTCTCACACAGTGCTGGTTTTGAATGACGTATATTTTGTCAGGTAGTCAAATAGGATTACACACAGACAGATTAAGATGGCTGACTGACTGACTGCATGGCACACATTAATTAAATTGCCCATTGGCAAAGATTCGATTAACAAATCACAAAACATTGTATAATTTATTAAACTGAAAAGCCATTATGATGGTGAATTTACTGTTTGCCAGAATACACCCATAAAGAGCTTAGACCCACGCTGCTGCAGCAAATCATGAATTAAGATGTTATTTTTTGCTGCGAGTAAGATTACAATCCAACATCTGCTCCGGCTAAACTGCTGTGTGAGGCATGTAGCATATATGATATGTCTGTAATCCGCCTACATACACCTGTGGGCAGTCGTCTCACTTGCCCGCATGAATCAGTAAATGGCACAGAGCCAGTTAATAAAGTTCAAGGGTACAGTTCAGAGATTGTTCTTTGATCAGTGGGTTATTCGCCAATTGCTGGTTTAGACGTGCCCCAATATCTCCAGGAACCAACAGCTGACCATAACACAATACTGGCAATGCTGTTTCAGTGAGCTGACATCAGGGTGTGTTTTAGTCACATTAGAGGAGGAATTTCTTTTCTCTATTTTAATATATCCAGCTGTTAATACACTGCCTTTGTCTCCAGTGTCATGAAAATGCATTAAGTGAAACATGAGTGGCAAAGCTATGTGTACAAATCAAATACCAAGATCTTGTGATATTGTACATTGGTACATTCCCCCTGTGGAGCAGCACTTAATATTTAAGTGGATTAAGTGTTACAGTAAGCACTATCAGTGCATTCCTACAAAATTTATGTCACCACATCAAGACTGAATTTTAATCTTTAATCATTCAAAGGAAAATGTTAACTCTGTTACTTGTCCCAAAATATCCAGACTTTGCTTGTTACAGGAGATCCACTTCCTCCTGCTTCCTAAAAATTATGCAAAAGATGCATCTGTTCAGCCAACACACAATACAGCACTCATGCTATGGGATGGACGGGCCAAAGGCTGGAGCAGCTTCTCTATTTAAAGACTGGCTTCTTCCTGTTAACCTACCACCTGATGACCACAGCTCAGTTGCCTCAAAGACCACAAAAACTCATTGAACCATACCTTTCAAAGTGACACACACCCATAAAACACTCACACCCACATAAAAGAGGAAGTTTAAAACCAAGCTCCACTGACATGATCTCATTTTCAATATACTGCTCTTTAAAGAGTGATCACATCCTAATCTTTTAAATATTGTATGTTCATCTGTTCAGTGGTTTGCCCAAGAATTAAACTTCCCAGTTTGAGCTACTGTCTGTGCCAATGGCAAATCTTTATCGTCATAAATTCACAAGTAGAAAAATGAATGACTAAGGATAAGATGTCATGCATGAGGTCTTTTAGGGTCACTTTGTTCCTCCTTGATGACATTTAAGACCGACATCACAGTTTGGCATCTTCTGTCATAGAAAGAGGTTGTCAATTTTGCACCATTTTGTGGCAAATTTCAGTCCCTCTGTGAAAAATTGTTGCAGTTAGAGGTGGGCAATTTGATCATTTAGCAACATTGAAACTGAGTTTTTTTCTTCTTGATTCACATGTCTGAGGAGTTGTCTGATGTATGCGAAACACCAACACTTTTAGATGCTGATACATCAATTGATTTATTGACAGATGAGTAATCTGCGACAAATTTGATGATCAAATACACATTTAGTCAAGCAAATAATGTCACTGTTCTCAGCTTCTCCAATGAAAGGGTGTTGGGGATCAATGAAAACTTGAATATCTATAGGTTATGGACTTCTGATCAGAGAGACAAGACTTTTGATGACGTCACCTTGGACACTTGTCACTATTTTCTGATATGTCATCGACAGATCAAAAGATAATCTTGAATTGACAAGGAAAATAATCATCATTTGCAGCCGTGAATATCACACTATTAATAGATTTGCGATACTGATCTCACGTATATCATGCAGTCCTATGTCTAATGAACATGTAATGTATTAAAAAGTAAAATCTCAGAAGTCTCTCCTGCGTCTTTCACCGTTTTCATCCCATCTTTTGCTCTAACGATCCCCTTCATTGTCCTCCATGTTTTAATGCCTGTCATGGTGCATGTAAAGATACGATATTGTACAGAGGACCACACTAACCAACAGCGGCCATTAAAATAGAAAAGAAGGAAACATGCTGCCGCCACCCATCCATGTGGCGGGGCCCTCCGATCCCCTGCTAACCCCTGTGCTGTGCTGCTGACTGGGGTTTTATGACAGGCACGCTGATAGGATGGGAGGGGACTTCTGGGTGCTCCTCAGCTGACAAAGGCCAGGTTTCAAGCCCATCTGCCGCACTAATGGGCAGAGCTAACAGTGACCCTTCCCCAGTGGAGCATCAACTAGGACAGTCCATTGTCTCAAACAGGGTGCATTGCCTTCAGAGTGACATCACCATCACTGCTGCTGCTCCTGCTGGAGGAGCAGCCGGCTCATTTCTCCAGCATGAGTCCACAAAGTATATCAATAATGGACACTAGGAGAGATTTTCACTATTAAACTGTATGACATCATGATTATCTCTGTATGGTTCATTGATACACTGCAGACTTTTATCAAAAGCTGAATAAAAACCACCATCACAGCAAAATGAACGCACTCCCCCCTAATTAAAGCCTGCTCTGAGCGTTAAGCAGCACTGCAGCAACATTATGTAGTATCTGATTTTTTTTTTGGCTGGTTCTGATTGTGCTCCTGGCTGAGCCACCCACACAACACCCCAGTGACTACACACTCCTGACAAACCAGCAACCACATTATATGACTCTCCAGTCATAGTCATACAGTTATCTATCCAGAAACACCACAGCACACACAGATTGTTTTAAACCACGCTTGCAAAAGGGGAAAAAAAAAGTTTGATGATGCCACACTTTTTCATTTATGATGGATGAGTGTGGCCACATGGCACAGCAGCAGCAGAGATGCAAGTTTTTCTGTAGGATAAAAAAGGGGTTGGGTGTGCGCACACCTACTCACAATCCACCTGCACAAAATCTGAAAACCTGAAATAATTTCTCCCACACACATACACTCAAAATGTCATCTCAATTTGCGCACTCCCAATCAAAACCCGATTTAATCTCGGTTATTCATCAGTAAAGTCTGCGGATAATCCCACCCAGTAAGCGGACTCACCTGCGTCGCTGCTTGCGGAGTGAAGGGAGTGTGTGGGGGGGAAAGAGTGTGTGTGAATGTGTGAGTCGATGCTGCAGGATAGCGGCACGCCGTCTCTCCCCTCGCCTTTGTCTGCTTCAGTCTGAGAGCCGAGCCGCTGCCTGCCTCACTGGAGGAGCCACTGGGTCCTAAAGCCAACGAGCCGTGGACACGCCCACTGTGGAAATGCTGTAGGTGCCAGTCAGAGTGGGCTGCTGGGGTGGAGCTCATGTCAGTCTCGTCAAAGGTACATGCAGGGAATACAAGGAGGTTATTGTTTACAGTTATGGGTGAGAGATGAAAGAGCTTATTAGAAGTCTCCTGCTTTGTGGATATGAAGCACCTCTACTTTCTGTCAAGAGGTGAAAATACTGTTTATTCTCTTGAATTTCTTTTTATTTCAGTTCCTTATTTTATTTCCTATCACCCAAGTGATACTCAACTGACAGGCCAAATCTGCCCTGCAATAGGGTGCTGGGGAGCAGACAAGCAGCACCCAGGAGAGCTGAAAAATGAAGCCAAAAACAGAAGTGCCAAAAACTGCAGTTCCTGGAATGACCACTTGAGGCTTGCTCCAAGAGTGAGTCAACCCCTACAGACACCCACGTTAAAATGCCCATCTTAACAGCAGAAAAAACATGTTTACAGCCTGGTACAAAAACTAGTTTTGGTCTATATAGCTAATTTATGTCATCAATCCATTTTATTAGGCTCAAAGTTATGAATATTTAAGGTCATGGCCACTTGAGTGACAGGCTGTCTGCGAGGCTCACTATGAGCTATGAGCCACCTCCACCCTCTCGTCCAAATGTGGTCACTTCTGGCACCAAAAACCAAGATGGCGACAGCCGAAATACCGAACTTGAGGCTTCAAACCAATGCAGTCCACAAGCCAATGGGTGACATCACAGTAGCTACGTCCATTAATTTATACAGTCTATATTGGCGGACCATTGATGACCATTTTCTAATTCACAGTGAAGATATATTAAGTCACTCTGGGATTTTTGCTTTTTTTTTCGTCAGTATCAATTAGGTGCATGAAAAATCCCCATAATCAGGGCAGGATCCCCCAGTCTGGTCAAAACCTAGAAACGCCTGACCTATGCGGGGCTGCTGAAACTGGATTTTCCTCCTTGCAAAGATAAATGAGGACAGCAAATGCTGAAAGGTTGAAAAATGAGAAATTGACAGATAAATTTGCCTTTATTTGCTGTCATATATAGGCCTAGTGTTAGTTAATTTAGTTTATAAGTTAAGTTAATAAGTCAGTTAATTTGGGAATAGGGAATTTAAAAAAGATAAGTTATGGGCTTTTTAATTTTGATTCATTTTATCTGATAAATTGTGTTTATGTTTGTTTATTAAAGGTGCAGTATGTAATTTCGGAGAAAGACAGTTGATTGTTGGGTCTCATCCCCAAGTTGTCAAATACCAACACTTTGTCTTGGTGGTTCAGTCCGACCACCAACCCAAGGTCATCTGCATTTGACAGCCTGGGGAAGAGATTTGGTAATCCTCTATTTTTCTCCAGAATTGTATAATGAATTTTTAACTGCCCCCGGGCCTCCTGTCATTTGCAAAAGTGGCCCCCAGGCAAAGCAAGTTGAGTATCCCTGAAGGTTGTGACTGTCTGTGTGTGTGTCCGTGCCGTCAGCTGACTCCCTTTAACAAAAAGCACAGTTTGATGTGTTCGGTCTGGTGGAGCTCTTTGTAGGTGGAAGATAAAAACTTGAATACCACAGTACTGGTTTCTGACTTCCCTTTTCTGGTTACCTTAAAGGACTATTTCATCGTCAGGGAACCAGAAGTTTAGTATCTTTAACTCTTAGCTCAACAATGACTAAACATCAAGATTGCTCACATTCATATATGTGACACATTCAGCCTACTTTCTTACATTTGCGTTCAACAGAACACCTGCACTGTCGTGTGAAAATATGTGGCGCAGCTTCAAAAGAAAAGTACATCAAAGAAGAGTTATTGTTTTCTACTTTAAAGAAATCATTTTACATGTTTGCTCTTAATTATGACGGGAATAATGAAACATCTGATGATGGGAATGACAGCTGATCCCCAGGGGGCAAGGGAACAAACGTCTGTGGTTGATTTTACATGAACTTATGCAGTTTGTGTAACAGATGCAGCAAAGTGATAGTCACTGTATGGATAAGGCTGTCAGGCTCATTTAAAAGATATTACACAGGGAGAAACTGTCAAACTGAAGGAGCCACCTTGTCACTACAAAGCCCACACTGGTCATTAGTTCATATTGAATTACAGGCTCGGGGATGTAAAGTTTTTCTCATCCTTGTGGCTGTGTAACCAATTTGAATAAAAAGGCTTTGTCCTAGTTATTGTAGTGCTGTATCGATTTCACTGAAACCTCTGTCAGGGTAGCGGAGACTCCATAAGCAGTGTCATACATCAGGGGGAAAGGTGAGATGTAGAGTGCCAGGGGTGTCACATGATACTCCCAAGAGGCTAAAGTGTGGCGAGGAAAACACAAACGTAACATCGCCAAACAAATGAACTCCATTGTCATGATACTCCTTGAACAGTAATGACTTCTGGGCTTCAAAACTGGGCCACAATACAGATGTGTTAGGTTGCATGCAGTTCATCTTTGGTCCAAAGGTTGAACAGCACTGACTTTAGGGCAACATGTCAAAGCTTTAGCAGCTCACTAGATAGTCAGACTTTTAATAATACTAGTTCAGTCCAGAGGGCCACTAGAGCATCAAAAAACTGTCTTGTTGGGAATTAGACTAAGAGGTTTTTTTCAACTAATAGGTCAAAATGCAGCACTAGTGCAACCAAATGTCCAACTATGTGCTGAGAAAGACCAAAGTAGTGGAGGAAACTGACATCTGATGTCAGGATATGGAATAAATTCTCAATCGGCTTTCCATACTTCCATCATTCTTTATGGATAGTTTACCCAAGCACCTGTGGCACCCCAGAACTTTTTCATAGGGGTGGCCAGATGGGGCGACTGAAAATCTTATATTCGCACACCAAAACCAAAAAAAAAAAACATAACTGAACTTCAGGGATTCTGTTGTGCTGTTTTCATATATAGAGTTAAGGAATCACATACTGATGTACTTTGGTTTCTTTCTTGAACAGTTAACATTACTAATATCTGATGTGCATAGACTGATTTCTTCCACAGTTGTTGGCCATTGATCCTTCGTTGGTGGTGGTTCTTTACCCCAATTCCTAGTTCTTGCTTGCTGCTAGCAATATTTTGATCAAATATCTATCACTCGCAATAACATCTTCTTCAGAAAAATTACATAGATAAAGCACCAAACAACTGTGAGGAACCTCATATCCTAGTATGTGCTCAATTTCTTTACATATCTTTTTCCAAAATACCATTATTTTCTCACATTTCCATAAAATATGATTGTGGTCTACATCAAAAGACTCACACTCTCGCCAACATTTCTGGCAACTATGGAGATGTTTACTTTTCTGTTCTGGTGAAAGCAATCCTGTTTCAATGTGTTATGTATCTGTGTGTGTTTTAATTTATTCATTGCTTTCCAAATAGGTTGGATCTCCTTTTCTTAAAATAAAAATATACAGCTTTAATTTGAAGGAGTACATTGATTGTAAGGAATAAAATATTTACTGGAAAAAGCCTTCTAAAGTTTAGGGGAGACTACTTGGTACCCTACCCTGGAAATCCAGAGTTCTCGCAAGAGCACAATTTGAATTTGCTCAGCGAGTCACTCTGGCAATCAGTAATAATGCTCATTACCCATGCCCAAGAAACTGAGCTGCACCAATCACATCGGTGTATCTGATATAGGCGGGCCAGAGGCGAGCTAAACAGATGACGACAGTGCTCCGACGACGAAGTCCGGAATCAGTCAGTAAACATTGCAAGATGGCTATAAATGAACACCAGTTGTTTCAAACGGCTTTGGCTGCTACAACGAACGAGTTAGACTTGGCTTTTTCTCTAAAAGAGGAACAGAAGACGGCGCTCAAATCTTTCCTTTGCAAGAAGGACATTTTTGCTGTTTTGCCGACCGGATACAGCAAGAGTCTAATCTACCAGTTAGCTCCACTGGAAAGGCTCTGGATACGTCACCCCGTGTATTGTTCTGATTGGTCGTAGTGTTATCCAATTGCGTGCAGTGATATTTACAAATGCATGCTTGGTGCCGCCCCTCGAGTTGGGCCATTTTCATTACTCATGGCCAGACCCTAAATCTTTCTAGATTTGGGTCTGGATTTCCAGGCTACTTGGTACCCATAGAATCCATTTTCATTCAGATATCTCGAGGTGAGAGGTCAAGGGACCCCTCTGAAAATGGCCATGCCAGATTTTTCCTCGCCAAAACTTAGCCTAACTTTGGAGTGTTATTTACCCCCTTGCTGACAAACTATGCCAACATGGTTGGCACCAATGGATGTCTGAGATTGTCTAGTTTCACAGGATACCATCTGCCTTCACATTAGCTTGAAAAATAAGCACGCCACAGCCTCTTAAAGACAGTAATGTCATCATCCACTTATTTTTGCAAGGGCAGGGCACATCCTGGCCACTGCTAGGCATTAGTTTGCTTGGCTTGAAAGTTACCGTCTTCCTTTTTGGTGATTTTGTCAATCAAATCTTTTCATTATCTCATTATATAATTATTATTATACTATTATATAATTACCTCATTATATGAGTAAATAAAAGTGGCAAAAATGGATATTTAGAAAGTAGGTCTTTTTCTATCCATTATTTATGAAGTTGCACATCATATTCCTGCTTCTGAGAGTGTGAGGATAAGACTGTGACAAGAGCTGGGTTGAAGGACACCAAAGATTATTTATACTGCTGCAAACATGTTCCTTAATTGTACTGCTTTGATGCCAGAGAAGATGTCACCGAGCAGCCCACTGCTTTAAACGAGTAGACCAATGGATAACAGGTCTGTTTTTAAAGAGCCAACAAAAGGAGTTGACTCTTTTCACAGCGGGCCGCACTCTCTTTGTCGTCTATTCCTCTCCCCTCAGGCGGAAAAGCTTCACTTTAAAACTCAGCTGTCGTCGCATTCTGGAGCCTCTCCTTTGCATGTCATGCATAACTCTAATTCACTCTGATCACTGGCTGCTCCGCACCTCCCTCAGTGAGGTCCCTGAGGACTGCTGTCCACTGCCTGCAGTCTGTCAGAGGGGAGAGGGAAGAGAGTGTCAATGCAGAAGGGAGTTTATCAGGATGAGGGACGTAGAGGGAGCAGATTTGAATATTTGGCTCTCAGTTGGGTGCTGTGTCACACTGCGTTTCATGCCAAAAGTGAACATGTACTCAGCGACTTTCCAAATCTGGTCACATAAACCCTCTCTGGGGTATGAAATCATCATAAAACACATCCTAATATGTACTGTTTGGTCACACAGAAAAGGCCCCTTACCAACAAGACTGAATGTGAAAGGCAATGTTCACATTTGTTGTCTACTCATATTTTACCAATGTTTTGCCTGGTAATGGAAACCAACCTAATAAAAAAAAACCTAGAACTATCACCCTGTGGTTGTATGCCTCAGTGCACCTCCTCAAAAGAAAGGATGGTGAGGCATTCAGGTGCCATTCACCAACGATGGGTTTATTGCAGTCTTCACCACAAAACAACAAACCTGGCCCTCTCATGAGGTTAAGACATAGTCCTGAGCTTATCTAGACACTTAATTCTGCTAACTATCATCACTCTTCGCTGCCTGCCATCTTCACCATGACACACCGAGAGAGCTGCTTTCCTCCATACACACACTGCAGCACACGTTCCCTTCCAGGTTACCCACAAGGCCACCATCCTTAAAGGGGAAAAGGGTGAGGTGGTAATCTGATATTGAGTAATGGCCAAAGAGGTGTTCTTGCAGAATATTATGATGTCACATTGAAGCTGACCTCTGACCTTTTGGATATAAAATTTCAACACTTCATCATTATATTATATCAGACATTTGTGTGAAGTTTTGTCATAATTAGAGTGAGAATTGTTGAGCCAAAAAGATGATTTGTGAGGTCACACTGGCCTTAACCTTTAACTAGCAAATTATAATCTGACTTTTCAGTCCAAGTGGACGTTTGTGTCAAATTTTAAAAAATCCCTTGAGGTATTCTTGAGATATCATGTTCACAAGAATGAGGTGGATGTAAGGTCACATGGGCCTTGACCTTTGACCACCAAAGTCTAATCAGTTCATCGTTGAGTCCAAGTGAACATTTGCGCCAAATTTAAAGAAATTTCATCCAGATGATCTTTACGTATCGGGTTTCCAAGAATGAGATGGATGAAAGGGCACAGTGACCTTGACCTTGACCTTTGCCCACCAAAAACTAATCAGTTCATTGTTGAGTCCAAGTGAATGTTTGTGCCAAAATTGAAGAAATTCCTTCAAGATGTTCTTTCAGTATTGCGTTCCTGAGAATGAGATGGATGAAAGGGCACAGTGACCTTGACCTTTGACCACCAAAAACCAATTAGTTTATCGTTGAGTCCAAGTGAACGTTTGCGCTAAATTTGAAGAAATCGCTAGTGTGGAGTCATAACAAAACATAATACAGTATACATTATAACTGCCAAAATGCTGTTCATATACTATAAGTACAACCAGTCCTGGGTTTTTTTAGATACACAGTACACATATACACGTTCAAACCCTTTAATCATCTTTTAATGAGACACAGTATGAGAGGAGTAAGATGTTACTCCTGGCACTTTAAAGACGTGTGCCAGTGAATAAAAGTTCTAAGTGCTGAAATTATTCAAGAATATGAAATAGGAAATACTTTTCATACATCATGACTGCCAAATAGAGAGCCCTTTAACAACAGACCATTCAATATTATTTAAATTCTACGTCTCAAATGTCAGGACTCTGGAAGAAGGATTCTGATGAAACGCCTTAGTCACGACTGTCCTTCCTGCTAGTGATGACTAGCATTTAATGCCGAACCCTTGGAGTGAATGTTGTGAATTTAACACAAACGAACAGCCTGTAGCTTGTGTCACCGTCAGGTCAGGTCAGGTCAGGCAGAGTTTCCAGTGCAACAGGCATATGATGGTAATGCACTGGAAGTGAACTGCACAGTATTCAGTATGACAAGTTAGAGTAATCATGTGTTGTAGTGTGGCGGCCATTTCCTGTAGTTAAGTAAACACATACAATAGATGCTTTCATCTATCTGTCTCTCTTCCATTTAATCATTTGCACAGTTTTCCATATCTGATTTGTTTCTTGAATAAACTTGAATGGACACAAGCCCGGTGTTAGTACCCAGATTTGAATAAGGTACAAACAGCAAATTATAGAGAGAGTGCTGGGCTGGTCGTCATATGACAGGGCTGAATTAGGTGGACTGCAGGATAAGCATAAGTGGTTCACAGCTGGTGTCGGGGGGAAACACGAGAGAGGGGTGGGGAAGGCCGGCCAGCGAGGGGAGGGGAGGGGTCTGGTGGCAGTAGTGGGGGGGCAGTTGCAGCCATGACGACTGATGGAGGAGGAAGTAAACAGATGTCCACAAGCTGGCAGACAGGCCCAGAGTGGCCGAGCCACTGAGAGACAGGTGGACATCCAGGAACACAGTGGGATTGCAGAGCGACTGTGAAGCCAAGGAGCAAGGCTTTGCATATAGAACGTAAACTCTGGAGTCATGAATAAATCTGTCATCATATAATTTAGTGAACGTAAAACAAACGAGGCCCATATTTGACTCTGTAGAGTAGAACTGCACTGGTCACTGTGAAAGATCTTTGTTCATTGTTGTACTGACACAATTGTGACTCCATCTGGTGTTGTCCACTACATCAGAGTAACTGCTTAAGGGACAGCTCACCCCATGATCAAAAATACATTTTTTTCCCCCTCTTACCGTGGTCTCATCTTGAATATAATGGAACAAATGAAGGATCCATCCACTGCCAGCTCACCTACAGTAGCACCACTGAGCTAACTAATGTTACAGCTCAGCCAAGGAGGACAGCATTAATGTTTACATTTCGCGCTGTCACAGGCATGGGCCTCTTGTCCATGAGTATATGCACACAACACATTCTCACTCCAACCTCGTCACATATTGACATTTGGTCATGGACCATGTCAAGTTATGCCTATTACATGCTTTGTCTGCTTTCAAAATGTACTTCCGTTTCCACAGGAAATTTACCATTTACATACGAATAAAAGCACTATGTCAGTAAAACAATGTTAAGTGGGGTTTTTATATCCAACAACTAACACGTGTGGTTGGGTTTAGGCAACAAAAGCACATGTTTAGGTTTAGATTCACCTCTCTCACAGGTGAAGGTCTGTGTTTGTTGGACTCATCCACCTTCCCTCCCACACGCCTTACTTGGACTTTTGCCACCATAACTTTCATTCTTGTCCCGCCACGTTTCTCCCTGACATCGCAGTACGGGTAAACTAACACAGCAACTGGCTGCTGATCATGCTGATGTTAAAGGATAACTTTGGTATTTTTCAACCTGGGCCCTATTTCCCCATGTGTATGTGTGCGTATGATTCATAGGTACAACTTGTTTTAAAATTGGTTCAGTATTGAGGGAGGCGGATGCAACTGGCAGCCGCAAAATGAGCTGAAACGGTACATATGGGGGCAAATGCGTCCCGTATAAGGTTGCGCATTAAAAGTGCTTTTTTTCGCCACTGACTGGTTCAGATCGCCAGTGCTATCTCTGTAAATAGCATACTAAGTGTTTCCCTTACCCTTCACTTCCTCTGGGCTGTGTGTGACGTCATCTCGCGACAGCTTTGCTTGTTGCCGAAAGAGATAACAGAGGAGCCACGCAGAGCACTGCTCAGAGTGGCGCTGGTTGTCACGGAGTACAGCTGAGAGTTTTACTGCATTGATTGAAAACAGTGGTTCGTGTTTGTGCTTATCCAAATTGCAAGAACAGGATGTCGCGCAACACCCCGTAAGTTACAGCTTTCATAGGCTGCCTTTGTCGGACGGTGAGATGCTGAAGTTGTGGCTAGTTGTGCTACAAATGGATGCTAACACTCCTGTCCAGACACTGCGCCTTGCAGACCATCGGGTCTGCAGTGCTCACCTCTCCCAATATGACTACTACCAGCTGAAGAAGAGAAGACATCCAATCCCGAAACACCTCTTCCTCAAGAAAACGGCTGTCCCAGGAGTAGAGAGAGCTACAGACACAGTGGAGGTAATGTTATATAAACAATGTTCGATTATTTTCCTTTTCAGCAGTAGAAATTCATAATTATACAATATAATCGATAGAGGAAGATGCAGTAATGCGCAAACTTATACGGGACACATTTGCCCCCATATCTACCGTTTCAGCTCGTTTCGGGGCTGCTGGCTGCATCCGCCTCCCTCAATACTGAACCAATTTTAATACGAGTTGTACCTATGAATCATACACACACATACACATGGGGAAATAGGGCCCAGGTTGAAAAATACCGAAGTTATCCTTTAAGGGGCAGCTTTTTCATCAGTATCTGACATCGCAAGTCACTGCCCAAGTGCTGGATTTTGTGCAGTGACACCATTGGCAGGTGTAGTTTGGTAGAAAGAAAATAGTTCCTACATAAAACTGCTCACAGCAAGATCTGCGGATTATCCTGAGTCACCGGGTCATGATTTCACGCTTCTCAACAATGCTGCACTGAGGGTGTGAAAACCACTTGATTATGGTTAAGGAAAGATCACGTTTTGGCTTAAAACACCAAAAATAGTGGTACAAAAGCTGCTGGAAAAGAAGGGACAGGTTGGTGAAAAACACCAAGGTTCAGTGGCTCAAACGCCGCTGGGAAATGCCACAATGTGCTCCTAAAAGACAGCTGGTGTTATTTATTGGTTTTGAACAGTGGACTGCAACTTGACAGGCGTCTTCCTGAGGTCACACCACCCACCATTCCCTCCACCTCCAGATGACGTGATATGATACATATAAAATGTGCAAATGTAACATATTCGTGGTTTGCAGAAACATACATTGCCAACATCGTCACCAAAACAATCTTAATTGATAAACAGTACAGGTTAGAGGAAAATGAGGTGTTTTTGATATTGGGATGAACAGTCCCATTAGAAGGTCTTTGTTCATTATTGTACTGACACACATTGTGATTCCATCTGGTGTCCACAAAGTTACTATCAAGATGGTCTCACTTAAACATTTTTAGCCAACTGATGAAGACTCCCAAAATACAAGAGGCCAAATGCAACACCTAACTCATCTTCATGACCCTAATTGCCATCTCTCCCAATTTGTCTTACAGTGAAATCATGACATGATGAGACAGCGATGATGATGCAGTGAGAAAGCCTTCATCCCAGCAGTCCGCATTAATCCATCCCTGTCCTTCTTATAACCCACCTCAGCGTTTTGCAGAGTCACCGCCGCAGCAGCGGTCTTGGGAATAGACTGTAAAACTGTAAAAGCCATCAGTTTAAATCCCTCGGCAAGCTGCTAAACCAGAGTGCAGGAAATGAAGGAGACACGCTGTCGCCTCCCTCAACACTGACTGTCAACATGACCTTGAACGAGGCACTTTAAACCCAGCTGCTCTGAGATGCACTTGTAAGCTGGACCGACTTGAAATACTCATCAAAAGGGGGGAAAGAAAAAACAGTTTGAACCGGTTGAGGTTTCAAGGTGACTTTGAGCAAACCCCATGTGCTCTGATGACTGTGATGTTCAGGAGACGAGGATAAATGTGCTGCCACGTGTCATTAGTGATGTCTTATTAGGTTAAACGAGGAGGGACAGTGATGAGCTGAACAAGAAGTGCAGAGAAGATGAGTGGTTCAATGTGTCTGTTGCTGTGTCTCTTAACGAACCACTAGGGGAAAGACACAGTACAGTTATTAGATACCTCTATGAAAGTATAAATGACTGGATGAATGAGAGTGAATGGATCAGCGTCCCTGATCTGTGAGGGTTAAACTTGTAAAAGTAGATACATGTGTTCACACAGTCTGACCACAGCATGACTCGCGATGGTGTGTTGTGCCTCTTACGGTAAAGAGAGAGATGGCATCATTACACGAGGCCTCGTCGGTTACCATGGAAGCTTATTCATGGCCAGAAAAACCTTGAGAGGCTTATTCTGAGCCTAATCAGCTGCAGCCACTCCAGGAAGACCGTGATGAGCAACAGAGGATGACGTCATGTGATGAGTAGTTTGTGAAGAAGCTGTTCTTCCTCAGAAGCAAAATACAACCTTCATCATCATGTTTATAAAGGGTGCTGAATCACAGATGTGTGTCACGTGTGTTTACTTTTTTAACTGTTTCCTGTTTCCCTCACTTCTTTGTTACTTTATTTGCTCCTTATTATAAAGAAAACACATTAACCAGCCGTGTGAGTCTCCGTGTTGGCATGTTGAAGTCTGAGTAATACCACCTGACTATTTAAAACATGGCGGATGAAACTTAACAGAAGGTTTGTAGGTGGGTGGCACGGTGGATAAGTCCGATTTAGGAAGAGAGGATCCAAAAAAGTAAAACATGACCTGGATTCTCTCTATGCTCTTTTCAAATCACCATGTGGGGAGTCACCATTGTGCCGTCTCAAGTAGCTTTGTCTGCTCGGCAGATTTTCTAATGAGGGCTTTTGGAGGAGGATGACAGAGCGCTCTGCCTGTTCTGTCGGGGGAGGAGGGGCATTTAAAGGAAATGCTCTGCCCATGGATACGCCTAATACTAGATTCCCCCTACTCAGATGCCCTGCTGGCAGCTTGGCAGCACCATTAGGACTGAGAAGGGGTGGCATTAGTCTGAAACTCTCATTATGTCAGACATACTGAAAACCTGTAATCTAGGCACCAAATGAGAGGGGTAGAATTAAACCAAACTGGGCAAGAAGGCAGCGGAGGTGCAATTCAGAGTAGTCAAATCAGCTTTGTTTGTACTTTAAATTTGTTGGGAGAGCAAATGCTACACTCAGATTTACTTAGCTGTACTTTAAAGTAACAATCAATCATGTTTTTTAATGTAAACTACTTTCTGTGTTGCTACCTTCAGTTGTTATTGGTATAAAACAACACATATGCTTGAAAACTCCACTTGTGCACAGACATTTAGGGATTTTATAGCAACTACAACTGTGTATTTTTATTTGTAGTATTTGTGTTCAAGTTAGAACAACTGAGAATAAAGGAAAAAACTTTATTGACAGCAATAGCTGCCAGAACAGGCCACATTCAAGGTAGATAAGTTCAGAAACTCATTGATACAAATCAAACATACCACCAAAATCAAGCAGATCTTGCAGCTGACCCCTTTACATAATGCAATGTACATTTTCCTCTTGATGACAAAGGAGGCAGACATCTTTAAGACAATTAGGTTGTGATCTAATTTACAGTAAACTGGTTGCCTCTCATCGTCATGTTATTATTAAGAGACAGATGCGTGACAGTTGGTCAATAAATCACTCAAGCAAAAATGTGTGAAGGTCAGACAAGCACATCTTGGAAGAGATGGTGTTTTGTCTCTACTCATGCTAATAAATGCTCCTTTAATCTTTGCAATCGTTACTGGATTTGGGGAAATTGGGAGTTTTATCACCAGTGTATTCCCCGACCATGGCATAAGTCATTTTGTCAAATCAAGAGGGGGATTAAATATCTGACTGTCCAGGTCAAAACAGACCAGGAGTCCCATATATGAAGCCAGTGTCCTTGCTGTAGTGGCCACAGCTTTGATTCCATCCTGTGGCCCTTTGCTGCCCCCTTTCACACTTAGACTGTCCTATCTGATAAGGGCAAAAATCCAAATAAATAAATAATAAAATGAAAAATAAATAAATAAATAAATAGAGATAGAATTAATTATATAATATTTTCTCCATTGTGTAAGTGGTTCACATGGATTAAGTTGGGGGAAAAAAAGCCACAGAAACACTTTATGAGCATCATCAAACACATGAAGACTGGACATAAATAACAGAAAGAAAATTTGGATTGTCTCACTGTGATCTCATTGTCCGAATTTACTGAAGTTTGCTTGTGTTATTAATAAGGTTATTAATCAAGGCAAGTAACCAGAACATCATATACCTCACTGTTTCTGAGTATATAGCTGCTTGTGAAAAGTTTCATGCTCCAAAGCTATGCAATATCCTCCACACAGAAAAATTTGAGTTTAAAGTTCATAACCTGTAGTTAATTTTCTCACCAGAAGATGGACACGTTTCACAAAACATATGAGCTGAATGAATATTAAACTACATTGTAGTAAAATCTAGTCTAACTTTACACTTGTCACTTCATTTTTGGGATTTCAAAATTCCCTGGCTGTTTGGAAGAGATATTAAATTCAACATATGTTTGAGCGTGGATCAAAGAGTTATTTCCCAAAAGAGGTAAAAATATCAGTGAGCTCGGCCCACACGCTAGCTGTGTGGAGAAGCCAAAACAGGATTAAAAGAAAAGACCACCAAGCTAATAGACAGCTCTATTATTATTGTGTCACAACAATTTTCTGCGAGCACTAGATTATTTATGTCTCTCAGGGTCAATGTGTCCATAAAATGCTGCTGCTGCTGTTACTGCTGCTGCTCATAAAGTCTCATCTGCTTCTAATAATTATACAAGTCTGTGGTGTATTAGTGGTTAGAGGTAGTAATAACAAGAGTAATATTGCTATGTGGGCTTCAGCATCCAGAATGTCACATGGCTGCCATCTGCTGGACCATTAGCACATTACAATATATACTCCAGCCCTCAGTTTTTACACAATGACACTAAAGAGATAGTTCAGATCTTTTTAGGACACAGTGTGGTTTTACTTTCTTAAAGAGATAGTTCGATCTTTAAAAGAGGGCTTGTATGAAGTGCTAATTCATAGTCAGTGTATTACTGACAGCAGATTTCAGTCAGCACATCCCCAGTTTGGAGAAGTGGGCTGGAGTCTGACACAGTAGTGAAACAATGTGATGTCATGGAGGGGTCAGCAATAAAACAAATTAAAGCCACCTAAAAAAAGTCCCACCTAAAAATAATAAAAATCACTTTAAGTGTTGCTATTTGTAGAATATTTTCACTGCTATACCTCACCATCAGAGAGAGGTTGACTACAGAGAACTGATGCTGTTATGTTGCTTTCTTCAAAGCCAGACTCCATTGAGAAAAACAGCAATTTAACATCAATGAACACTGGAGTTGCTGCATCCATCAGTTATTTGGTTTGTGTTATTGTGTGACTTTGGCTTTTATATGGCTTCATTCTGATTCTCCGATGTCACGCAATAACACTACCTAACTAAGTGATCGAAGCAGACAAACAGCTCCCGTGTTCAGCGAGCTTAAATTACTGGTTGGCCTGGTGTCTGGTGGCTTTGATGAGAACATAGATGGGACATAAAAAGACAGAGCTAATGTCTACACATCAGTGCCACCACCAATGAATTTTCAGTTGCACTGTATGACAAAAAAAAAAATCTGAGAGGCAGATTACATTATTGTCTAAACTGAGGTGGTGTGTATAATTCTTTATTTAGTGTGTGTTTTCTCAATTTTAATAGATATATTTTAGTTGCAAATATCATCATCACTCTCCTATTTGAAAGATACATATATAGTGTCAGTAACTGCAAGTACAAACACAGGACAAAGGTTTTTGGGACCTTGGAGTCAAAGGGCTAAAACACATATTCATATAATCAGTTCTATGATGGATTATTGTGTTTTTAATGTCTTTATCCTTGTTGTTGTTGTTGTTGTTGTTGTTGTGTGTTGATGTTTACTATGTATTTCCTCTCTGTGTCTGAATCCCCTGATCCTCTTGCAAACATGTGTGTATGCATAACTTTGATGAATGTATGCCTAAATTGAAAAGACTTTCTATCGATTTACTTCAACTTTCCGACCCCCTAAAAAGATGCCGCTGCCTCCAGAGAGCGTAAACAAGTCTGGTTTCCTAACAGGGCTTTCAAAATAAAAGCACAGCAGGACTGTCATCCTCTAAAGAGGACAAATATTTACATTGCTGGCAGCAGGAAAAAGGCTCTGACCAGAGAATGGATGATGCATGTTGACCCTACTATAGATAACTGGATAAATGTAACAACTGAGATGTACATGATGGAAAAGTTTGCTTTCTCTTTAAACCCCAAAATGGACATTTTAATACAGCAAAGGGGAAAATGGGCGCAGAATGTCAAACATCTGAGACCTGATTTTGTTAAGGAAATTAACTGGAGCAATGTCCTTAACATTGTATTCCTGTATTGTATTCTCTTCCATGTCCAAATCAAGGGGAAAAATATTTCATATTTTCCTTAGTCCAAATATCTCACTGTAACATGTGTGCAATTATGTGAAGCCATACTGCCACAAGCATTTTTATTTTATTTTTGTTGTCACCTCTATCTGTCTGGATGTGTATGTTATGGCTCTTTTTGTCATAGCCATTTCTTGAAAATGGAAAAAAATAGATTATGAGTCAGTCTAACTGAAAACAAGGCTGAGATTTGTGGTACATGATCCTTTCTTACTCCTTTTTTTATTTTTTATTTTTTTAATTTTTTACTCTTGGCTTGAGAACAGTATTGACTGTGCATGTGATAATGCATTTCGAAATAAAATAAAAAAAAATTTCTTTCAGTTTTTCTTTTAAATCCTCAATATTTTTTTACTTTGGCTTAGTATTTATTGTATGTCTCTGTCTAATTTTGTATATTTTCTGCAGTCTGCTTCTATGTCCTGAGTTTGGCTTTACTTGTTATCACTCCATTACACAATAAAATAAATAAATAAATAAATATAAATAAAAGGAATAATATAAGGAATATAATAATATAGTATAATATATAAGAAAATAGAATACATCAAAATATAATCTAGAATAAATATTAGTAATCAAATAAAAAATAAATTAATTAATATATAAAAAGTAAATGTTAAAAAAAAAAAATCAAACAATAAAAACTGTATTGTTTCAAACAGTGTGTTTCGAGCCTTTTTCCCCAAACACATGTCTAGTCCTCTAAGGGTGGGACATGATAAGTTATTAACAGCAGTAATAACAGAAAAACAATGTATAATTGATTGGTTCATGGTTGCTGTTATAAATACAGAGTGAAGAAACACTGGTACTTAAAAATAATGTTATATTATTATAGTGTACTGATATAGGAAGAGGGCGGACACGTGGAAAAAAAAATCTCAGGTAATCTCATATTTGTCACGTTTCCCACCAGTCGAGCAATTATTTTGAAAAGCTGATCCAACCGGAAGTCTCCCGTTAAACTTTTCCAGCTGCACACAGACACAAAGCAGTGAAGGCTATGGTGGGTGAAGACGTGCACGGACCTCCAGCGAGCTTATTCCCACTGTGACTGACCTGCGGCGGTGTGTAAATACACATATCTCCTGTCGTGACAAGATGTCTGTGAACGAGGTGTACGTGTTCCGACCCTTCAAGCTCATCGCGCTGCTGTGCGTCTTCCTGGCGCTGTGTTTGGACGTGGTGGCTCTGCTCAGCCCAGCCTGGGTCACTGCGGACCATTTCTCCCTGTCTCTGTGGGAGTCCTGCTCCCAGTCCGAGGCACGGCATCCGACAGAGGAGGGTCAGTGGAGCTGCTTCTCCACCCTCACATCTGGTAGGAATCAGTGCACCTCTTTGGCTGTTTTTAACTTTCTGTCTTTTGGAGTTAGGATGCTGTGATTCTGTTGGAGAGAGGGTAACCAGACACTGTGTGAAAAGCTGTGATCTTGAGGTTGTAGCACTGTAAACTACTTTTTTTGGGGGGTAAAATTGCCATTAATGTGATAAATTGCATAATGCGTAAAGCACTGGTAATTGTGCCATTTAACTCTGCATGGTTTTAAAGCAGCATGTTATCAGTGGCACTTTTCAGAGTCTGTTATTAGGACTGCACAGTGGCTGCACATCCCATGTTTGACAAAAACAAAGAGGAATGTTTGTTGAACTGTACGAGCAGACTGGCAGCTCTGGCCACTGTCTCCCCGGATGAGTTTGTTTTAGTTGGCTTGTTCTGTGCAGCAGCAGCAGCTGAGGCATTCAGGGTTTCTTATGCTGCTGTTAAATTTCCTCTGTTCATACCAGAGCAGTGACGTGTGTCACTGTGACAAACACACTGTGATGCTCAGCAATGGGTCTGACTAATTCTTGAGCAAGAGCTTGAATTAAAACCATGTTAATTGTTCAGTTATCAGTGTTTTAGTGGTATTATAAAATATTTTAAAAGGCAGTTAACATATCACTGTTACATCTTGATTCTAAATGAGTGAGTTTAGGGACTGTTCGTTACTTATGAGAGGTGAGGGGTGACGCAAAAAGGGGGAGGCATGTCAAAAAGTTTTTTAAGCACTTGAGAGGGATTTTTTTATATTGGCTTAATAGAGGGGTATACACATTTAAATGACTGTATTTTGGGGTGCGTTCACACCTGCCTTGTTTGGTTTGGTTCAATCAAACTCAAGTTTGTTTGCCCCCTAAGTGCGGTTCGTTTGGGCAGGTGTGAACACAGCAATTACACTCGGGTGTGCACCAAAACAACCGGACCGAGACCTTCTTGAAGAGGTGGTCTCAGTCCCGTTACAAATGACCTCTGGTGCGGTTCGTTTGTGGTGAGAACCAGTTCCGACCACGATCTGAACCAACTGCAGTCACATGACACATTGTTTGGGTTAAACATGAGCATGTTACAGTCCTGGAGGATTATTAATGTGCACCTCCTCCTGTACTGCCTTAATATGCACATTCAGCACATCCAATGCATCAAAACATTGTTTTCTAGTTGGAGCCGCGCCTCGTTTTCAAACTGTATGGTTTGACTAAAATGAACAATGACAGCAATATAGTCCACGATGAGCAGCGCTAAAATCAACCTGCGTAGTTGTCCCTCCATTGTGACATTAGGAAGTGCCACATTTATCTTGCAAGTGTACTCTTCTTCAACGTTTTGTTTACTTCCTGGATTTTTCCCACACGGAAATTCCGACCAATCAAGAGCAGCTTTCTCACACAAGGCATTTTATCTGGTCCGCTTGTAAATGCTGCCGTGAGAACACAAACCAACTCTAGGCAATTATACAACTTTGTAACAAAATTAGTCCCTGATTCAGACTAAAGCAAAACGACTCTAGATTTTCTTTAAAAGTCGCCCACATTACACCATTTATTACAGCCAGAAACTGAAATTATCATTTGATTTTAAATTTCCGGTGTGGTCCTTAAACACACCATGTGTGACAGAATGCTACCATCAGGGAAAAAAAAACAACCAAATCCGAGCTTTAAACAGTTATATTTCATCAAAATGGCTTTATTTCTCATTAAGATTTGGCCCAACCAGTAGGCACGACGGAGTGAAAAACCAAGACCTTTTTCAACTCCAGGATTTCATCTTCAACTTTTAACTTTAACTCTCAAACATCAAAGGGTATGTTGTAAAAATCTAATTACAAATTTATGGTGGAGGGAGGGTCAGGCATTTTCTGCAAGTCACTTAGGGAGGCTCACGGAAAAATATTTGTAGCTTCAGGGAGGGTCAAAATGTAAGGAAAAAGCGGAAGAAGTCACGCCCCAGCCGCCCCCAACCTCTGATAAACAAAGAACAGTCCCTTAGGATGAGAATTTACAGAAAACTGAGCATGTGCATGTAGGAACATCATCTCTTTGGCACACAAAGAGTTAACCCACTCACACCACCAGAAGGCTTTGAGTGGTTTTGAAGAGACACATTCAGCATCTTCCCCGTCATCCACCTCACCACGCCTGGACCCACCAGGTTGCCTTTTGTCAAGCAGAGAAACCACATGACGGGAGTGTTTATGCCTCCAACCCCCACCCATGCCCCACCAGGGGGGGAAATCCTCATTAAATGTACCAGATTTACCAGCGTTTGGCTGGTGGCTGCTGAAACAGTGGCTTGGCTTGTTATTATCTGGAGCTGCGTCTCTATTAAACACAGCAGCTAATGGAAATAGTTATAAAAAGGCTTGAGGCAAACCATGTAAAATTGAAACTAAATTTAATGATCAATTTGTAGTTGTGTTCTATTAGTTGCTGAAAGTATGTGAAATATTTTAGATTTTAGTTGATCATTAATTTCATGAAGCCTGGGTGACCTTTGGTGCCGTTTTACACACAGCGTCAAAGAGGGAAACATCCGTGGGGTGACTGACCGCTCTGATACTGAGGAATGTGTTGGGGTGAATAGGAGGCGGGTTGTTGCTTTGAGTGTCTGCAGAGCTCATTACAGCAACAGTGGAGGGGTGTGTGGAGGTTAAAGGGCCAGTTCACCAAAAGGCAAAGCACATTTATAATGCACACATTCTCATACCATGCCCAGGATTCTTAAATTTCAGCCCATCTTTGGAGTGACGTAACCGAGTAGACACATTTCAATGCAGAATAAATTGCGAGCGACTGAAATAATGCAGATGAAAACAGTGTTATGACTCGCAGCCTCAGTGAGCGGTAGAAAAATACACTTGTGATGTGAGTGTGCAGTTTAATATTCTTTGAAGGGAGAGTGGGGTTTTTTTTTTTCAGACTAAACCAGAATTTTAACCACATAATGGAGCAAAGATGTTGGACAAAAAATATTTCCTGCAGGCTGAATCAAATCGAATTCAGATGTGACATTGGGGAATTTTTTAAAGACAATTAAAGAAGGAGCTGTGAGGGAGGCAGACACACCCATCAAATGCAAATTCTTCCCTTGAGTCAAGTCTTCGGAGGTTAGGCCTCCTTCTGACACTGACAAGTGGGACATCAAAGAACTAACTCACAATGCAGGCAGAAATTAAAACATTTTCCTGAATGCATCTCTGCTTTCACACTCTGTATCAAGGCTTTACTGCACAGAGAGTTCAGCTCAGCTCAGTTAAGCTTTGAAATGTGGCGTTTCAGTGACCCGGTGTTGTGTAGGTCTTTCCAAGGAAGAATCTTTTGACACAGAGGATGCGATGACTTAAACTTTTCCACCAGGAGAAGCTAGAGTTGTTTGGAATAAACAGAATTAATGTGGTGTTAAAAGGCCACCATGGTTGAGCCGACATGGAAAAGGCTGACAGCCACAGGCAGAACCTCCAAGGAGATGTCACAGTATTGAACACGCTGACTTACATGTGATATTTTGCAGTACAAAAGCACCACAGTAACCATTAGCTGGCACCAAGAATTTCAACAAAATAGACATTTTTTTAGTGATTACTAGTAGTGAGGGGTGGACGGATTCTTTTCACAAGATCAGTTCCTCAGAGTCGATTTGTGTAAATGTATTAAACCTTTTGAGTTTTGGTACTTTTTGCAAAATATGGTGTACATTATATGTGACAGCTTGTGCTGCCCTGCTACAAAACTTCTCTTTAATGCATTACGAGTCATTATGTATGAGTTTACATTAATTAAGATAAAAATATTCATTTAAATGCCTTGCTTCAGCATCTTACTTATATGTCGGTCGGCAATGTAAGCTCAATACGGTGTTACTGAAACATCAACGATCAACGATCTGTCATTCTTTGAGCGTAAAGTAGCAGTTGTTATGGTTACCTCCGCAGCCTCGTGCAGCATGGTGTTGGAATAATCCAAAACATGAGTAGCTGATCATATTTAATGGCTCACCTGATCTGTTTCCTTTGCTTTTCATTATCAAGGTGTTTTTTAAATACTTTAAGGAATAAAATACAACACGTCTTCTTTGTAGCATCCGTATTGTTTCCACATTACAGCTTAAACAGGGCGGCTGCAGGTCTTTAAAAAGTCTTAAAATGTTTTTTGGTGACATCACCAATATAATTTTTGGTGTTGGTGTTCTAGGAAACATAATTTTAACAGCAGGGAAACACTATTTGACGGGGTACCAGACTTCGGCACAACACTTGTATGTGCGTCATGCCCCTATTTTTGCCCCCTCAGTGCAATGAATCTGCATCGTTAAACTAGGACCTTGAAAGCTATGAAAAATGGGAAAATGCAAGTGCAAAGACAAATAGCTTAAAAGAACAACAATTACTTGTGGTGGTTAAAGCCGGTGCAAACTAGGTACAATGGGGATCAGATTGGGATCAAATAGAATGATCACAGTAGGAAGATATTTGAAAAACTGAAAGAATGAAATGGAAAGAACACCATGCAGGTTCACAAAAGGGTGTGTCTGTGACAACCAATCACACCTGTTAAAAGAATACATTATACCTAGCGACAAGGTCAACCACACCTCCTCACTAGGATAAAAGTTTATGTCCCTTCCTTGCTCAGAGTTGCTCCGAGAACGTTCCTAAATCACTCCTTGTCTAGGACTCCTAACTAAAAATTTTAGGCTAAGTTAGGAGCTCTCTGAGAGTATTTTCAGAATGTCTGTGAACACGGCCCCAGGGCAGTGGCATCACACATGTAGAGCCGTAAGCACAGGGTCATTTTAACTTTACTTTTCATTTTGAACCGACACCAATGTGTGTACTTAGAAAGAGTATATTTTCGCTTTTGGTGGATATTTCCATCACAAGTTAGGTTTTAAATTCTGTTTAAAGTGGTATTAAAAAGATCTAAAAAGCCTTGAATTTAGCTCATTTATACCTGTAGACACCCTCAAGCTCATGAAGAGACCAAACCTGGAAGAACAACCATCTGAGGAGCACATGAATGCACCATTGACCTTGATTGGCAGAGGTCTTGACTTGAGGTCTTGTCCGATAGCCTCTCATTTACTCGCCGTAGTTGGCAGTGTGAGCAGTACCTTACAATAACAGCAAGTGGAGTGGGAACAGCCTGGGATGAATGTGCACCCGGGCGTTTGACAGACTGCTCCAGTACATAACGGACATTAAGAAAAGTCATTCCAAAGACGTTATTCGTTCATCGTTGCCCAGCGCTAATTTCTAACTTAATTTTGCTGTAAAGATCAGCCTTGATGGAGACAGATGAGTGTTGAATAATGTTCTGCAAATAGCTGCTGAAACTCAAGAAAAATGCATATATAAAGATGTAATCAGAAACTATCAGTAATGTTCATGGGTGTGAGAGAATAAGTGCAGGAGAGGCCAACACAGCAGAATATGGAGATTTATTTTTGCCTCCCCATATTTTAAAGGATACAATTTGCAGATATAGGCAGCAAATATAAATTTTAACCCTCGAAACATGTATCTAATACTTGTAATAACATGTAGCCACATTCTTGTGTGTTTAATCTGATTAGTATGATTACAGCGTGAGTAATCAGGTCCATGTCTCATGCAGACCTGAGTCCATTCTGCTTCACTCACTTTACTCTGTGGGATTAGCTCTTGTTTTGTGTTTGTCAACACAGCGGTTCAATTCAACGGGGCCGTCCTGTGAATCAAGCTTTTGTTGCTGCACTCTAACCTGCATGTGTCTCGTCCTGCAGACTGGCAGATTGCCACGCTGGTGCTGCTGGTCGCCGGTGCTGTGGCAACTCTGGTGGCCTTCCTGGTGGCCCTGATTTCCCTCTGCAGGGGGACACAGAGACGGCACTACCGCACCGTGGCTGTGTTCCTCTTCACTGCAGGTACGCTTTTCTCCTCCTTTCTATCTCTTTACCACCAAATGTTCTTAAATCATTTTCATATTTTGCCCTGTGCGAGTGTTTATCCAATGTTCCAATACATCATGCACATTTGGAAACAGAAAGACGGCACATATATACGTTCACTGCGACCACAACAATTTCCATATAGAGAGGGATTGGGGATTTTTTGTTCCAGTGCTCAGATTATATGGAAGGGTGCAGAAGGAAAGAAGCAGCTGAATGAGGCTTGTTGGGTTGAGCTCATTCCTTCTGTGGTGTGGAGTCTGGGGAGCTGCTGCATTGCGAGCCAAGAAAAAGCAGCCGCAGAATTTGCAGACTTACCAGAGAAGTGAAGTCACTGAGGGGAAAAAAAGCCACCACAGACTCCTCACCCAGCGCTGTCTCATATATGTCTGCTCTTCTCCTGCATGCTCTGTGAGAAGGTCCTTTGGCTGAAGCCACATTCTGCCACTGGTGAGGGAGGATCTATTTGTGAAACATATAATTAAAACCGAAGCAGTCAAGAAGACACATTGTTCCATACACTATGCAGGCGTTGTAATAACTGACTCACAGTCTGTGCTTACTTTACTTTAAAAACAGTGATGAAACACTGACCACTTGCCGCTACTTATCTCATGCCCAGTTTCAGTTATGAAAAATAATATTGGATTATATAAGAAACAGACATCCTGTCATGCATCGTAAATAACCGTCCTCATCCTGCAGTTTTACATCGTGTCTGTGGACTAAACTTAAAGGTCCAGTGTGTAAGATTTAGGGGCATCTATAGGCAGAAAGTGTATATAATATTCACTGCTATGTTTTATTAGTTTATAATCACCTGAACATAAGAATTGTTGTGTTTTTGTTACCTTAGAATGAGCCGTTTTATGCCTACATACAGAGCGGTTCCTCTTGCACAGAGTCGGCCATGTTGTTTCTACAGTAGCCTAAAATGGACAAACCAAACACTGGCTCTAGATAAGGGGACTTGGCCTCTGTAGTTCTCCTACACATGTGGCACAAGGAAGAAGTTTAAGTTCTGCAACATCACTGCGAGATGCCCTAAATCTTACACACTGGACCTTTAGAGACATAGTTTGACATTTTTGGAAAGTCCCTTCCCTGACAGTGTTCCTGATGGGACCTAATTTCAAACAAAATACGTATGGTAATGACTTTATTTCGAACCAAAGTTTAAAAAAAAAACAACACATAATAAATAAAAAAGACAAAGATAACTGTGTCTGAAAAGGAGTAGGTAGAAGTAAAATTTATATACTTATATGTCCCTATCCCTTTCTTACATTTCTTCTTTTAACTCACGTATTACTGCAACAAATTCCCAAATTTATTTACAACTATTATGCAATACATATATATATATATATATATATATATATATATATATATATATATATATATATATATATATATATATATATATATATATATATATCCCCAGTCTATTTACCGCCCAGTCAGATAAATAAGTAATAAACCCAGTTTATTTACAGTCCAAGTACCACCCAGTGTTCCAAAATAAACATGCAGTCTTCTTCAATCTTTTTTTGTAAAGTTTTATTAAATTAATTTATATTCGCGCTTTGTTTCAACAGCGACAGACAAATACTTTTTGGTCCCTTTTTCGAATTGTGTTGCAAGTCAAGAAAGTCACAGTCTGTCTAAGGTTTATCGTAGCATCATTTACTTTTGTGCGAAACCACTCAGCAAACTACATCTCTCGTCTCACACAATAGATGTCCCAAATGCCAACATGGCCACTACCTTGGCACATTTCACTCCATTCTTTCAGAACAAGGGAAGAAGTATTACAAGAGGTGAAAATCATTAAAAGTTTGCCCATGTGGTGAGCTGCAGCTATGCCAGAGGAGGGTGAGTTGGTCCCGTAGAAGGTACAAAGCACACAGGCATGTTAGCTTTAATGAAAGAGAACGTCATGATGAAAGTTGTGTGTTTTTGGGTGTGTAATCTTTCTAATTACATATTTTCACAGTCTTTACTTCAACAGTTTGATGAAAGACTGATCTTATTGACGTGCAAAATTATCATTTAAAGTGACAAAAATCATATGTGTAGTTCATGGCATGATTCAAACAAGGTCAAAATCTCTTGCTGCTATCTAGCGCACATTAGGGTCCCATTATGTTTCACTGAAAGGGGGAGCTTTGCCTCTCCGTTTGCTTTCTTTGTTTCTGTGGATAATTGGTGCCACTGTCCGTTATCTGTTCATTAAATGAGAAGCTGCAGCCAGCAGACAATTATCTTAGCTCTGCATAAAAACTTGAATTATGGAGAAAGAGCTGGTTTTGGTTTTTAGGGATTAAACTATAAGATATAAGCCATTACTGAGCTTTAGAGGTGCTGGTATGTGACCTCTGGACAGAGTTAGGCTCGCTGTTTCCCACTGTTTCTAGTCTTTATACGAAACTAATGCTGCTCATTGTACCTTCATGTTTAAGTGACACAGTCCGTGTAACTCTTGTAAAAAGTGAGTGTATTTCCCACAATGTCAAATTATTTATCCTCTAACATTTGTCTGATGAGTCATAATATTCTCCTCAACCCCAGAGTCCATGTGTTGTGTCCATTGTTTCAAACCCATGCTGTGTGGAAACATACTAAGTTTATTTAAAAATCAACATAAGATCCTAAAGTTTCTCAAAATACTAAATATGTAAATATAAAGATTATATATTACTGTAAAAATCTGCATTAGATAATGCACAATGCTTGACTGAATGTCTGGAACAAGCAGATAGATGATAAAATGTGATGCTGTCAAACAGTGCAGGAAAATGTTTAATCTGACCCTGATGGGGAAGTATAAGGGATTTTTGTCTTGTTCTGTCTCTGAAACCATCAGCCACAAAGGACCAGTGTGTGCAGTGGACTTAATGGCTGTGCCTTTGACTGCTGGCCATTTACTGAAAAGCGTGGGAAGGCAGTGTTATCCTTTCCTGTGTGTAATTGCTTTAGGAGCCTTGCGAGAATAAGGTCTCCTTACAGGCACACAGTCCTCAGCAGAACGGCAGCAGCAGCAGCAGCAGCAGAGGGGTTGGACTCTGTTAAACGCCCCTTGGCAGGACCACGGCTGTGTGGTATTTATTTTCTGTCCAGAAATATGACCTCAGCCAGGCTACGAGCTCAGTCTGGGCTCCATCAACACCGCCACATTCTTGGGCTGCCGTCGTTCCCCCTGCACGCCCCGCTGCTGCGTCCTGTAGGAAGGAAAGGCGGAGTCACACAGTCCCTTCCTCAAGAGTCACCTAGCGTGCACGGGCGGGAGCAGAGGTAGCCGGTGTAAGGGTAGACCACAGTGTGCCTTTGATTGCACGTGTGCACGTCTCCTCACAATGACGCATTTAGCACCGGTAGTTATGATCCTGGATGAATTAAAGGGAAACTGATTCACAGTGATGAGGCATTCAAGCCATTCTTTCTCAGTGATGTCAAGGGTAAAAGAATAATGATGATTGTTGGAAAATTGTTCCACATTTCACAAATGAAAGAAATGCACATGCCGAGATGTGTTGTCACTGTCAGGGGAAAAATGCCACTTCAAAAGAGCAGTCACATCAATGAATTTACTCCTCAAATCTAATTTGTTATGTAATTAATTAGTGTTTGATTAGCGTTGGTGTTTGTAACTACCTCATTTATTTCAAGGTGCAGTACAGTAATAGCAGTTTGTATCTGAGGCGTCACACTAAATGTAAATAGTACCAAGCTCAAGCTACTTAAGTCTGTTTTGACATATTTCGGTTTTCATCTCCAGGCTCCTAAAACCACTTCGAACTTCCATTGTTATTCCCGTCATGCAAAATCTTCAGAAAGGCTCATTTTGATGTGATCATCTGAAGCAGCAGATACACCGACTTGAGGAAGATAATCACTTTATATAACCATTCTCCGGTTACCTTCAGTGACTCTCTTCGCAGACGCTGAAAAACCCTTCCGTCTCTACTTTATCCTTCAGCTTCTTTTTAAAACCAGCCACTTTTCTGCCTTTACAGCAGCGTATTTGCCGTCAGATCTGTGTTCTTACTCGAGCAAGGCCATACAAGCCTCGTGTTTACTTGAATAGTGCGTTTTCATGGATGCGACTGCTGAAAGCTCAAACCTACTCAAGGTGTGAGACGAGGAGCGACAGAAGAAATATGTAGAGTAGATTAAAAGCAGGATTGATCTTGAAAAGAGTGATTAAATTCAGAGTTGGACAAAAGCAATGACGGGGGTGGAAAGAAGAAAAGGAGGCTTTGAAAATGTTAACAAATAAAGAGCAAAGTAGGAATATGAGGAGGGAGAATAAACATAGGCTTTTGCAGCGGCAGCACCAGAATAAGGAGTTAAAAAGGGCCACAAATATAAGTACAACCTCACTTATGAAAAAAAATTCAGCTGTTTTTCTGAATTCTCAACGAGGTCATTATCTCTTTATTTGTTATCAGAATTCTGAGAAAAGCGTTCATGGGAATGATCTCATTTATTCAGAAAAACAAGAGTTAAATTTTGTTTGAATAAAAACTTCTCTCATAATTCTGAGGTAATAATCTCTCTAGTTCAGAAAAACACTGCAAATATGTTTCTGAAGAGTTTATTCGCACCCAGGTGAGAATAGACACACACCGTCCCTACACATTATTATGGATCCCACTGAGTGCTGTAATTGTCTCGTACTCGTCATGTTAAAGTTTCATGGTCGGAAGCGTGTAGGATTAGGGCAAAGAGGTCATGGTTAGGGCTAGTTCTATCCAAGCTCGGACGCTCTCTGAGATTAAAGGAGTAAATTTACAAGGAAAAACACAAATTTACGGCCACAAAGTCACATGACGTGGTATAAAAAGAAACACAGCCCATGGAGGGAGGAGGACATGATGGATAATGGGTTAGGCACAAGACTTTCACACAGAAAAGTGGTGTTTGATTCCCATGTGAGTAATTATTGGCTTATGATTTTTAGACTTAGTTGATTTAGTATTTTAAGTGAATACAAATTGTGTACATGAACTTTAGCAGAATATCTGAGCAGACCTGTTTGTGTTAACATCACATTTTTTGACCATGCTAGGACGCCCAGGACTATACACCCGCATGTAAATAGCCAATGTTGGCTACAGACACTCAGGGGCAACTAGCATCTGCCATATTACTTCCTTAAGTGAACGTACTAGACTTCTGTACATGAGTGCAATAACACATCAGGTGAAAGTAGAACCTGGAGTATTTTTAATTATAGAACTTCTAGTCCAGTCAATCTAACTAAAGATATTGCAGTAGTAATGTTTCATAGTTTTTAATGGTCTGAATACTATCCTGTGTTATTTGTATACCTTCATGGATTTAGTGGAACATTCTTTTGTTAAGGTCAAAACAAAGTTTCAGCCTTTCACAGTTACATGGTGTGGATGAAATGATGTTAATATTGAAGGGTCTGTGTACACCTAACCAACATATTTGGTGTCTTTTCTGAAGGTTTGGAGGTCAATCTTTTCAATAAATCACTTTTAAAGAGGATAATCTGATGTGTTGTACCTGTATTTCCACTTACTTACTTTTGTGGCACACTGCTCCCATGGGTGCATCCGCATCTAAACTGGGTATAAATTCCATATAATTTCGTATCTATGACATCATAATTGGTTGTAAGTTTGAGAATTATGTCGAGGACTGTAGTGCAGGGGAAGTGAAGGGTTGGGTTCTATTAGCAACTTTTCTATTCACCTATTCTATTAGCATTTTTGTCATCATCTTACTTTCTTCATTTACTTAAAACAATTCATTTGAATTTGAGAAATTGCAGAAGCAGTATGGAACACTGTGCCTCATGGTGATGTACTAGAAAAAGACATCCTCTACAGCTTAGATGGGACGGAATAGAAAACACATACAGTGCAATAGTGGAAACTTCTATTTGTTACAGTGGAAAACATTATGGGAAATCAGTGGTGATTGTGTTTTATGTTCCAGTCCATGGAACCGGGTCGGAATTTGCACTAATTGGCACCACCCAGAGTGGCAAATTCAACTTTGGTATTGTGAAATGATACCAGATGATATTTCACCATAATAGCCATTCCCAAGTGGCAGCTTAGTCACAGATATCAACCTTCAAAGGCACCAAAAGTTAAACCAAAGAATGAAAAAACCAAGGTAGGTTTCAAGTTTAGTCTGAGTGCTGATATGCATCATGGTTTTCATGGACAAACAAATTTGTATGTGCAGAAAATTGAATGAAAATAATCAAATTTTACTGACTTTGTTTGGATTCAAAAAAAGGTCATTTTGGGGTAAGGATACCACCTGATTGCACATTTACTTTCAGAACAGGTCATATTTGATTATCTGGTTATATGTGGAAGAACCTCCTAAAAAACTAAACTTTAGACATAAATTTTATGAAAGTATCATGTTCAGAAGCAAAGATATGCACTTGAGCCCTGAATTTACCATAATCCACTAAGTATACAGAGGTATACTTTTAATATGTTGTTTAGATGTCCCAAGAGATCACAAACATGCAAGTTTCCCTGGGTCAAACCACAGATTGCCTGGACTATTCTGGTACTTGTGACGGTATTATAATACGATGGTACCAGTCGTAGTAGTAGTAAAAGTTGTAGGCTACTAATTATAGTTGTAGGAGTGCTCTCAGTAACACAAGTACTGTTGTAGTTGTATTTAGTAACATTAGTTTTGTAATTTTCTTTATTAAAACCTTCTGTTTGCTTCTGTTTTGGTTCCAGTGGTCCTGCAGGCCTGTGCTCTGGTCCTCTACCCGATCAAGTTCATCGACGGAACGGTTCTCCAGACCTATCACGAGTTCAACTGGGGCTACGGGCTCGGCTGGGGAGCCACCATCTTCATGTTGGGCGGAGGGATCCTCTTCTGCCTGCGGACGGACATATACGAGGATGCCATGTACTGAGTCCTTTCTCCAACCCCGCCCCCCTGCCACTGGAAATATACACACATAAACATCCACACACACAGAATTCCCATACAGGAGGTGTGCTACTTTTTTCACTTCGAGCACAGACCCTGTCTCTCTCCCTCTCTCTTGCTCTCTCTGTTATTTTTAGACAGGTTGTGAAGGCCTAATTTAGGCCAGAGCTGTATGAATAGGAGCCCCACACCACCCCCTCCTCCCATGCAGCCAGCAGGTCCCTCAGCCCTGCCGGTATCAGGGATGAGGTGGCAAAGCTAAAGCGCAGAGAGCTTTCTGGACAGGCGCGAGCCACCGATGCTGGACGTTTCCACCGCACGTTGACCTGGATCTCTATTGTTAGAGAAATGGGACAGTAGATCCTCAGCACAGACCTGAATGTGCAGTGACTGAACATTTAAAGGGACTGATTATCTCCACATTTCCCTTTTTTTTTATTCTTTTTGTAGCATTTCATGAAGACAAGCTTGTTGTTAATGTATTTATGGCTTACACTTTATAAATATTGAAATACCTGAACTCTTACCCTCCTCCGTGTGTTCTAGCCGAAACATATCCAGTAACGCTAAGCCTTCTGATATTAGAAGAAGTGTAAATTAGACAGCTTCGATATACGCTAGAGCTCTCCAGTGTTTATAGTTTGTTTGCAAACTCACACTAGTTTGTCTCAAATGGAAAAAAAATGTAAATGTGTACAAAGTATTTCTACATGATGGAAAAACCAGAATAAACAGTTGTAGTTTTGGGAGTATTAGGAGTGTGCATTCATGTTGTTTTTCTCTCTGACACCAGCAGTTCACAAACTCACCTCTGACAGGATTTTAAGAGGGGGGGGCATCAGGGGTGCCCCCTTTTTTAGACTGAACAGCAATGAGACAAAAATGCAAAACATTTTCATTATCCACAGCCCACATTCCTCGGAGGTAGCCACCCAGGGCTATTTAAAGAGATAGCCCCAGGTTGATAGTCTGCAGCTAGTTGATGTGTGAAATATGACGCATTAGTCGAAGCATAATGAGCAACATAAAACATTTTATTACCAACCTAAAGACACATTTGTTGCAGTTAAACTTTATAACTTCCTCTGTGATGATCTGCGTATTTCATTTAATTATCTGGGACATTTTTACAGCCATTTGCTTTTCGTGGATAAATGAGCTCACTGCGGGCTGAAATTCAAATCACAGCAACCATTTATTGTAAGACAAAACAAAAAAGGATCACAAGATAGCTGTAGGTAGTGTAGTCTGCTAATGAAAGCCATGTTTAAAGAGATCTCTGCTATTTCCCTGGGTGCATGGTGTAAAACAGAAGGCACTGTCACACCCGAGCAGCCTGGTGTGAAGTTTCCCTGCACACACTTTCTTTACCCCCCAGAGTTCAAACCACAACAGCTGGTTGAAGAATCTCTGGAAAAGGAGCAAACAAACAATTTACCCAGCTGCAGCCGTGTGAAAAGTCCCCAGCTGTGGACAATATTTACACCCGAATCACCACCATATCAACACGACTGTGCCCTGTCAGCCTTACACTCGGTGTAATGTGGTGTGTTGAGTGTGTGTGGCGCCGGGTCAGTGGTTGTCTTATAATAGCAGCAACCTCTTGGGAATCTTTCAAATGTGACTCATGTGTTAAAGGTGACGTGGTGGAGGGCACACAGACGTGAACACGTTACTTTTTCATCACAGAGACACATACAGCATGTTGTCTTTAGTTAAACATTGGCGGAGAGTGCAAAGTGAAAGTTGTTTTGACAGTGATGGGACACTTTAACAGAGTGGAACATTGACTCAGGACATTAAAAACACATTTATTCTACTAGAGGAACATTTTAAACCTGCAAGAATGTACACAGTGTACCAGCCGATTCACATGTGTTTCTTAGAGCAAGATTTCTTTGCCTTTATTTGGCAGGAGAGGATTTTTAACATTTTGTTGTGTTGTTTCAGGTCAAAGGTCAAATTGCCAGCACTCCACCCACACAGTTACTGATCTCTTCTTGCATTACATGCCACCGCATAGGCCAAGTGAAGAGAAATACGCACTTAATATGCACATCTTGCTCTGTTTACTTGCTCTTGCCTCCATGAGTATTATGTTTGACCACACCCACACTATTCACGCTAACGTCTTCCTCCACCTAGTGGTCAAACATGATACTGTCACTGTGCTGTGAGAGACTTCAAAACCTGAGAGCCAAAATTAATGTTAGGATTCTGTCTGTCTAATAGTCAGTCACTAAAGTGTTTGATCCAAAAACAGTTGTGATTCACTTTGGTGTGTTTATCTTGATTTTTATTTACTCCCATCTCTATAAAAATACACAGGTGGAACAGAAAGAGGAAAAATATACAAGTTTCATATGACTCATTTAGTTTTTCTTTGTTGTTTTTTCAAAGATAGGCAGGAAGACAAGCGTTACACCTCCATTCAAATATAGCATACGTCACCTTTGAGCTTGTTCTTATTCAAATAAGAAAGACCTGAAACATCAATCCAAAAATGAATTATAAAAGGAGCTGTATACGACATTTCAGAGCATATCTGTGATTCTGGGCTGGGATTGTCTGCAAACGGCTCTCAATATGGAGGTGGCTGAGCTGGCCGCTATCAGCTAACGATGCCAACAGCCCTAACAGTTATGGAAACAGTGGTAACAAAGCTAACTGTGTTAGCGTCGTGGTGACCGGAGGATTAGCATTATGCTTCCAACATAACAACAATGTTGTTCTGCCACCCTGGATCAGGATGTATGAGTGGAGTACAGAGCAGGGGAGGTTAGTGAACATGTGGGAGACTCACATGCACCGACATGCATGCGCAGCTGCAACAAAGACCAGAGAAGCCCATATTAAAACATGCACACAGAGGGAGCCTGACCTCAGTCATTACTTAGGATGCCATTACACTACTATATCTGTACATAGCAAATAGCAGTTTGCTGCTATATTAATGTTCTGAATCTCATATAAAGCTCCGTTAATAAATATTGATTCAACAAATTTTTAAAGTCATGCAGCTGAGGATAACTCTGTGCCTCTGCAGCTGCTGCTTCATGCTCTCATCTCTGAATACTTTGGACATGATGGCAGCTTTTCCCACTACAGCGGAGGTTTAGCACAACTCTTATTGTATGTCAGCAAAGGAAACAAACCAAAGCAAGAAAAATCCTTCACCCCAGCTGTTTGGACGGACATCATATTTAGTCACATTGGATTATAAATCTCAAAGCAGTGAACTGTAGTGAGGATAATCATATGGCCTTGTGGAGAGAAGTCTGGCCCCTGGGCGCAGTAACCAGCCAGGCCCTGCACTCTTTGACTCTGCAGGGACAGATTCCAGTTACTGAGCCAGGGGGACAGAGACAAAGATGGGCTCTGACGTCCTGGTGCCTGAGGAGGGAAATTATTGTTTTAGTGAGTAAACGATTGTGCAGAGGTGTACTAAAAATCCATGATATGTATTTATAAATGCAAACCTGAAGTCGTCCAGCTCCTCCTGTGATCCTCAGCTGTGGACGTCCTCTGCAGATTACGGTCAGACGAGTGAGGCAGATAAATGGACTGAAAAGTAACACCTGGGCTATACATTACCCTCCGACCAATCCTCTATCAAGCTTGGCTCCACCAAAATTACATATTAACCTGAAAAAAGTTACTTACTTACTCCCCTGCAGTCCCCCTGAGTCCTGTTAACCCCACATACTGCTCTTGTAATGAACACCGTGCACTGAAAATCAGGTGTGAATACAACAGTCGGATCTCTTGCATAAATCATTCTCAACTCAATCATATTATCCATTATCTTCTGTTTTGTCATGCGGGAAAGGGTGCTTCATTTGCACAGCAGTCCAAATCATCTTGGCTGTTCCCCATGGAACAAAACTTTAAAATATCAGTGTGAGTGCATCTTTAATAGAGTTTCCCTCATTTATTCTCTACTGAATAATCACATAAAAACTCTGTCTTGTTACCAAGAAGCAAAATGAAGGAAACAAGAGAGACACAAATACACGCACATGGACAGTTGGGTATGAACGAGGCGACCTGGTGTGGGAAGCAGTCAGCTGCCTATCTGACCTTGTGGATGTCAGTGAACATTGGATCAAACACTAAAAAGCAGCAGTCAGCCTGCAGCCAGATGGTCACTTTCCCAAGAAGAAAGAGTGTATCATGCAGTGGAAATTCGATATTTAATGTTCGCTCGAACTGCAGATTGATCCCTTTCGTGAGCTTTATATAAAGTGTCAACAGAAAAGTAAGGAGCATCCAGTAGAAAAGAACATGCACACTAAATCAGAGCTTCTTTAGGGTTTATTGGCAATGTTTAAATCCAACTCTGGTCTTCCCACAGACAAATACCCGCACATAAAGGTTAATGAGAGATCCTGTACATAGCAACCAGAATCAGAATCAGAAATATCTTATTGATCCCTGAGGGGAAATTGTGATTTGTTACAGTCCCTCCAATGTAAAGAATAGAGAATTATAAGAGAAAATATGATGATATATGAAATAGAAGTATGTAACTATAAAGCAATAAAATAAGATAGCAATGAATATGTACATTAAGATAAAAAATTAAAATGTGCATCATGCTACAGTGTTTAACATAAGTAGTAAAGTACTAAAATATTAAAAGTAGAATACATATCGTCCCTGTGCTGAGGCTGTAAGTGTGAAATTTAACTACAATATACACATCAATAGAATAAACAAGAATAGAATAAAAGTAAACATAAGAAATATGTGCAGTTATTTGTAAGCTAAAGTCGTACCAGTGGCATAATAACCACATTCACATGTGCCAGACTATTCAAACAGTAAAATATTAATATTAATAAGTGTAAAAAATTTAAATAAGATGTATTTTACACAGTCATTTAGTCCAAAAGTCACAAGAGAATCCACTGAAAATATAAGTTACAGTCATTTTATTTATGAACGTGCTGGGTGCTATATATTTTCTGGACACTAGAGGGCGACAAGCGCTCTACTAAAATTCAACTGTCACCTGTTCCTAACTACAGACAGTATATAGACTTAAAATCAGGTTATCTACATAAATAGACCTTTTTCAAGGCAGACATTTTGACTTGTCATAGTAGGAAAAGCACAGGTGTATTTAATAACATTAATGATGGCTGCATTCCACAAGTGGAGGCCCTGGTATTGTGCATACTGACTCACTGGGACACTGCTAATTCCCCATGAGCCATCGTTAATATGATCACTTTCACCTGTGATTTTCCTGCTGTGACGAGTCAAAATGTCTGCTGTGAAAAGAGTCCATTAAGTAAACATAATGACAGATTATTTTACCATGACACTGTGCCATGTAGAATATACACTCACTTTATTAGGTACACTTATTCAACTACTCATTAACGCAAAAAGCTGATCAACCAATCATGTGGCAGCAGCTCAGTGCATTTAGGCATGTAGACATAGTGAAGATGACCTGCTGAAGTTCAAACTGAGCATCAGAATGGGGAAGAAAGCTGATTTAAGTGACTTTGAACGTGGCTTGGTTGTTTGTGCCAGATGGGCTGGTCTGAGTATTTCAGAAACTGTTGATCTACTGGGATTTTCACACACAACCATCTCTATGGTTTACAGAGGAAGTTCTGAACAAGAGAAAATATCAAGTGTTGATGCCAGAGGTCAGAGGAGAATGGCCAGACTGGTTCAAGATGATAGAAAGACAACAGTAACTCAAATAACCACTTGTTACAACCAAGGTCTGCAGATGACCATCTCTGAACCAACAACACGTCCAACCTTGAAGCAGATGGGCTACAGCAGCAAAAGACCACACCAGGTGCCACTCCTGTCAGCTAACAACAGGAAACTGAGGCTACAGTTCACACAGGCTCACCAAAACTGGACAATAGAAGATTGGAAAAACGTTGCCTGGTCTGATGAGTCTGTGACATTCAGATGGTAGGGTCAGAATTTGGTGTAAACAACATGAAAGCATGGATCCATCCTGCCTTGTATCAACGGTTCAGGCTGGTGGTGGTGTAATGGTGTGGGGGAGATTTTCTTGGCACACTTTGGGCCTCTTAGTACCAACTGAGCATGGCTTAAACACCACAGCCTACTTGAGTATTGTTGCTGACCGTGTCCATCCCTTTATGACCACAGTGTACCCATCTTCTGATGGCTACTTCCAGCAGGATAACGCACCATGTCACAAAGCTCAAATCATCTCAAACTGGTTTCTTGAACATGACAATGAGTTCACTGTACTCCAATGGCCTCCACAGTCATCAGATCTCAATCCAATAGAGCACCTTTGGGATGTGGTGGAACGGAAGATTCTCATCATGGATGTGCAGCTGACAAATCTGCAGCAACTGTGTGATGTCATCATGTCAATATGGACCAAAATCTCTGAGGAATGTTTCCAACAACTTGTTGAATCCATGCCACTAAGATTTAAGGCAGTTCTGAAGGCAAAATTGGGTCCAACCCGGTACTAGCAAGATGTTCCTAATAAAGTGGCCGATGAGTGTTATATAAATAAAATGAGAAATTATTCAAAGACCATTCGTAGTTCTTCACTCACACAGCTGTTTCTGTCTACTTACAGGCATGCCACAGCTGAAAATATTTGCCTATTCATAATCATTCAAAACATAATGCTGAGCAGAATATTCAGATACAGCCCAGTGTCGCACGTGGAAACCAAAAGGCAAATGTGGCTCTTCACTGTTTGAAATGACAGACCACTGAATGCTGTTTATGTCAGAGCAGTTCATTCCTATAGCAGTTTCACCAACGTTATGTCCTGCTGTACATTAGATGTTTTTTAATTTAATGCAAATGCAGCTGTGCAGGTAATGGCATGTTACTCCATGACTGTTATTGAGATTGACTTGTGAGATAGGTTGAAATTTATGAAAATGCAATAAGACAACAGAGACTTAATGTGCAGCAGTGATCGTTATCATTGTTCCTGTTTAAACAAATATATCATGCCGCAACAATAAGGGTTAAAATAAAAAAGGATTATAAAGTAGTTGCAGCTGTTGCAGTCGTGACAGGCGAATTATGCAGATGTTTAATAGCCTATTGTGTTTTAACTGGAACCATTTTTATTTGAAGGAGTAAATAATCCCTAAATGTTTACTTCTGTCAACTCAGAGGAATTGAAATATTTCCAGGACGAGGCATTCAGTCTGATGGACCACCCTTTGTGTTCGTGGTGATACGTCTACCAAGACCAAATCTTCAAATCTTTTTATATACATATATTTTTATTTGTAGATTTTCAGATATTGACACAAACAACACAAAACCAGGTACAAATCACCCTCCCCCCACCCATGGAAGTTAACAGTACAAAATACATATGCATATAGTACAAGTAACCAAATGTTATTTGTCCAACCTGTTATGAACATGTATCTGTACATGCACGCAAACATTTTGGGCCATTCGTGATAAATAGGACATGAATGGTTGCCTCTCCATGTGTAAGAAGCTGGTGATTTCTGTCAACCAGGTCATGAAAGAAGGCACATCCTCAGTTTTCCAAAGAGTCGGGATATTCCTTTTTGCCACCACCATGCCCTATCGTATTGTCTTTTGTTGCAAGTGAGATAAAGCTGATGGATGTCAGGTTCCACCCAGAATGGCAGTGCGTGGGTCTGGTGTAATATCACAGTTGTACACTTCTGAAAAGCGCTTAAAAATATTTAACCAGAACTTGTTCAGCTTGGGGCAAGACCAAAAGAGGTAGCCCAGGGTGCCTTCTGCTGATTTAAATTTTGGGCAAAGTGGAGAGACAGAGGGATAAAAGGAGTGACGTTTCGTACAGGAGTAGTGGAGCCTGTGAAGCACTTTAAATTGAGTAAATTGGTGTCTGGAATTTATGCAGCATTTGTGAATGTCTTTTAGGTAAATTTCCCAGGTTACCAAATCTTCAAATTTAATAGTCTTTAGTTTAGCAAATAATAAGTTTGTCAGTTCTTTATATGGGGTTTTGCTCACAATTCTCATGGCTGTCTTTTGAAGTATGAAAATTGTATTTGTGTTTGTTCTATATGAAGTTCCCCACACTTCCACACAGTAAGTGATGTATGGTAGAATAAAGGAACAGTATAAGATGTATAATGAGGCTTGATTTGGAAGATCTTCATATAATATTGCAGTTGACTTTGAAATTTTGCCTTTGATATAATTTATGTGCGGCTTCCTGTGTAGTTTATTATGTATTACAACATCCAGTGACTTGTTAGACATTTTTCAAAACAAACATCCCATATTGTGCCCCTAATAACAAAAAACCCAAGCTGTCTTTTTCATCATTTATCTTTCCCTGGCTTGCATGTTAGTGGCGCAATATAATCGCTGGCCCCCTTACTGGCCCCACCTCATGAAAATAATAAAATAGTTGGACTCTCTGTGTGTGTTTTCCAAACTTGGGAGGGCTTGTTCCCAGTAAATGTTTTGTTCCTCAGAATCAGCGTAGGCCTTCAAATTAAAGCTGTATATTTGAATTTTAAGGAAAAGGATAACCAGCCTATTTGAGATAAACACATTAATACACTGGGATTGTTGTGGAACTCAAAATGTTTGTATGAGTCTTTGCACATCAGATTAACTATAGAATGTTTTGTACAGCATGTCACTAAGCTTGACCAATCATATTTTTATCACCTCAAAAATATTGCTTAAATAAGATCTATTTGAACTTTTAGAGATACAGAAACTGTTGTACATACTTTTATCTCTTCACGTCTTGATTATTGCAACAGCCTTTATTCCTGTCTTGATCAAAAAACCTTGCAACGACTTCAGATCGTTCAGAACTCAGCCGCAAGGCTTTTAACCCAAACCAAGAAGTACAACCACATCACACCAGTTTTAGCCTCTTTACATTGGCTCCCTGAGTTATATCGGAGCCAAATTGTGTGCCGTTACTTTTGTTAAATGTTGCTGTTGTCCCTGGTTTTATGTGAGAAGTGGATATAATCACTAGCTGCTAGGCTAATTTATACAATGTAAAATGCCATAGGCTTGTGCTAATAACATTAGCATGTTGTATTTGTAGGGAAAATGTGTCCAGATAAAGACAAGTGTTTGTCTGTGAATGCTGCAAGTTATAGTGGAGCTGATTTGTATACTTGTGTTTGAAATTGTCGCTATTAAGCTATGTTTAATGTGTGTTTAATGTGTGTTCTGAACCAACTAAACTTTGCATTTGCATTACACAGAAAACTAACTAAACTAACTGCAGAGTGACACAGAGACAAGTATAAATGATCACAACAGTGTAGGTCATGTGCGTAGGTATTAATCCTGCTTTTATCTGAGCTGTCCTTATATTTTATTGGTATCTTATTGATGTTATTTCCCATTTATTATCTTGATTTTAGCTTTGGCCTTCCTTATTTTATCTTTTACTAGATGACATTTTATGCCATGTTTTATTCTCCTTGTGTTTTAAACATGTTTAGTTTTATTGTACAGCACTTTGTAACTGTTTGAAAAGTGCTATATAAATAACGTTCTATTATTATCATTATTATTATAACAAGAATCCAAAGTATATCAGTATGTTTGTAACTCTTCATATTGACATTGTTTTTAACTAGTCTACGTATATATACTACAACAGCATAATTGAATTCCTGAAATTCAGTTACGGCTTTTGCTTTAGCTTTAGCTTTTGGTGTGCCACCAAGATTTTCAGTGGCCCCATCTGGCCACCCCTACAAAAACTGCTGCGTGTCAGTAAATCGAACAAAAAGTATTTGACAAGTTTTTTTTATTGTACCCAATGGACACTTTTTTCTTCTACAACCTATGAACACATGTCAGATGTCATCCATGAAATACAGAGACGATGTGCACCATATACCCATTATGCATTTGCATTATTATTCCATAAAAATGCCGTAAATATAAAAGCAGGTCACAGTTCAAAACTCTTACTATGTAATAACTCAAAGTAACAGCAGTTGAAATTATGTTGACCCTGTAAACACATACAGTAAGAGCCCAAAATAGTCCGACAAGATATGAACACATGAAAGCTGCGTGTGATACATTCATTTTCTGCATCATACTTCCTGTTTATGATACTCACAAAGTCTGTATTCAAGAACAGACAGATAGGGTCAGGTATCTGGATGTCTGGATGTTTTAAAAAGAGACATTTTTATGAGGCATGTTGCACATAAAAAGCATGATAACATCTGACCAACTCTACAATTTCAAACAATAAAAATGTACAAAATTCAGAAGAAAGGTGGAGTACATTTGGTGTAACTGAGACAACATTTAGGATCGTTTTGCAGGTTGAGTTACAATTTAAATTCTTCAAGACAAAACTGGCAAGGAGTCTTGGCATTATAATCACCTGACACTCTTTTGTATTAAACCCTTTCAAGTTAAAAAAAAGTCCACTCAGTCATTATTATAAATTCTTGGGATGATCAAAGACTTCATTGGCCTGGTTTGCAGTAAAGTACTAAACCTTTTCATACATATTATCCTTGTATAATGGGTCTGGACGAAATAATAAAATCTCTGATGTCTGGACCAAGAGGCAAGAGTTCAGGCAAAAAGTAAACAAGTTAACAAGAAAACATAAAACAGATTTCAATAAAAATTTCTCCACAACATGAAGTGGAGTCATGCTGAGTGACTCAGCTGGCAAGAGATCTGGCAAATAGTAAAAACATCAAAAACAAATTCCCAAAGAATAAGCAACTGCTCCTGAACACAACACTGGCTATACTGCTGACTGAATCAGCTGGCAAGTGTCATAGCAAACAGTAAACAATCATGAACATAACATTTCCAGTTAACATGACTCAGAATAGTTCATGTAAATTCAAGCATTTGTATAAAAATGTACATAAAAAATGTGAGTGTTATATTTTTTTGGTAAATAACCCACTGTAACCTTCAGCCTAATGTGTTATATCTTCAGTAACTGTGTGTTGGCAGTAGTAATCTGATGACTGTGAGGCATCTTTGAGAGCTTCATTGTGTGATTTTCAATCCAACACCCTGAACAACGAGAGAGGTGGAACGCTATACGATAAAAATCATCTGACAACGGTGCTGTTTGAGAGCGATAGAGGTTTCCTGGTCTTTTTACACGTCCGTCACTGTAAGGACTGAATTTCTGGCAAACAGAGTGGTGAGCAGAGAGTCTGGCTTCTTTACTTGTCTCGATCTCCTCCTACAACAGACACACATTTTGCAGTGAGCTTCTAATTTCAGAGTTAATCTTTCTGTATATCTCACTGTATACTGTATATGTGTGTGTTTACTCACGCTTTAAGCATTGCCCCCACACACAGCGACAGCACCAGTATGGCGATGATGGCAACAGCGATATAAACATAGACAGGTACCATGTCCCATTCTGGTTCAGACGCGACTTCTTGCTTTTCTGTAACAAACATACACACAAATTTACACTCATTTACACTCATTTTTTTTTTTTTTAACATATCCCTTTGTCAAAAAAAAGCTATCAATGAACCTCACAAAGATAAGTCAAATAAAATCTAAATAACCAACAATAAATGATGAGCACAATGTCTAAACAAAGCTGATGATGCATATTTGGACATTGTTATTCAATTCATGAGTAATTTGAACACTTTCGTTGTATGAGAGACAAAATTTTGCCAAACAAAGCAGTAATTACACACACATACCACACACAGACACATCAAAATGGTCACACATGCTAAAAATATCAGCAAAAAGAACATTAAAGTCCGTCAGGGGAATCAGTGTTTTGTTTATTTTGCAGTTAATTTCAGTGATGTAAGGCGCATAGTACCAGAAACCAGTTTTCTCCGAGTCAGAGTTGGTAATTTAGTCTTTTAATTCAACGTTTTCTGTGATCCAAGTCATGGTTGGTTACATTAAACTCAACTAAGTGAGTTGAAAATCTCATTAGCTGGGATGACATAGTCTTTAAATTGCCGTTCAACCTTTTCATGTAACCTGTGAAAAAAAGAGTGATAGCTGTGTGATTATAATGAATCAAATGTTGTGTGTAAATGGCGTCCAGTGGTTAAAGGGTCGGGATATCTCCATAAAATATATAGTGGATTGTAAAATGGTCAGTTTTCTGTTCCCATACAAGAATCCAATCAGAATTTTCAGCTTTAGAGTTCATGAGTTTTATAGAATTTTCTATCTAACCAAATTTCTAAGTTCTTATAATGCCACACTGTGTCATTATATTTAGGAGTAGGGACATCAAAATGCTGTGCTTTTGTGAAATATGTACTGGTTTTTTTTTGAGTTGATAAAGTTTTAAAGTAATAAAAGAGGTCTGGAGGTTGACAAAAGCAGACTAACTTGAAGAAATGCCCGGTTTGCAGTAGAGCTGCTGATGGAATACAGGATGGTATCATCAGCATATAAATGGACATTGCAATATATGGTGGAAAATAGATACTTATTTCCTAAAACAACATGGGACTTAATGTTGACCCTTGTGAGACACCCTAATCAACCATCTGGACAGCAATAACAGAGACACCAGCATAGAGTTTGGTAAAAAAAAAATGTATTTTGCCAAAACATTGTGACGCTTCAAATCAGAGATCAGAGTTTCATTTATCAAGCCTGAAGCTACGGATACTTTAAGTCCATTTCTTCTGTATTGGTAGAAATAGGAATTTTAACAAGAGTGAAGTCATGCATGTTTTAATAAATTGGCAAGAGTTTTGGCGAGTAGTCAACCATAAAACATTGAAACAAACATCCAATTAGTTATACAATATTGGTGTACATCCAAAAGGAGATTTTAACAAGAATCTTTGAGACCAATTTTAACATTCAGCAAATTAGATGAAAAGGCAGTCTGTGGCCAACAGCCATTTACCTTCAAGAGGCAAAATGAACTACTAGACCCCTACTGCCCCCCCTTTCTTCCACACTGTGCAATACATACAGATGCTGTTGCCTTCAAGTACCCATACAGTACAGTGCGCTCAGCAGAACACAGTTTCATCACATTTTACTTAGAGCCCCATAAATCAACCAGCATTCCTACATTCTCATGAAAATAAAAACAGATAATACTTGTCAGTACCTTCCAAAGTACAGTTGTGTAATGTCCCTTTAACAAAACAAACGTTACATTAGGCAATGGAAAAAAACACCACTCTATCTGTGCACTGCGGTCCTTAATGTGGCCAGCTCCCACTCTTAGATGCAGTGATGACAGACAGACAGACAGACAGTATGAGTCACTAGCTGTGCAACAGTAGCTGTACAATCAAAAGCTTAATCCTTTTCTTGATGTAATGCACTCAACATACTGTAAATACAGATATTAAGAAAAAAATAAAAAAGCCATTTGTGTATCAGTTGCTCACCCTGTGTTACCTTTTGGGATAAAGAAAAATTGTTTTTCATGAATGCCTCCATGGTGAGCAAAGAATCTAAAAAAGGTATTTTCACCAAAACTTTGCAATTTCAAACAGTTTAATGTACAGACAAGTAACGTGACTGGGTATTTGAACTCTGCTCTTTTTTTTATATTACAGCGTTTTAGTGAAAATGCTTGTGTTTGGGAAGTACTGAGCATATGACTGGATAAATGCCATCTGGATAATACTGCACGAGTTGTGTAAGAGTTTGAGAACCAACGTTAAATGTGGTCCCCAATAACTAAAATTCAGACCGAATGTTCACCTTCTTTGTGTTCTTCGTTCACTGTGGTGGTTTAACTTTTTTTGTGTGTTTTTACTATGTTATTTGTATTCTATTTTATTGTTTTTATCTTGTTTTATTGCTTTGTCTTTTATTTAGTTTTGTAAAGCACTTAATAACTGTGTTTTGAAAGGTGCTATATAAATAAAGTTTATTACTATATTATCATTATAAGAGTGAAACAAAGTTTTCTGAATGAATTCAAGGTAACACACGGTGAGTCATAGATATACAAAAAATCATTTTACAAGTGCAGTATTTTTGCTGCTAAGTGGTATAAAGTCCCAAACAAATTTGAAATTATTAAATGACCCCACATAAATGAACACAAAGTGCCAGTGAGGCCTTTCAGGCTACTAAATGTCTCTTGTTTGAAGCCCTTAAAATACATTCATGGTGCACTCATCAGTTTGAGCCTCTCAAAATTATCAGAACATTTCTGTCAGGATGTTGCCAGTACTCTCTGATGCCTAAACAGAAGATGATCCTTCCTCTTGCCATTCAGCAGACCAGATCTGGGCAGTATCAGTGGCTGTAAAAAAAATTGGACACATTAGAAGGGTTGCACATGTTGAGATTTTAGTATGTTTTTTGGTTTTGCAAAAGGACAACAATGTTTTAATGCTGCCTAATAGCCTGAAATGTCATTTTGGTATTTTGACACACCTGGTGAGGTGACATAAATTAGATACTGACATAAAAACAGATTAGAATGCACACAAAGTGTAATTACTTGTTAATGTATATATTTTTTTTTATTTTTGATATTTTTAATTGACTTAGATTATTCATTTAACAAAATCCTAATAATATGGAGCAAAAATAACGTCAAACTGAAGTAAACATGAGAACAAAAGGCATGAAAATAATGATTTTTTTTTTTTAAAATATGACAATGCCATATGCAATTTATGTTTTGCAGTATCATAAAAACAATAATTATCGATAATATAAAATTAAACTTACTATTTGGTGAGGACATCAGGGTCTTCCAGCTGGGAATCCAAAAAGTTAGCGGGACTCATGAGGACTTGCTGATGTTGCTTTAAACACAAAAGTTGCTTCACAGCTTAGTTTGTAAATCCTTTACCAGCGGGAAACACTCTGAGTAGATCTTTTAGGAAAGCCGCATTAGAAATAAATCTCTCAAGCATTTAAACCCATGATCTATAACAGCTCATGCAGAGATTTGTCAGATTTCTATGTGACGCATTAATACATGTGACAAAATCGGTTTGGTGGATGGCGCACTGGGGCAGTACTGGTGATTAATCTTTTTTTGTCGCCCTCTGGTGAACTGATTTCATGCACATATTTTGAGTTTTTTCTTTGTAATGACAACAAGTTTGTTGTAGTAAATTGAAACATCATTACCTGGGTGGCATGTCGGACGACTCCACTCACTCCAAAAGCTCTTTTCTGCACAGTACTTGTGCAATCTGGACCGAACCCTGAAGCAGTTACTCTGATTGTCGTGGATGGCGGGCAGAGATAGGGTCGTCTGTTTGGTTGAAATCTGATGCTGTAGAAACATGATTTGAAAATAAGTTAGAGTCAGAAAGTTAACGCTCATAGCCCAAGTCTAAACTGGCTTAGTTGCATTAATCAGTATTTTTATTTTAGTATCTTTTAACTCATTGTCCTGGTCATATGGCACATTTGGTTCAGTCACACCACACCCATCAACCCAGTTTTAAACAGCATTAGGTCACCTTTTCTTTTCTTCTACCTTTAATAACTCTATCATACTCGACCTGCACAGCACCAAAGCGCACACACAAGTTAGCACTGCTCTGGGGAAATACAGATTGACATCTTGCAGCTTAAGACCGAGATAACTGTCTCAGGAGTCAGTGGAGGCCAAATCAAAGTATTGGTGGCCACAAACTGGAGCCCATTTTGCAATGGGATAAGCCCAGCTGTGATAGTGCAGTGATACTGCGATCCACAACTTAAAACATATGTGGGCCAAGGGTGTAAAGTTGGGGGAGCCAAGGGCCTCCTCTCTGCTTCCTACCCCACTACTTTCAGCCCCCTTGCTCAGACCACACCCATCTTTGAACTCAGCCTTTATTTTGATGTCTAAACACCTATAAAGTTTCATGACTGCATCTTGTAGGGTTGTTAGTGTACAATAATGTTTTGACAAAATCATATAAACAGACTCATGAGGAGAAAACAATACCAGCGCCTGTGTTGTTGTGGATGGTGATAATAATGTTCCTCCATGGATATTTAAATTTTAGTGCAATGAAGAAACTGCGCTGCAAAAATCCTTATGCATTTCTTCACAGTCTATGTAATCACCACATTAATTAAAGTGGTGCTGAGGTATTTTAATGCTACTGTTCTGTTGTGGGGTAGTTATTACATGTGATGTGGTCTTTTCAAAACAAGTCATACCCTGAGCGTCTTTTATTGCTTTTTAATATTTTATTTTGTCACAGTCCGTTGCTCTTGTAACAGGTTTGTGTTTAACTGGAAGCGTGAGATCATAATCTGATTTAAGTGACTGGCAATAAATGTCAGCGGTGTGTTGACACCTCGACAGTTGCAATTGTTGACATTTAACTTTTTAATTGTTCTCAGTACTTGGAAAAGTGAATAAATCGCTGCAGGGGGAATAAAACAAATGACTGGCAAGCAGGTTAGGCACGGAAACTAATCTCTCAACCCAGCTGTCAGATTAAATGTTAACATTGTACGTTTCAGCAAACCATGGACATGCTAAATTTGTTCGTTTCATTTATTGCAGTTTTGAAGAAACATAATGTTTCTTCGTTCAATTTTTTAATTTCATTTTGTGTCAATGCTGTGGTTAACATGGGGTTACTTTTAGGCACAAAAACCACAACTACAACATGATGTTTTGGCTTCAAAAACCTAGTTTTGTCACCATAAACACAGCTGGAAATGTACTGACTTTTCTCACACCATGCAACATTCCCTCCTCTGCTTGATGAGAAACTCGAATCACACACATGTAATCTGAACTACGTCCCTTGAGAAAGCTACTTTGATACATATGAAACATACAAATGTAACCTGTGGCTTTCTGTGGTTTGCAGAAATGTACAATGCTAACGTTTTATTCCAGCGAATGGGCTAAATCTCTACGCAGAAACCCTGTGATTTAAGGAGGAATTTAAAGAGAATGCAACATGTTTAAAGAAGATGCTTCTATGACTCTCACAGCAGCCTAATCCTGTTTATCACAGGTGGCTTTGCAGTGCTGTCATCAGTCCAGCATCTGTTTAAGCCCATTCAAAACAAACAAAGGATGCAGAAAGTTGTACACCTTCCACACTACAGGATTTCTGTGAAAAGGATTCTGGTTAGTTCAGTGACTACTTCAGGTTTACATGTTAGGTAATCCATACCGAAGCAATTTTCCCATCAGGTTCCTCTTGATTGTGTTCCACCTCCCATTCTAGGCAGTGTCCAGGAATCCTCCCAGCAGGACCATCCCAGTGTAGCTCCAGCTGCATGCCTGGACCTGTTTGTAGATGCACTTTCTCTGTGGTGTCAGGCTTCACTGCATAAGCAATAAAAAGTGCAGAACAGATTACAGATTGTGTAAGAAGCTGAGAAGAAAACAAAAACCAGATTTTGGTGAGATCACTTTGGAGCAAGTAATGGCCTGAAACACAGGGTCAAAACATGAGGGTGATAATTACTATGACCCCCATTGAGTTTGCATGTTATGGCTCTGTTAAACCAGAAGGTAACCATGCACGTACCTTGGTTTTGGATTTGCAGGGAGATGAACATCGGTTTCAGGGGCCCTTCAGAAGAGGAGCCGTTTACGCAGAAATTTATATTGGTGAACTCCGGGAGAGATTTCCCTGTGAAGTTGCAGCCACTCCTGGTTCCACTTGAGAACAAATATTTTGGGCATTCTTCTGCCTGTTCCAGCTCTTTGTGCCTGAGGAAGAGACAGAACAGATAAAACACTATTGATATGGGTGCAGTCAATTCACCCTGACAGTACTGTGGAAAGTTGAGTTTGAAGTTGTTCACCATATGTTTAGCATCACTGCAATTCGAGGTCAATAGCTTTTGTTTTGTGATACTTCGTGGCATTACAACTCAACAACACTCAACAAGTTCCAGGATTTAGGGTGACGTACTGCCAGAAATGGGATATGATATGATTGGTATGTTTTCTTCAGCGTATATGTAACCGGTGGACTGTGTAGCTATAAAGAGCCCCAGACCGTGGATATCTTTGGCGATCTCCATTCATTCCGTGTTCACCAGCATATTTCTGCAGTCGCTCACAACAGACAGATCAAACATAGACTCTAGACAGGGCTGTTTCTGTTTTGCATTTTCACGCATCAGCCCCTTTAGATAGAAGCCAGTCTGCGACAAACAGCATCAGAAAAACACTAATATCTTGTGTGAAACTGCTTTATACTGTGTTTTACTGCTTTTAATCACCTGGTCCGCTTGTTTTGGAGAGGAAGAGACCTCTGCGGATAATTTATCTCACAGTAAAAACCTTCCTGAACAATGAACCCTGAAGGAATTCTAACCAGGAGAAGTTTCATCTGGTTGCAATCTGCAATCCTCACCACTAGATGCCACTAAATCCCCCTAAATCTTACACAGTGAACCTTTAAATAAATCATAGCTATTATTTAAGACCATCAACAATTCTCAGTTTCTCAGACTCTGAAGTGGATGTTAACAAGTCAAGTGATCACCAAAGCTGTTCAGATTCATCCTTTGGGGATCTTGAATATCCGCTCCAAATTTATGGCAATTGATCCAAAGTTCTCGAGCCATTTCATTCAAAGCCAACTACATTGTGGCACTGCAGAGTCAGAGGATCTCTAAAGTCGGCAGGATTTATCTTCCAAGGACCATGAATAACTTCAAGGGAAGCTATCAAATAGAAATTTAGTTCAGGACCAAAGTGGTCGACAACTGACCTCTGCTGAAGAGATTAAAAGCGCCTCTAATGAGCACATGACATACCAGAAGTATAGATTTTGCTGTGAGTTGGTCGGCATCTTTGGGCTCCTTCCCCAGCTGCACTCCACATACCTCATGTTATGGTACACACAGACAAAATCCTGGACAGCAGTACCCACAACACCTAGAGGTAGAAAGTGGAATAAAACCAATCAATGTCAATTCATATTTTCTAGATGTCTTGATGTCTTTACCACCATGTATAAAACCTTAAGGACTGACCTGTGCTGAGTGGTTTCCGGATCAGTTCAGTGTAGCTCATGCTCTTCATCATGGTGCCATTGGTGCAGGGTCCATTCAGCAAGGTGTACACTCTCACTCTGACGTCTTTCATCAGATCAAACTGGGCACTGTGTGTCATCCTGGACGTCCTGATAGTCTGTCAAACCAGGAACACAACTGTGTTATTGAGATTACAGTGTAATTGGATGTTTACTATGCTCAGACTTTCAACAAAGACGCCTTTTGGACCACTGACTTTATAAAAGAAGTGGACATAGCCACCATGACGTCGCTTATTGGTATGTGGACTACTGTTTTGAAGCCTCATGTTTGGCATTTTGGCTGTTGCCATGTTGTATTTTTGGAGCCAGAAGTGACCATATTTGGATGAGACTGGGGAGATGTGGAGGACAGAGAGGTGGATCTGACTGTGAACCTGAGAACACAGCAACCAGGTTGCAACTTGTCAATCACAAGGTAGTCACACCCTATATGGGACCATTATTTACAAAATGAACATTATATTGTGTTGAAGAAGACTTGAAACTAGCGATTGAGACCATAAACTCATTAGGAAAATGTTAACTGAAATATAAATCAAGTGAGATGTAGAGTCATTATCGTATAGACTTTTTTTTTGCAACCAGTGGCGTCGCCCCCTGCTGGCCATTAGAAAGAATGTAGGCACTTCCCCATTGGTTAGCCTATTTAGACCCGGAGATAATCCCTTGCTTATGACAGAAAGTTCGCTTCCCAATCTTAAATTTCCATGATAGATATAGTTCTGAGAAACCCAACCTTGTGCTTTCCTTTACTGTATGCTTGAATTCAAAGCTACTGATTGTGGTTTGAAACTAAATTTGACACCTCAGGTGCTCACTCGAGAAGATCATATCCTGGAGCATGTAAGTAATGAATAAACAATGAATGTATTTTGTTTAACTCATGATGAGCCTGGGCAGTCACAATTGTCAAATACGATCATTGTCTTAGTTATGACATAGTCACATCTGTCATTGTCATGTGACCTGACTCAGACACCAGCATATGTTACACAAACATTAACCTGTGCTCAATCAATGCACAACCCGGCAAAAATAAAACCAGCCTGGGGATTTGAAAGAGACCTGTGGGTCCTTTTTTTGTTTTTGCCCCTCATTAAAAATTAAATGATGAAAGGTTTGTAACAGTGAACTTCACTGGAATATTCTCACTGGATCAACGAGCCTCCAGGGTGTGTGAAATTGAAACCATATGAACCTGTTCTGACACTGAAACATATTAAAAGTTCCCACACTACCTGAGGTCATAGCTACAGATCTAAAGCAACCTCTAATAGGTTTCCAATGTAATGGCCTGAAGTACTGCACCCTTCGCTAATATCCGGATCATTCCAAACAGACCTTTCACACCTTCCACAGAACTGCTCTCCTCGTGTGAATCACTGACTAACACTGTAAAGTACCACAACAAAAGTGATGCGGCAGATCATTAAAGTTGAAGTGGCACTTTTATTTTAATTAAGGATACCTGTGTTTTTCCCCTGAGATATGAAACCTGATTTCTTTAACATAAGTACTTGATTAACAAAGATTTACATGTATAATCAGGGTTGTATGAAGTTAAGCACGCTCCACAGAGAGACATCAAAAACATAATTCAGCCTTATCAGCCTGCTGCATTGTTTGGTCCTTTGAAGGGCCTGTTTGTTCACCCAATCTCTCATTTTAGCAGGTGTATCCATACACTGCTGCTGAGATTACAACCATAATCACAAGATTATTATTTTTATTCATTAATATGATCCTTTTTCCATTCACTGTTCGAGCAATAAAAACACTTTGTAAGAGACGTATTCTCAGTATAAAAATATACAGTATATTATATGTGTGTTTTTATGTTCAATTCAATAAAATTTCATTCATAAAGTCCAATATCACAAATCAGAAGTTGCCTCAGAGGGCTTTACAGCATACGACATCCCTCTGAGGTGAATTGTCTCATTTACATGGCTAATAATGATTTAGCTCTGTCATGCATTATTTTTTATCAATTCAGTCAATATTTTTTCTTCCAAAGTATTTTTATTACTCTTTAGGCACATGTTATATTATATTTGAGTGGCAGAATATTTTAATATTGAACGTTTTGTTTTAAATACACATTTTTCAAGGAGTTTTTTCACGTCTGCTCGAGAGCACGCGATTGAGTTTTCACCTGAAGACATATAAACCATGAATAAAATGATTAATGATGTGGAAACTTGGCTATAAGTATTTAACTTCTATATAACTTGTATTTATTTTGCTCCCGAATTCTCAGCCCCCCAGTCAACTGTAGGCATATATTTTTCTCCAGTTAACATTTTCCTCAAACACACTGTCACATTTTCTTGTCATAAAAACTGCAAGTTACATTTTTATGACATAAATACAGTGATTTACAGACAAAAATTACGTATTTTCAATAACAATAGAATCAAAGCAATAGCAGGCCTATAATTGTAGTTTAAATACATACAGAGATGCATGATGTCCAAATTAGTGGACATGATTAATTATATTTTTTCCACAGCATAAATTCAATACTTGGGAATTTTAACAACTGAAGGCTGCCACTCCTTAGTTGTTACTTAATCTTACCACATGTTATTTAGATGCAAGTGTCTCTTCCTATGTAAAGATTGGCAAGATAGATTTGCTGCACAGCATTTTGTGGCATTGAGCTGGCCAACTTGGATTTGAGAGATTTGCGTTGCACTTACGACGGCCGACCAGTAGGTGGCAGTGTATGGCGTGACGCGCTAAGGTCCACCGTAGTGGTTGAAGCGCAACTACACCATCAGAACCAGTGCATATACATGAAAATTGCTATAACTACTATGGCTTTAACTTCATTTCAAGAGGTTTGGCAAGTTAAGTGCATCCATGTAAGATGTGAATAAAATGGTTTGCACTTACAGTCCAGCTGTTCTTGTATGTGTTGAAGTACTCCAGCTGATACTGTTTTTGACACTCTGTCACATTGATCAAACTGGCCGGGGGGCTCCATGTAATGTCGAGATGTCCAAGATGTCCAGGGTCTGATATCACAAGGTCTTCAGGAGGATCCACTGCAGAGGGGAAAAAATATACAGAAAATAGCCTTTAATTTTTACTTTAAAAAAAACCAAAAACATTATTTCAGTATGTTCAGCCTGTTCAGACATTACACTCTGATAATTTGCAACTCATTTCTTGGAAATGTGAGCGCAAAGTCGCACCCATTCTGGCAGCAACTCTCATCTCTGCACAACATTTAATTCATTGTGTGTCCCATTAAATCCTTTGTTTAAACGTGGTTTGGTTTCCACTAAGGAGTTCAAACGATGGAAGGGTATGCACGTGAAAAGTGTCATGCGGTTTATTATCTCATAATTTAAGTAAACAAATCTGGGCCAACCTGTAAGTCCATTGCAATGCATGCTCTCCCTCCAGGTTATTAATAGCAGCATCAGTGTCGCTTGATGAGTCATCTTTTTACTCGCCATCAGTGCGTAGTCGACACTTTATTACTATAACCAAGACGGAGAAAGCAAATACAAATTAAACAAGTTGTAAACACAGATAAAATGTGTCACTGAGTGAGCTAACTTTAAATCCTGGTCTCTTGTTTATTTATCAGACAAACTGTTTTCAAAAAGTATGGAAACAAAATAAAAGAATAACAAAAACCGTTTCCCCTGTGATACAAAATAAAAACATAATTTTACAATGAATATTTCTAAACCAAATAAAGCTGTCAGACCCAAGAGACTGATGTACTTACATGAATGTGAGAGAGCGTTTTTCCTCTGAGGCAGGTTCAGACAGAGTTTATGAGACTGCAGCGTGGGAGGACTGACCATGTGTGCTGCTCAGATCAGACTGAGACGGAGTTTGGTTTTTTTCCTCACTCTAATCAAGGAGATGATGCCATGCAGATAATTGTTTTGGCGTGAATATTTATACAGAAGGAGGGTTTTTTTGGGGGGGGAGAAAATGATTAGCTTCACTTCTATTTATGCTCATTTCATGTTGGCTCTTGCCCTGGCGCTTCCATTTCTATATGGAAACAGAATTCCACTTATTTTTTTCTCATTCCTGTCAACGTGAAAGCCATGTTGTCAGTGTCATGTCTAACACATGAACATTTTATTTTTAAAATCATGAAAAAACATATTGTCTCATCTCGAATTCAGCTACCAGCACCCTAAAAGTCTTAAAAGTCTTAAATAATGTAAATAACACTTGCGCATGTGCAGTGCTCCTTGTAACAGAGTTAAATCTTAAACCACAAGAGGTTAGTGAAACAAAGCTTTGCCAGCTGGTGTTTGAATATTCTATAGGTTTATATTAAACGTCCATTTTCCTTACATGGAGTGCCCCAGGAAAGAGTCCTTAAACCAAGGAAAATATAGAAAATATATTTAAAAATATCTACATATGAAAATGAAAATATCTAGTGGCTGGAGAATACTGGACTGGCAGACAGCACAGAGGCACTAATCATCGCAGCACAAGAATAGGTCCTAAGCACAAGGGCCATAGAGGCCAGGGTGTACCAAGCAGATCAAGGTGCGGGCTGTTCAAAGATGCCCCTCAGATGATCCAACATGAAAAGGTGGATAAGTATCAAGGGTTGAAAGAACAGCTGGAATAGACGTGGATGGTCAAAGTTGATGTGGTCCCTGTGGTAGTAGGAGCATTCGGGGCAGTGACCCTCAAACCGGCGGATTCCAGGAACAACATCTGAAGCCACAGTCCAGGGGCCGTATTCACACAGCTTGGAAGAGTTGCTCTTAGTGACAAAATTCTAAGAAAATTCTTAGCATTCGGACGTTTTCTTAGAATTTACCCTCAGTTAAGACTAGGTCCTTGTAAAAAAAAATGTTATTCACAGAGCATCTTAGACCTTAAAAGAGCTTCTAAGGGCTCTTTAAGGTCTAAGATGCTCTGTGAATAACATTTTTCTTTACAAGGACCTAGTCTTAACTTTGAGGGTTAGGATAGTGACGAGGGTAATAGTGACGAGGACACTAGCAGACCACAAAAGTAGGGGTGACTGTAAATGGTTGCCTGTTTCTGTTCGATAGTCTGGCAACCTGTCTTAGTGACAGGACATAGCCAACATCTTGCCAGTGTCAGCTGGAATAGGCTCCAGCCTCCCCGTGGCCCTGAATACGATACGTGGTTGTGTAATGTGGTACTTGTTATTACTGTTGTCATGGGAACAGCGCATACAAATACACTCTTCATTTGATACATGTAAGTCACCAAGATCTCAACCACCCCTGATGCATCCTGACAGCCAGTCACAAATAGGAACAAGGATATAATCCCTCAATGGCTTCCCATCCACAAGCTTTCAGTTGTTTCATACAGAAATCTGATGAGTTGTGAGCTTCTGCTCAGCATGACATTGGTACCAAACACAGCTTGTTCCAACATCTTTCAAATTCTCCTAAAATATTTCAGAGGCCAAATTTAGGAGGAAGTGAGTCACTGCTAAGGTAGTCTGAGTGGGCAGAAGTTCGCTGCAGAGATCAGCCTCTCATTGGGTGGAACGAGCCACCCGCTGAAGTCCCGCCCTACCACCTGCGGTTGTGTAGCAGTTTTCAACCGTTTTCAACACGTCCTTTACTAACTTCTGCGGTGTTTGATCTTGCGGGGATGTAGCCATTTTTCTGCCATGGTTCGCGTCCTGTAGGCGATATTTTTGTGGGCGTGTTACACCAAAACCTGTTCTCCCCCGGCAATATTTTTGCAAGCGCACCGTTGCTGTGGCACCGCCCAGAACGATTGTGATTGGTTGAAAGAAGTACAAGCAGCCGGGGCGTTTTTTCTCCAATCTCAAAATGAGAGTCGGCCCAGCCAGACCTTTCTTTTCTTGAGAAAGGTCTGGTGAGCGAGACTACTGCTAAAGAGTTAATGTTGCCTGCTACATCCCAGTTTAAGGTCTGAATCCATCTGAGAATGCAATGCACAAAGATGTCCCTCCTCCTGAAACATCAGTACTTTACTTGGAGGTTCGGAGGTTCTTATGCTTTAGCTGAGTATTTCTATTTTCTACTGCTTTATATTTTTACTCCAAAATACATTTATTTGACAACTTTGGTTACTAATTACTTTTCTGATTTAGATTAATTGTCCATCCATCCATCCATCCATTTTCATCCGCTTGTCCGGGGCCGCATCCTAGACTTCCCTCTCCCCAGCAATGCTTTCCAGCTCCTCCTGCGGGACCAGCAAGCGTCAGGCTCAGCCTGAACAGATTACGTGGAGCCGTCACCCTGTGGGCCCACCATACACAGGGACTGAAATCAGGGTCCGGTGCATTGTGTGCTGGGCGGCAGGCAGGGGCGGGGCCCCGAGCGAGCTTCTCCCTGGCTTTGTGGACTAGATGAAAGGAGAAGTCTGGTATTTTGCACTTTGAGCCCCATTTCTGGGTTGTTTATGATGAAATAGAGTGGCTAAGACCAAAATAGTGGCAATTGCTCATTTTCGGAGAATTTGGCTTTCCCCTGCCTGGCTTAACACTGCTGCCTCTGACCATGTGTGAACCTGTCCTAAAACCACCCTAAATGTTTGTTTTCAAAGCCATGAAACTCACCGAGTGGTCAGTGGTGTTCCTTGATGTTCTGACATAAAAATCGTAGCAAGCCCTGTGTACACTTCCACTTGATCGTTCGTTTGACCCTGAAATGTTATACACTCCAGCCCACTTGGTGGCGATAATGCTCTTTTACGTGGGTATCCCCAACCAGCAGGAAACCATTGCAATGTAATGGGACACAGAAAAGAAGCAGAAGAAGGCTGACGTTGTGTTCAAAGGCATCGTTCTGTGAAGGTTGTTTACAAGCGAGTAATCCATTGTGCAGTTGTTTAAACTTATTCCCAAACTTTTCGTTCGTTCTCGTTCTTCTTCCAGGAGCGCACACAGCACTGTCGAGCCGGCACCTTCCCTGAGCTAAAAGACTACAATGACTACAACCTTGTCGTAAACAACCCCCTTTCCGTTTTCAGTGGCGGATTACTACCAACAGACAATGAGGCTTCCTATAGAAAATGAATGGGGTAGACAAAATGTCAAATAAATCATCATCACAATTTTTATGTCAGAACATCAAGGAACACCACTGACCACTCGGTGAGTTTCATGGCTTTGAAAACAAACGTTTAGAGTGGTTTTAGGACAGATTCACACATGGCCAGAGGCGGCAGTGTTAAGCCAGGCAGGGGAAAGCCAAATTCTCCGAAAATGAGCAATCGTCACTATTTTGGTCTTAGCCACTCTATTTCATCATAAACAACCCAGAAATGGGGCTCAAAGTGCAAAATACCAGACTTCTCCTTTAATCGTACAAAATCTAATCTGTAAATACATTGTGATGTGTTATTATAGTTTGAGCTACGCAGCAGAGTATGAATTAGCCCCACCTTTACTAGCTGCATCATGTATGTTGAATGCATCAATAATTATAATCCAATAATATAATATATATTATTCTGAAATGGGACATTCTGCATAATGAGTCATTTTACTGAGTAATAATTTGATGCTAATATTTACTATCGTCTTTGTGTAGATTTTGAATACGGGACATTCACTGTCAGGCTTCACAGAGACACAAACTAGGGGTGAATTTGGGCAGCAAACTTGTAGAGATAAATAATGTATACATGTGTCATTTATGGTCTAACATCAGAAATTGCCCTTGGTATATAGCGGCTTTCTGATCTTCTTACCACTCAAAGCGCTTTTACACTAGGCCTATACGTCACATTCACACACTGGTGACCAAGGCTACCGTACAGGGTGCCACCTGCTACTCAGTAGCCATTCACACACAGTCACACACCAATGGAACAGCCATCAGGAACAGTTTGGGGTTTAGTATCTTACATGCTGACTGGAGGAGCCAGTGAACTACCGATCTTCTGATTGGTGTACAACCTGCTCTACCTCTGAGCCACAGCTGCCACTTCACAAAGTAAATGCATCAATCGGCCACACTGCAGGCTGCTCACAGGCTCAAACAGCAGAGCTTTACCTGACTTCATTTATCCACAGCTTTTTTTCCTTTTGCATTTGTCTTGCGAATGTGATAAAAAAAAAAAGACAAGTTGCACGCCTGAGCACACCTCCACCTCTCCCATTACAATGACTGATATGGGAAGATTTTGATACCACCGATTGCTGTGGTGATATGTCAGTCTGAGCAAGCGGCTCACTATAAAGGCTGATGTTATCTCTGTTCATGGCTCATTAATGAAAGTAAATCATTTTAAGGATTTGTCTGTTCACACTTGTTTTCTTTTTCTGGTAATTCTACTTAAGGTAATACTTCCCCCACAAAATGATCATTTGTATATCAATTACTCACCCTGTGTTACCTTGAATTTGGGAAGAAAACTGTTTTTCTCGCATGCATCCACTGTGAGCAAATAATTAAAATAACATCCTTCATGGATTGAAGTCATAGGGGTCTACATTTAACATTAACAAAACGACATTTTTAGTAGTTACGACTACAACTCCTTCAGTATAATCCAAGTCTCTTCATGCAGTCATAGGCTCGGTATTTCCTAAACAATTGCATTTTTGCTAAAACATCAGTAAACAGTCTCACGCATGGCTGAGTCATGTGTCTGGGCATGCGTGTGCCTTTGAACTCTGCTCATTAACACATGCAAGTTCAGGCACATTCAGGATGTGATTGTCAGGGGCAGATGTGTTGTGACAAATAAAGAGATGAATTCAATCACAGTGTGGCGTTATGCAGATGTGTGAATCATGATGTTGTAGCAAAAAATGCATGTTTTTGGGAAGTACTGAGCACAGTGCCAGACCTAGCACATTAGGGGTCAGAGGCAAGCTTCCCTTGGCACCCCCCATTTGTTGTATTTATCACAAACAAGAAGGAGACTTAATTAGAAATCTACACAAATAAAAAACTAAGTTAACAAACATCAATAATAAATATCAAACAATAAAATAATCTGGTATATGCAAATTTCAGCTGCGTTTTTTAACTGTGTCCCAGGTGGGGTTTGCCTTTTCATTTTGTCTTACTGTGTTGCTATCCACATACACTCCACACCATTATACCCATCGGTGCTCTAGATCTTAGGATCCTTTTTCCCTGATGTTCAGTTTTTCTTTTTAATTTTGGGGGGGTTGTTGCCTCGTCGCCTAGAGGAAGACCCACCACTGACTGAGCATACGGCTAGATAAATGAGATTTGGATTTGAGCTGTGTGAGAGTCTGTAAAAGATTATTTAGGTACAGTTTTGCGATGTGGTTGTCGTTCAAACGTTTGACTTTGTTTTTTATGCTCCATTTACCATTGAGTTGTTGTTATACAAAATGTCATTTGCGGGTTTAGTGTTCTTTAAGTGTCAAAAAGCTCAGTCTGAATAGCTTACTTTTGATTTTGGTCATAAAGTAAATCAACTTAAGTGGAATCAGTGCAAACAAAGCAATGGCAGAATTGGTTTAGCAGCTAATTGACTGGAAGACATGACAAATCCAAGTGCACTGAGGCAAGAGAGGTATCTGGCAGGCAACAGGACATACACATAGGTAACTTGCAGGTAAAGGAGCTGTGCTGGACAGGTTAAGCCAAGAGGCACACATCACTCAGAACCATAGACGTGCAGGCACAGAGTGCAGGAAAAAAACAAAACCAAAACAGGACTGCTTGGGAAGGCTGCCAGGATGTTGGAGAGACTGGCGGATCCACTTGGAAAGGAGTCAGAACAAACAGCTTGAGCTGCAGACACAGGTGGGACTGCTGGGAATGGCAGCTCAGAAGCTGGAGAGACTACGAAAACAGCTTGCGAGGACAAGCTGGTTGGTGGCAGGAGACAGGGGGACTGGATCGGGAGGGGAAGCCCAGAAGCAGGAAACAAATAGGATGTCCTGGGAAAAAGTGCAGGTAAGTACAAATAAGGACTGCTGACATGTCAAAACCCAAAAGTTACTTAACTAAGGAAAAACCCGGACTCATGATGATGAGGCTTAGAAGGGAAGGCTTGGAGGAGGAACTACAACACGGAGGCTGAGAATGAGGAGTAATCAGCAGGGGCAGCGAGGCAGATAAAATCAACTTCCCAGGAAAATCTGCAGGAACTAAGTAATATTTTTGCATGAGTGTGCTTGTGTGTACCTGTGCGTGTGAAGACAGTCATATGAACCAAAACAAAGACAAGCAATCAAAAAAGTTGAAAAAACTTCAACTCAAAGTGAAAAAGCACCCCATGTCATCTCTTTTTTGTCATCTTTTTTCCCATTGTTCATTTGGATGATTTGTGGTAGTTACGACAACACGTTTACAGTCGGTAAACAATGGAGGAGTAACGGGTGGTAGTGGTTGCTGGATACCCAGAGCTATACAGCCCAACAATACAGCAGGTTGTCAAACTGCCCCCGAGTCATCCTAAAATATGCCTGGAAACGGCCATCATGGTAGTGAAGCTCCTGGACCAACTGGTGGTAGTCCCCGTGGTCCACCCTCTTTTTAGGGTCTCATGTGCCCAAAAAACTATTTACTGACAGCCTCTACAACCAGAGATAAAGCAAGTACCCTCTGCCTGAACATTTTAGGAACTAGATACTAATTACTGTCAAATAACTTAAATAAATAAATAAATGGTGGATTGATTACACGGGAAGGTTAGAATAAGGAGATGAGTGGTTGCCTGGCAACAATAAAAAGGCACAGCAAGCATTTTTTTTTTATTTTTATCACTAGTGCCATTCAATCTTTTTTTAAAAGAGGCAGTGTGGCACACCTTAAGTTTTGCAACCTGCAAAATGTTTTCTGTGTGATCAGGGCAACCTCATGACCTTGAATTATGGTCAAATTGATTTTTCATGCTAAAATGACAGCTTGTATTTCAGCTGAGTAAAAAAAACATTTTAAACTACAGTTTATCAGACATGTATAGACCTCATCCCCTTATCAGAGTGCATTACATGCGTAACACAGACCAAACCTTGATGACCACCCAAGTGGCTGCACGCAATATGTCTTTCTTTGCTGATGATATCATGAAAGATCAACATCAGAAATCATACTATAAACCACCTCATGATTATTTATTTGCTGTCCTCTGTTGATGGGTAATTGTGTTTTTCCTGGAAATGGAGTCATAGATTACTGGGAATGAGTCATTTGTTAAATTGTTGTGAACACTGATATGTAAAACAGTTTACAGCAGATTGAGCACTGACAGACAGACAACAGATTTTGACACAAGGTTGGAAGGACAGACTCAGGATCAGCTCTGAGACAGAAAACAAACATGAACACACAGAAACAATGTCAAGCTGGACAGAGAAACAAAGACAGGTTCACGCTGTAAAGGGATTCAGAGAGGCAGAGACAGAAAAGGGCTCTGACTGGGAGACATGAACCAGATCTAAGTGGGGAAACTGGCACAAGGAGAGGAATGGGGACAGGAGATCTACGGCAGAGACTAAGGAGGGGGAGGAGGCAAACAACTCAGGTATCACATTTACAATGTCAGTTGTAAAAATCCAAGTCAATGCCCGGAGCTGCTGTTGACCTTCTTTATGATTTCTATGCTTTTAACTCTTTGATGTTCTTGTCCTGGATTCAAAAGGCTGATTCACATCCATTGCTGTACATGTACGTGTCATGACTATGACTTTATAACAACAATTTGCATATTTTTGCAGTTTGTTTAATCTTGCACGTAAATGTGATCACACCTCTGAGGAAACTGGGTGGTACCCAGGGTAGCCCCTGCAATTACAGTTCTCCACACAATGAGCTGGTGTCTTTCCACAGTAAATTACTGCATCATCGGCAGACATCCATCAAAGGCGCACCACTTGTCAGAGTCTGAGACGCATGTAACGACAGGACAGACTGAGCTGCAAAGAATTTCACTTTATTTAATATTGACCATGTTGTTTTTTTGTTTTTTTTTTAAGAAATCCCTGGAATTTATACAGATGATATGTACAGAGGTTCAGCTTCAGCCACTCGGTCTTCTTGCATGCATTTGACTTGTTTGGAGATACAAAAAGCTTCTTTACATACGTTTGAATTTTCTTGGCAGTGTAGCATTGTAGACAAGACTCACTGTTTCACTGTTTTCTTTGGATGAGATGGCAAGTGATAAATCATAACAGACAAAAATCTGATGGCAGTTATTCAGTGGCTGACAATAGCAAACACACTACAATGGCCCAGAGACATTTTCATCTGGAGAAAAGTGCTGCAGCTTCAGAAACAATGTCAATTCAAAAACACATATGAAAATCCAAAACGAATGCGACAACGGAAATGTCCTGAAAATCGAAAAAATGTGCAATCAAAGTCAAAACTTTCCAGGCGACCTGGAGAGAGCGTGTTTGTTTGACTTGTTTTTTTAGAAGAGAAGTGAAGTATAGAGGTGACATAAAAGGGTACGTATTCTTTTTAACATTTGGCCGTAGTCTTTTACAATATCATAAAAAAGCAACGGATTTATGTAGCTCCCCCTAGAGGCCTGGAGAATATCTGATGTGTTCACTGGGCATGCAGCATTTTGCATTTATCTTATCTTACTATATAATGACGAAAACTCTGTCTGTGTGTCTGTGGGCGTCTCTGTTCCACGTTTTTCTCCTCACTGACTTGGTCAATCCATGTGAAATTTGGCACAGTGGTAGAGGGTCATGGGAGGATGCGAATGAAGCAATATTACATCAATTGGCCAAAGGGGGGCGCTATAGCAACCGATTGAATTTGCTTTGAATGGGCATATCTCATGCCCTGTATGTTGTAGAGACATGAAACTTTGCACAGAGATGCCTCTCCTCATGAGGAACAAATTTACCTCTAGAACCCATAACTTCCAGTTATATACGATTTTCCGCCATTTTGAATTTTTTGAAAAACACTTAAAAATCGATCTCTTCCTTTTGTTTGACCGATCTGCATGAAACTTGGTGAACATAATCTAGGGACCAATATCTAAAGTTCCCTCTTGGCAAAAGTTGGAAAACTTACTAAAACTGAGCTTCTATAAGGCAATGAATATTGCGGAGGGTGTGGCTCATCACATAAAGGTGTATAACATCTCAAGGGTTTCACCGATCACCACGCAACTTTGTAGGCATATGACCACACATAATCTGAGGGGACCCCTCCATTATTGACCCCATCAAACAAAATGGGGGCGCTAGAGAGCTAATTTCTTATCTAGGCCTAACTGCCATATGGATTTTTACTAAACTTGGTAGATATGTAGAACAGGATGGCTCAAGGTGACTGGAGAAATTTAACTCTAATTGGCAACTGGGTGGCGCTATAACAACAGAAAAATGCTTAAAAATGGCTAAAATGCGAACGATTGCTGTGGCTCCCCCTGTGGCCGAATGTTGGGGGGTTTTTTCTCTAATTTTTGGTATGACTAAGTCATGGTATGGTATGCTGTACATAATCACTGAAACTGTCAGTGTGTCATTCTGTCAGTCAGTCATTCTGTCTGTCTCACGTTTTTCTACTCACTGACGTGGTCAATCTATGTGAAACTGCACATAGGCATTGAGGATTGGCATAGGTAGAAGGTGACAAAGCTACCAATAGGTATGGACTAGTTTATATTTATTTTTGTGTTTTTAACTCCACACTTGTATTTATAATGTGCTTGCTCTTAATGTGGGTTTTTTTTGACTCGTTGCAGCACTTTTTTCATTTGCAGAACTTTTCCATTGTTGCATTTCTGTTGGATTTTTGTTTTTAAATTGCCGTAATTTCTGAAGCAGCAACACGGTTCTTGTATTAGAAACGTTTTAGGCCAGTGTAGCACGTTTGCCCTTGTTGGCCACTGTACAACTGTGACACGTGAACCATGTACAGGTACTGATGTACTGATTATGATGATACAAAGGATGGTTGCAGTGGATTTCTCGCCAACAATGATGCGTCAGTTAGACTTTTCCATGACATTTGTCAGAGTTCATTACTTTTTATAGCAGGTGTGCTGCAAAGGGAGTGTCACCCTAAAAGCAAAATAAAGATCTATTATTATTATTATTATTATTATGTTCCACTTGCTCCCATGCATCATAAAATACCTGCCAGGAAACCTATTTATTAGTGCGATCTGTACAACAGAATAAACAAATAACTGGATAGAACAGTTCTTGAGGTAAAACACTACGTTCACAGATGATAACACACACATTAATGTTGAAAAATGACAACCAGCTATTACTTTATGAGTATAAGTCACTTCCGACACTTCTGTGTGACTCTTCCAAACAGGGCAAACATTTCAAAAGATAGTTTCAGCTTTTTTCAAGTCTGTCTTACTCACATGCCCGTATATGTCGACAGAGATAACAGTCACTACAGTAGTTCCTCCAGGCCATACTGGCCCTGAAGAAATCCCCTCAAGTTAAATCCTAAAGTTCAGCTAAAGTTTATATGATGTTTCAACAGTCTGAGTCAGATAAATCGAGTGGTTATCTTCTGAAGTTACAGTCTTTTTGGTGCACAATTCCCTCTTTCTACTACTATTACTCTGCTCAACAAAAAAACACTGTTGTGGAAGTTTCACACTGAGCCGACTGTAAATTCAGAAGAAACCCACTTGACTCCAGTATGAACAGGAGGAACGACTTCAGCCAGCACAAAATGGGTCAATGCACAAGTGGACATGTGACTGCTGTTGTAAGATTAGGTAATGTGAACTTGTCCTTCAAACAAAGACTTACAATCAAACTGTATGTAATATTTCATATTCAGTTTCAAAGTCATAATACAAACCATCTGAATAGTCTTGATACAGGTCCTGCTACACAGGAGCTGTGTGAGTATGTGTGTGTGTGGGATTTTCATCATTTCGGCTCAACAGTAGTAGTAGATATTTGTATACAGTGTTGACAGTGCCCATAATTATGCTTTTGCTCAAACACTGAAGGCTGTGAAGTAATGATACCTTCGTGATTTGGCACTTGGTTAATTTACAGTAAAACAATAAAAGGGCATCATGACATACGGGGGTGTAAACAGGAAAAACAGGAGTAAGGCATCAGTGTGACATTTGATGACATAGTTACACTGCACACAAAAGTCACAGTTGTTTTGCTCTCCTTGGCTGACAGATCAATGAGTCATCTCACTAACAAAGAACTGAAGGTAACTGAGGCGCTGGCTCACACAGACATCAAGGGAAAGAGGGAGGAGCCGCACACTTAGGTGGCATTGTATTGGGAGTTATTTGTAACTGTGTATGACTTAAACATCCCATATTAAATTGAATTTTCGATCATGTGTGGGCATTAGTGAGAGGGTAAGTGCTACAGGCAATTGAAAAGATTAAATATTAACGGGATCAAAAAGGAAACAAAGCAACGCCTTTGCATGCATGGAGGGAGATATATCATGCCCAGGCATGCAGTGCATGATACCAAGGAGATAACACTGAGAAAAAAAAAAAAAAAAAAAAAAAAAAAACACAAAAGGGGTGACTCATGTAAAGGACTTTCACCTGTGTCCTACAGCTACAGTTTAACTGAGATGTTAATTCCCATCATTACAATAGAGAGAAACTCATCATAATTTCCAGCAGGTGAAGTCACCACACCTTGAGGAAGAAGTGTTTTATGTAACTGCAATTTTTTTTTTTTTTTGTGAAGATAATCAGCCCATTCGCCAGAAGAATCCTCTGTTGGCATTCTATGTTTCTGCAAACCACTAATACGTTACATTTGTAAGGTTCATAGTGGCGCCACCAAATTCAGATGTATTTTTGTGAGACATCTGTGGCTTTTCCAGTGGCACTTGTGCCACCAAGAACAGGGGGAGGGGGTTAACAGGGCACTGGTGGCATTTCCAGCGGTGATTGTGCCTCCAAATATGGGTGTTTTTTAATGGGAAATTGGTGGTATTTCCAGCAACGATGGTGCCACCAAAATCAGGTGTTTTTTAACAAGACATTAGCAGCATTTCCAGCTGCAATTGTGCCACCAAAATCAGGTATTTTTTAAGACATCAGCAACCTTTCCAGTGGCACATATGCCACCAAAAACAGGACATGTTTTAGCGGGATACTGGTTGGCATTTCCAGCAGTGCCAGCACCAGCTGGTAACACATCAACAACATTTCCAGCGGTGACTGTGCCACCAAAAATGGGTTTTTAGCAGGACAATGGTGGCATTTCCAACTGTGATTGTGCCAGCAACAGCGGGTGTTTTTTAGCCAGAAATCATTGGCATTTCCAGTGGTGACTGTGCCACCAACAGTGTTTTTTTTTTTTTTTTTGAGAGACACTGGTGGCATTTCCAGCAACAATTGTGCCACCAACAGCAGGTGTTTTTAGTGGGACATTTGCAGCATTTCCAGCAATGATTGTCCCACCAAAAGCAGGTGTTTTAAGCCAAAACATAATCTTTTCCTATCAATATCCAAGTGGTTTTTGTGCCTAAACCTAACCACACATTAACCACAATGTTATTGAAACATAAAGAAACGCAGTTAAATATGTTAAATATCCGTGGTTTGCAGAAACGTACAATGCCAAAACATTAATTCTGGCGACTACGTTGAAAAAATAAATCAGGTTCATAGACATTCTGGCATTAATAAGTGGTAATACTTGGTCCAGATGGTTCAGCCTCAGAAGCGAATATCAAGATGTTTGTGCTAGTTTTTTGCCATACTATTCACATTTATTTGAAAATTTAGTTAAATCCCATTACAAACCACAGCAGGAACCACACGATGATTAAGCAACAAAATATTTTCTTTGTGGTTTGATTTTCTGCCCCTTTTGTGCCTCAGTTAATTTAGTGTCATTGTCATCAAAATGCATTAAAATTCAAACTCACTTCCCCAATTGCAAAACACAAAGTAGTTGTGTGTAAATATGTGCAGTAACATATGAGACAGAAAACATACAGTCAGGTATGGCCAGCTTATGTTTTTAGGCATACAGGAACATCTTTCACTTTTGATCAGAAAAGTATCTCAAATCTAAACTGCCAGTGTCTGACACAGCAAACCTGAGGTAGGTTACACATCAGCTCTGTTTCTTCATCGTCTCTAAACCTGTAATCATAGACAGAAAAAAACTGAAGAAGTTATAATGCTACCTTCAGTAATGCCTTTTCTGTGTGACACTTTTTCAGATAAAGCCAGCTTCTGTAATGTTAACATAGCGCTGTGTGCTACAGTTTTTGAGATTTCACATCACCTCTTGTTTGATAATACGTGAACCGCTCACATGGTGATAAATATGGTCAGCACGTTTAGTAGATGCTGTCGTAAGATGCAGTCTGTTGTTGCACACCCTATGAATACGTGTCTGTCCTTAAAACAGCTGCGTGTTTGATAAATGCAGCTCAACAGCACAGGAAATAGCACCTGATAACCCACAGTAGCCTGAAATTGATGGGAATTTTCTGCAGCAGAAAAGATGTAACATGAGAGTTTTTTTTTTTTTTTTTTTTTTTTTTTTTGTTACACCCTAAGCCTGATAAACTGGAAGCCCTGTATTGTTTGGCATCTCCATGGCATCTCTTCCTTGGAAAATGACGGCATAAAGTTAGTCAATCATAGAGCCCGTTTAAAGGAAGCAGAGGTTCTTCTGGAAAGTCCAACCATGTGACATACAGGTGACTTTTGTACAGTGAGGTTCAAAGCATTAACAGTAAATGCCAGAGTGAATAAAACCTCAAATACGCTCTTTCAGATTTTGGTTGCCTACGCACTGTAGATCGAGGAGTTAATAAACACTGCCACTGAGCTCTAACTTAATTTTCCTGCAGTTAGCAGCCAGTCAGAAGCTGTAGCCCTCCGGCAGAGAAGCTTCTTATGTTACAGCTAATCTAGAGCATCCCTTCAAAAAAACAGAACAGGGAGGAAAACCATTACACATGTTTTTTTACAACAAACAAAAAAATTGCAGAAAAACAAAATAAATACCCCTTCTTTAAGGCACAATATGTCATGTTCTTAGATGTTACAGTGCTGCTTAATGATGATATTTGTAGACTCTCAAGGTGTTAAAGTGGCATCACCCTCCAAGATGTTTCAGCTACACAAACAACACTTTCATGTTTTAACAGGTTTTGCATCATGATTAGCTATTTCTTCATCAAAGAAACTAGCAAAGCCTTTGTCAATAGCCAGAGGTCATTTCATGGATGTCTTATCAATATGTATAAGTCTTAAGCTTGTCAAGAATCCTGACACACCAAGCCGACAGCTGGCCGTCAGTCAGTGTCTGTCACCCTAGTTTTTGCAATGTGTCCCACATCGTTGGCACTAGTCAGCACTTGACAGTTGTTTTTTGATTGATTCAGCATGTTGAATGGCAGCCTGTCGGTAAATGAAAACACTCTGATTGGCAGCTCAGCATACGAGAAGAGAAACGCAAATGAAGAAAGCAAACAAATGACTAAGATCAAAAGGGCATGGGATCAAAACAGACTTATTATATTATTTAAGATTATTTTTTGCCACTGAGCTCTATAGCAGAAACAGTTTGCAATTGTTTGTGCTATTGATCGCTAGTGCACAGGAAATATCTTTTGTTTTTTCAACATTGGGTTGTATTGTTGTTACAGTCTGGTATGAAGAATTATTTCCTCTCTCGCAGATGCACAGTGTCCGTGCTAGTTGGTCATTGGCTGTAGTCTTTGCGGTGTGCTCAAGTGCAACTTTCTGGCCGAGACACAGGCAATGTGAGACAATGCAGGGTTTCCCACACATTCATCTGTTGCCTAGCTTTAATTTTCTATTTTTGGAGCTGGACTGTTCATTGAGAGTGATATTGGAAATATATACTGTTGAGTTATTCACAGTTCCACAGTCTTGCAGCGCAGAGCTCACTCTGGGCACAGACGGAGCAGCAGAACATCAGCCGTTGTGAAAGTGAAACTTAACCGTTTATTGTGCTGGGTCTAAAACTTAGCTTTCAGTCACAAGCAGCTGCTCCTCTCATTCATCAATCTGATCTGATCAGCTGTGATCGGATCGACTAATCAATCATCCACCCTGCTGTTTAAAAACTCCAAAACTTCTGCTGATGGAAGAAAAGAAGAGTTCTGCCTGTGCTGCGTTCACGGACCTGCAAAACCCTCTGGATTTAGAGAGGAAACACAGACTCTTCCCACCAAAACGTGTTGGAGTTTTAAAAAGATTACAGTCTGGACTAACATGGCAATTACCTCATGAGACTGACATTGCCCTGCAGAAATGATAATAATCCCTAAGTAAGACCTAATACAACAGATGTAATACATTAAAAGGTTAAAGCAAACAGGGTGTAACTTTATGAGGAGATGACAAATACCGTCTTGAACTTTGAGAGAAGAATAAATTCAGCCTTTGTGAACAATCAACTCTTGCATAATGTCTACCCAACAATCATGCCTCTATTCTTTCCTCTCATGCTGTCAACACTGCTGTCAGCTACACTGACAAATGGTGTGAACATAGTTGTATTTAACACCCATACTGAACTAAACATCAACTGTGACAGTTGTCACTAATGCTGAGAGGTCACAGAGGACCAGTTTAGCCACCAGGTGATTAGTCACTTCCCCACATCTTGCCAAAGAGTCATAAAGTAGATCAGGTTGTTACAGAAAACACACAAAGTCAGCTGCACTGCACCTGAACTGATAGCCAGGGCTTCGATGCACAAAACCAACAACATATAAATACAAAACAAATGAATAAATAACATAAATAATTTCATTTCCCTGAAATAATGAATTGTATCAGAAACCACAGAGCGGGGTGGCCTGGCTGTACGACAGGACCATGCAATGTGTGGAAGGTTTGCAGGAGTGACGGCCCCTTCATTCAGACCCCTCCACTCACAAACACATACAGTATAAACATGTTTCATCAGAGGTTACGGACAGCAATAAAATCCTAACTGCTTTGTGCCCAACATGGCAAACCCAGGCTCTGACCTCCAGAAAAATGGCCAGTGATGATTGGCAATGATTGGAAAGTATAAAAGCTTTAGAAAAGTTGGATTACAGAATATTTTCAACAACAGAAAATTAATGTACAATGAAAAAAAAAAAAAGCTACATAACAGGACCGTCATGCTTTGAGCCGCAGCCAAGCACATGTTGTCACAGTGGTCAGATGTCATGGCATGCAGGTTTGTATTAATAGAGGTTTTTTTTTTACTGTACTGATTTGCGCAGTAATTTAAATGTTTCAGAACAACACTTGAGGGGAAAACAGGCAGACATCAACTGGAGCGTGACTTCAAGCAAATATTAATTGTCACACTGTTCTGAGGCACACCTTGCGTTCGCCCTCAAAAAGCTGTGATGTGATTGCTCAAACAAATGTGAACACGTCTGGCTGCTGAGAAGCAGTGACAGTAGGAACCTGGAAAAAACATGTATAAATTCAAAAATGAATTTTCATGGGAAGAAATAAACTCCACAAAGAGAAGAGAAAGTCAAGAGTGTATGAACCCCTTGAGGTCAGTCAGTGGTTTGTGGCTGCGAGGCCAGCGTGCAGCTTCGGTCTCTTTAGTGAAAGAGTGAGTCAAATGTCTGTCATCTCCTCACTGCCAATGTCTCCAACACCAGCATGGAAATGTTGTTAGTACTGGCACTTGCAGGCTCAATAATCACTGAGCATGCAGAGAGAGATGCACAGGTCCTCCTGTATAGACCCATTGTCTTTTCAGTCTCCTCTCGGCAAGCTGTGCAGCTCAGGAAACACACAGTCACACTGCTAGTCCACACACATACAGGATGACCCCAGTAATTAGGAACAGGATACAAGTAAAAATGTGATGGACAGGAAGTGGAGTGGTGGCTGACATCATATAAAGAGACAGAGGTATTTCTCCCTCCTGTCTCCCATTTCAGTCAGGCAGAAGCAGGACCTACGGCCCACTGGGTCCTCACCCTGAGGGGCTCTCTGGTCCCTGGCGATGGGGTGTAGGTTCGGGAAGGGGAGAGGGGTTGGCTGGATGACTGTGGGTTGGACGCAACATTCAGGCTCGTGTCAAACGGCTGACAGTTGTGTGGGCTTCGATGTAGGCAGATCCAGCAGAGCCTGCACGGTCACGCCCACCTTCACCAGGCCACGCTCTTCTAGGATGTGGTGGGGCAGACACAGCTTGTCCTGAGTCGGCAGAGAGATATCTTTCGTCAGTTACACTCAGAAACATATAGGCGTGACTAATGTGGCTTCTCCTCACCTTCATTATTCAAAGGATTGGTTCACCCAAATTACAAAGAAATCCTACTTAGGTGTAGTCGTATCTAACCAATCTAACCATGCAGATAGTTTTGGTTTTATTTGTTGATATTCATTTCTGAGATTTCTGTGATCTGTTACTGTCATTGAATCTCTGGCTGTGTTATGTTTAATTAAATAATTGTAACAATATTTTGGGTAAACCTGGGACTTTCCTTAAAGGGATAGTGCACCCAAAAATGAAAATTCAGCCATTATCTACTCACCCTCATGCCGATGGAGGCTCTGGTGAAGTTTTAGAGTCCTCACATCAAATGATGTTTTTCGAAACAACTTTTTATGTCGGGGCTGCAGCACACTTAGATCACTACGGATGAGCATGTTGGAGATATTTTGTGGATTCAATTTTGTGTTCTTGGACGTTCTGTCTGTCTGGGGCGGCATCAACCATTAGGTGTGCTAGCTACTCCCCCCGCCGATCTCCGCAAGGGATGTGAGGACTCTAAAACTTCACCAGAGCCTCCCTCGGCATGAGGGTGAGTAGATAATGGCTAAATTTTCATTTGTGGGTGCACTATCCCTTTAATGACCTTTGTGGCTGACAAAAGCACATAAATGAGACTTTCCACAGTAACAGCATGCTGCTTCATTCTCTAACCCTGATCACTTTGTAAAGGATCAGTTCACTCAAAGCAAACAAAAAACATAATCTATTTTAGCTGGTTTTGAGATATTTGTAACTGAGTTTTGTGCACAAGCATCATAAATTATATATAACTGACCTCTATTGTATTGGTCGACAGCAGAAATCAAAGGTATCTCAATACCTGGGCAAATTACATCAGGACTATGGAGGCAAAAAAGGCTGTATGGATCTAAACATTCTATGTAACTGAATACCTGATCATGAAATTACTCACAAATGAATTCATTCAATTCAATTTTATTTATAAAGCCCAATATCACTAACCACAATTAGCCTCAGAGGGCTATATATATGGATTTAATATCAAGGGCAGGGGTCAGCTCAAGAGCCACATACAGCTCTTTAGCCCCTCTACAGAGGCTCCCTGTTGCTTTGACAAAAATTACACAGAAATAAATAATAGTTATTTTTTCAACATCTTAATTTTTAAATGTGTAGCCTATTCACATAATACAAGAAATGTTTCAACATGTCGTCAACTAAAATGTCAGTTTTTCATCAGTGGCCTGGTGCCTTTTCCTTCAAATTTTGCCAAACCTCAGTAGCGGTGGCTAGTCTTGAGTGTTCCTTGTTAGCTAGCTACTGTCTGGATTACAAATCCAAAAAAGGAAAAGTAAGGGACATAGAGAATATAATAATGTGTGGATGGATTTGTATGTTTTCACCGCCAATGCTGCAAAGTCAAAGCACAACATAATCATAAATAGCCCACTGCAGAGTAGCCACCACCTGGCAACTTTTTATGTCGGGGCTTCAGGACGCTTGGATCACTACAGACAGGCAGTATGGAGTTATTTTATGGTTTCAATTCTGTGTTCTTGGACGTTTTAATCTGGGTCGCCGTCAGCCATTAGGTGTGCAGTTGTGCTGCTAGCCACTCGGATTTCTGTAAGTGATGCGAGGACTCTAAAACTTCACCAGAGCCTCCCTCGGCATACGGGTGAGTAGATAATGGCTGAATTTTCATTTTTGGGTGCACTATCCCTTTAATGGGCTAATTTAGATTTAATAGGCTGTGTTTCTTTAATTATAAGGCTCAAAAGAACTACCATGCTCAACTCAAATGTTTTTATAGTATAACAAGTGACCACCCAAATATCCCAAAATAGCAAAGGAAGGTGTCAGCACTCACAAATATGTGACACTTTATGATGCACAGCAGTCAAAGGAAATTGCCTTATTTCAGCCCTTGGCTTTCAAATATGTTTTGCAGCTCCAGAGAGATTTTTTTAAGATTTAATCTTTTGGCCAAAAATGGCTCTTTTGATAGTAAAGGTTGCTGAGCCCTGACCTTTCAATACTTACCGCTATATAATTGTATCGTAATAAGAATTTGATATATTTATTTGTCAGACAGGTCTTGCCAAAGAAAATGAAAATGAATGCTTTTTCCATTAGCCATGCAATAAATTTTCCATCAGTCAGTGCAAACCAGACGAATTAGTCAGCAGATTTAGTACAGTCAGGCAATATTACTGTTCATTTGTTAGTTGATCTCATTATTAAATTATCATCATAAATCTGAACAAGAAAAACATTAAGTAAATGTAAACTGCGTTTTTAATATATTATATGTAATATGATATTATTACCTGTGTGACACCCAGCTTCTTACAGGCATCCAAGAAGTTCTCCACATTCCTACGGCATTTAGCCATGCTAAGCTTTGGCTAGAGGCCACAATATAAATCATGTTAGACATTCAAAGCAGACCACACAAAACATTTCATGACATTGTGTGGTTACTGTTGGTCATGCAGACAACACTGCAAATCATTATTAACAGAGTGAGAAAGCTCATTTATCATCACAAAGTGATATCTGTCATTCAAAATAAAAAACTCCCTGCTGCTTACCACTGCAGGAGACGGCACATGGATGCTGGCGACAGACCGAGGACAAATGTGATTGGCTAAATGGCAAAGGACGACCCCATCCATCAGAGCAGCTCCAACATCATCTGGGAGCAACACCTTCAGTCTGGACTCGATGTTCTGCAAACACATTAACAACGACCTCATGAAATCACTGTCCCAGAACACAAAAGGAGTTTTATTTATTTCGTTTAATGAAACCATTCACATCGAGCTCTGTCGCCTCTACAGACGCTATTTACCATGAAGGCCCTGCAGCCAACAGTGCAGCTAGTGAGCTGCAGAGAATGTCCAGGCCTGCACTGCACCATACGAGTTAGTCATATTTGGGCATGTTTACAAAATAATGTCACTACTGTAAATACTGTGAGAAAAGCTGTTTATGCAATCATATAAACTAATAATCCCATCTCACATCTTTAAGTATCATTTTGATTTCCAGAGAAAAAAGTGTTTTGCTTTAAGAAAAAAAAAATCCTGAGGCATTTCGTGGAATTCAAGGTACTTCCAATACACCTGAGGACTTGATGTTTTTGGCAAGCACCAATTCTGCAGATTTAATCGAGCCAAGCTGCAGATCATTTGATTTGCATGAACTGCTGTTGAATAGGATCTGATGCTGGGCTTTTCAAAGACACATTGTGTGCATATCTGGAAAGTAAATGAATTGCAAGACAGGTCTATTCTGGGCTTTGAGTGAAATATTAGCTAAATAGAAGACACTTTGAGAGTGCTATGCATGCACTTTTTCCCACAAGATGAGGGCTATATAGTGTTGCACGGTATACCAGTACTAAAATAGTACCACGGTACTAGAGTATTCCAAACGGTACTATACTGCATTTGGAAAATACTGGTACTTTGAAATTGATTCAATTCATTAATTTAGTTAATTTATTTTACTAATTTATGCACGAAAACGCCTTTCTTGTTCCTATTAGAGCACAGATTGCACAAGTGGTGTGTATGACAACACCTGTATCAACATTCGCAGCTGGCCCAAGAGAAAGTCTGCCCCGCAAAGGGAGACAACACCTGTATCAACACCCGCAGCTGGCGCACATGCAAAAAGACAAGAGAAAGTCTGCCTTGCAAAGGGAGACAATACAAGACAACACAAACTTGGTGGAACATTTGAGTTACCAAACCATGACGTTCGTACAAAGGTACTTACCGAACCATGATGTTTTTGGTACCGTTACACCCCTACTATTTATTGTTCTAAAGGTTTGTATCCAAAAGGACTTTTCCTTAGGAAAAGTACCGAAGAGTATCGAAAAGTATCGAAATTGATATTGGTATGGGTACCGAAACAAAGATTTTGGTATTGTGACAACACTAGGGCTATACATTGTGAGGAAGTCTTAGTCAAATAGCCTGATGTTGTCAGCTCAACAAAAAAACAGTGACTGAATGAACATGGGAGATTTTTGTGGATTCTTGGAACTTTAAATCTCCTTGGACCAGAAATCTATGGCCTACACTTTAACGTTTTATTTCACTCACATATCCTCCTGTGACCCGAACTTCTGTTTGGTATGCAAACTAAATATTGTCAGCGATATTAAAGTCTCATTACCCTCGAACGAGACAACAATAAGGTCCATTGCTGCCATATCAAACTGCAAACATTATTAATCATAAATAAATAAGTTTCAACTATAACATCTGATCAGGTTTTGGACCTTATCCAGTTTTGTGTCAGGATCGGCTGCAGACTGACTTGGCAGGGATGGCTGCCATCTTGTTTTTACATGGATTGGTATATTGTGCTCTTACTACCACTAGATGGCACAAAAAAAGTGTCCACAAATGCGGAAGTCAAGTAAACCCAAAATGTGATGTTCTGACATGAGGACACAGAGGGCCTTTCCCAAACCATCCCCTACACCGTCTCCCTACCCACTTTCACTTCATTCCACGTTCACGTGGGGGGTCAGCCACACTGAGTGCCATCCCAAACCAACTAGTGAGGAGTCTAAGTGAGTTTTAAAACCCTCTGACAGTGAACCTGCATCGATGCTGACTTACTGACCATGTGCAACGCCGTATTGTGTTCGCCATGGAAGACGCTCCGTACAAATCAAGTTCTGTGATTACCCTTACAAACATAAACTGCTCAAACTATGATAGACATTTATGGGCCTATTGTCATACAGACGTTAACATCTTAAAGGTTAGCTTGTATTGTCATAGATTTAACCATTTACTGCAACAAATGGAGATACAGTTATACTTGGTGCTGACGGCTCCACTCTTAAGATGCTCCCTGGATCAGACAAGCAGCATGCTAAACTAGCACAGGGGAGTGCAATGGGAATGGGCTGTGATTGGTGTGTGACACGAACTAATGCAAAGCTTCATTTTTCATCAGTTTCTAAGATTAAGAATAAACCTTCATACTCAACATATTGCATACTCACTAACATACTCAAATGGTCTAGTTTTGTGCTGTTGTGGTGACAGATGGAGACCTCCTGTAGTTACTTCATATATTCTTTACTGATACTGCTGAAGTGTTTTCATTGTTTGAACTATTACTGAAGACTGACAAAAGTCATCTTCACTCACCATTTCACTCTTTCTCTCCAACTTGGCTTTGGTCTCTGCCCTTTTTCGTCAAATGAATATTTGTATAAATTTCCCCCCTCCCATATGTTGTATCTCTAAATGGAAATATGGAAATGACCCATATTTATTTTACACATAAATGGGAACTTGATACGTTTCTCAGAAGCCAAAGGCATATCTAAATTCAGCTGAATCTGTCTCAAAATCTTGTAGCGCCCAAAAGTTCTTGCTGATTGCATTCTCAAAGTAGCAGGAATCATGTACCGCAGAGTATCATCTATCAATGCTGGTGCTGCAAGACTATCTGTCAGTAAAAGAGAGCCTGTTTGTTCCTGTACATGAGGGTGCATGAGGGCAAAGTCCAGGTCCTGCAGCTAGTTAGGCAGAGTCCAATGAATGCTGTGTGTTTGTCATCGAAAGCCAGTAAACGAGGGGCAGGCACAGGATGTGAGACGTGGTAGGTTCTTTCTGGCTTTCTCCATAAAGTTGATGGACAAGGGGTTGTTCTGCTCAGCATGGTGTTTTCTAAATGTGAATCTCTGCACTTTCCTTTGTGTAATCTGACCTCCACTGTAGTTCCATCCAGAACACTTTCCTGGGAACGCAAAGTTGTGTAATCTCTCACAAGCCATGACAATGATTTGATTGAGACAGAAAGTTCACTCAGTCACGACCTCACGTCTTGGTCAAGGTCAAGACTTTTAAGCCAACATGGACAAAAAGGCCTTGAAATGTTGAACACTGCCACTTGCATCTAAGAAGTTCTCCACATTGCATTATTATTAGTCAACACAGATGGTGTCCTAACTGATTGTAAAAGACGTCAGTGGCTGGTTTCCTAGTAAAGGGAACATTTGTTCTATTATGCCTGTGCATGCCTTACGTTCCTTGCCTTGCTGCTGTCAACTATTAAACAGCCTCCCACTTTGTGTCCTTTCTGTCACTGGTGTGATGTTATCTGGTTGTTTATAATCATGTCGAGCACAAAGTACACAGCTACCTATTACATCAAGTGATTTCAAGTTCGTGTCATTGACTCAGTGAGCTACATGCCACTGAGGTCTCTATTGGTTCTTTGGTCTTGCCAAGCACATGATGTCACATCTCTGTCCTTGTTCTTCTAGACAATCTGGGACACCCTAAATCTTATCTTCCAACTGTTTTCCGTCTCCTATCTTTGCTTACCTTTGGTTTTAAGCCAAGGACACCATGCTCTTCTACTCACACGGTTTAGGTGTGTCCAACAGTCTCTATCTTGCTGGTTAAAGTTTGATTCTTCAGTATTTCTGTACAGACAACTTGCAAGCAGACACTCAGCTTCACTCATCTTTTTTTATTTTGCACAATCCAGATTAGGATGTCAACTTGCCTTCCCTTTTGTCTTCATGGTGTGATGCTTCAGATCTTAAGCTTGACTTTTTTCACAGAGATCATGAAGATATTGGCACCAGGATATGAGACAGACCAATTAGGTTAAATGCCACTGACAATAATGCGGTTCATCCAGTTATTCTTACTCTTCCTCATCCGCATAATGGGCCTCATTCAACAGTGCCTTGCTACCAGTGGCAACTGCTGGTCTTTCAAACAGGGGAAGTTCACTTTAAGTTTACATCATAAAATTTGTCATATTGTAGCGAGGCAGTAACTTATAAAAGGAACATTTGATTTAAGCTGTTTTTCAATCACACTCATGCCACAGAACCACACACCTCAAAGATTTTCAGATGGGTTTAAACACCTGAATTGTGGTGAAAATGAGCTATATCGCTTATGGAAATAAGAAACTCCGGACGCCGCTTGCCACTTGCATATATATCCGCATGGGACTGAGCTCGAAATGCGAATCACAAAGGGGTTCAGCCTTTTAGACAATTACTCCAAACATCATGCATACCACTGAGCGTCCTCTCCCGCCTACCGCTCCATTAGGTCCCTGGGAAGCTGAACCTCCCTGGAAGTGACAATTTTGTCGTATTTATCCAATGACTGTCTCCCTTTGCTGCATTAAAAAAACCTGCCCAGCGCTGTCTCATAGGAATTCTTGGAGGCTCCGCGTCCACCGTGCTGACACGAGAATGTATGACAGGGAGGTCGCATTTGAAAAACAGCTGAGGTTAGAACATCATAGTCATGATGTTAAATGCATCCTAGCGCACATTTAATGCAATGTAAATTCTTATTTTAATGTAAATTCAATAGTGCATATTTGACCATTTCTTCTATGCAATTTTAGGGGAAGTTCAGCCTCCTTTGTTGTCTCAGAGCAATCGCCCCTGCTTCCTATGTTTTTTTCTTAAATTTGTTCTTAAGAAAGGACCTAAGAAAAGTAAGTCAGCTTCATGACATGTTCTTAAACCCCAGAATTGTTTCTTAAAATGATGAATTCCATTGTCTTCAAAAGTTGAAAACAGGTCAATCAATCAATCAATCAATCAATTTTATTTTTAAAGCCCAGTATCATAAATCACAATTTGCCTAAGAGGGCTTTACAGCATACGACATCCCTCTGTCCTTAGGACAAAACTCCCCCCAAAAAAACCTTTAACGGAGGTGCCAGTTGATTTTAATCAGCATAGGTTAACACTCCACTGATCCCCAATAAAGGGCATAAGGCCGCAGGGCATTCAGAAGAACAAAAATTGAGAGAATTAAGTGAAGAATGCCCATCTGAAACTCTAAAAAGGGTAGAAAAAAAACATCAATAGCTTCAAGCTGCATGCCAAACAAAGTATCAGATTTAGTAGCCTCAGGAGTTGATATAAAATAGCACATAAAATGCTACATGGGATGCTTAAATTACATCTTGTTGAAACAACAAGCCTGCAAATGTTCCACATTACAGTAGCACAACTGTCAGGACTGAGGACAGAGACTGGCGCCATAGCGCTCTACAAGATCTGCATGTATGTGCTTGAGAGAGGGACAGAGAGGGGGGGGGGTACTAAGGTGAGAAGGAAGCTGGATTATGTCAAGCAATTTTCTGTAAATTATCAGTAACTTAGTCGGAATGTTGCTCTGTCACTTTTTGTCTCGCCCGCTTCGTCTGACATTTTATAGATGATCAATAACTAGTTATAAGATGGCATAGTTCCCATGCTTCTACATGCACTGACCTTGCATTGCCATATACCTTGTGTGTATGTTTTCTTGAATGTTTCAGTTGCACGTTTATTGTGACTGATTGAACTGTGGTTTTATTGTTTGTACTGTTAAGCACTCTGTGTACACGTACGATGAAGGGTGCTATGTCAATAAAAGTTTACTTACTTACTTATCTGATGTGAACTAAAGTGTTAATGAGGCCTGGTGTTTATTTTAAAAGACCATAATGCTTTTCTTCGGTACAGTGGTGTTGGTGCAGAGTTTGTATGTTCTCCTTGTGTCAGCGTCAGCTTCCCACAGTCCAAAGACATGCAGGTTAATTGGTGACTCTAAATTGGCCGTAGGTGTGAATGTGAGTGTGAATGGTTGTCTGTCTTACGTGTCAGCCCTGTGATAGTCTGACAACCTGTCCAGGGTGTACCCCGCCTCTCGCCCAGTGTCAGCTGGGATAGGCTCCAGCTCGATTTAGAGTCACCAGTTAACCTAATGTGCATGTCTTTGGACTGTGGGAGGAAGCTGGAGAAAACCCACACTGACATGGGGAGAACATGCAAGCTTCGCACATGGGGGGGCTCCCCTACCCCGGGATTTGAACCCTCCAACTCGGGTTTGAACCAGGAGCCCTCTTGCTGTGAGGTGACAATGCTAACCATTGCACCACTATGCCGCCATAAAGCCTATCATTAAGTGAACAAAACAACCTATCATTCTGCACAAACATGTCAGCGCAAAGTGTGTGTAAGAGTGCTTAGGTGTGCTCAGATTCTGTTCTTACCTAAGAACGAATCCCAAATAAGAAAACATTGATAGAACATTCGGGAAAACAGCACAAGTGGGTTTCAAGAAAAAAATTCTTCTTCAGCTGGTGAATTAGGCCAAATATCGTCTTTGTCCTTTTCTCGCAGGAAAAGATAGCACCATCAATGACAAGGTCGTTACTTATTTGTAGTCAATTAAGCATCCTAAACTCCACCCATGGCTGCCCATTGTTTGTTCAAACTTTTTATTATGTTGACATTTATTATCCTTAAACTCTGTACCTGGCAAATACAGTGCTAAGAGCCAAATGCATAAACAAATAACTGATATTTCAGTAAAATATGATACACATAAAAATTGTTTGATATATATACTTCTATATATAGTTTAAACTTCAACCAAGTGAGCTGTAGCTGAAGGCTGTATCAGACGGTGTTTTAAATCACTCAATGATATTAAAGTCCGCATGGTAAAGGTATCCTGTGGATACAGAATTCCACTGATCAAAGGGTGGCAGCAATGCACCAACACATGCGGCCATCTGCCAACAAATACGCAGAAGAAGAAGACTGCCAACTAGTAAACATGAATGTAAACAATGATGGATTCAAAATACTTAAGAATGCAACTGTTTTATGGAAAGGAAATGCACTCAACATGTTTGTGATAGCCAGAGGATACAAACAATGAGCTTTGGTGAGTAGCACTGATTGTGAACCTGACTTTTGTTCGTTTACAAGAAAGTGCACTTTAATAATTGCAAAGTGCCACAAATAGTGTAAAATGGAAAATACAATAAATGAGAATTGAAGTGGTTCAAGTGGCTCATCTGTTATTAGGAACTCCAGATTAAGCACATACTTATTGACCATGTGGGTGAATGTATGAAGGATAAACGCATTGGAATGTGAATTCTGCATGTTCACACATGAGTATAAAGTCTTATACAACAGATGCGTTATGTAATTATCCTGTCACTTGTGTCAGCTCACTGTCTGAAAATGGCAGCTATTCACAAAACATCTCCTCCTCTAAAAGAAGACTTGGCAGCCTAAGGGCCACTTTCAGACACAACGCTACAATGGCCCCGTCTTGGAAACACGTTTCCAACCAAGTAGGCATATCAACACGAAGCATGTATGGAGGCATACGTGTAGCCTATATGATGAATATAGCTTAGGTTTGTTTTTTGCTTTACAAAGACCTCTACAGACCTTTTGCTGTTTCTTTTCTGAGGTAAAGAGGGAGGGTTTTTTTTTTTATAATTTTCTTTGTTGCTGGCAACAAAATGATGCAGTGCTGCTAGAAGTTCTGAAAATTCGCTATCAACTCCACTGATACTTCCTTGAACACCTAGTTAAATGTGTGCTGAACCCAGCAGCATGCACAACTGGAATCATGCTGTGTCTGAAAGGGCCTTGGAGGAAAACCTAAACCACAAAATGACCATTTGTAAATCAATTAGTCAAGCCATGTTAACTTGAACTCATGAAGAAAACTTGTTTTTTCTCGTCTGCCTCCACAGAAAATAATTAATTGATGAATTGATTGGGGACCACGTTAAGCAACAGCAAAACTTTATCAAACTCACACAACTCATGCAGTATAACCCAAGTCTTATTTATCCAGTCATTTGCTCAGCACTTCAGAAACACGCATTTTAACCAAAGCGTTACTATTTACTATTACATATCTCGTCTGGTCTGGGAACACCTCAGGGTTCCCTAGGAGGACCTGGAAAGCATCGCTGGGGAGAGGGACGTCTGGAATGCTTTGCCTGCGTTTGCTCTGCGACCTGGCTTTGGATAAGCAGTTGAAAATGGATGGATGGAACCTTACTATTTAAAAGTGAACTGAAAGTGAAACCTATCAATGCTTTCTTCAAATACTCTAACCCAGACTCTAACCCCAAGTTTTTTAGCAAAAAAATGTATGTGTTTGGGAGGTACTGAGCATACAAATGAATAAATGAGACTTAGATTATACTGCACCAGTTGTGTGAGAGTTTGTAAACAGATGTTTTGATATAGTCCTGCTGCTGTTTAACATGGTCTCCAATCAATCAGTAAATCAATATGTTCCCTCATTTCTGTGGAGGCATGCAAGACAAGAAAGTTTATAAATTTAAGGTAACATGACATGACGAATGGTATACAATAATCATTTTGTGGGTAAAGTATTCCTTTAACAAGGCTTCTTTCTGTTAGTGCTTATGGGCAGCAGGTTTTACTGCTACTCATAATGTAGCTAGAGAGAACAGAGTTTAATACTACATTAACTACTACTGCAACTGCGAAGAATTACTCCTAGTACTATTAAACACTACTCATTTTAATACTAAAAAGTACAAAATGTGGCACTTGTACAAAGCTGTAAAACCATCTCTACAAAAACCGTGACAGCAGGGTTGGTAGTGCCAAAAAGGGCAGCTCTCTAATTAAGGAGAAACTGGCAGCAGCAGCATGGTGATGAGGTGTCATGGTCAAGTTTAACTTAACACAAAATATACTGTACTGCATAGGCAAACTAAGTCAGTCATAGGGCTGATACACAGTGCAGAGGGCCTCAACTTGTCAGACACCAAGTGGACACACACACTCCTCTGGTATTAGATACCACTTATTCACTTAAAGGTATAAACACTGGAACAAAAGCAGGATCTGGCAGGCTTCGGCCTGCGAATGACTCAGCGCTTTGTGCAAAATGCAAAAGCATAAACAAGCCCAGAAGCTTCTGACCTGCCGTAACAGTCCAATCTGCTCCATTTCCTCTCTCAAGTGCTCCATCTTCCTCCTCATGGTGAAACTGGGGTCTGTCGAGCTGTACTCCTGGCGGCTTCCTCTGGTGAAAGCTGAAAAAATAAATGAAGCGTGCTCAGTTCCAGATAACCCAGAATCCTAGAAACAGCTACTGTTGACATTCCTGGCAAAGCTACTTCAGGTCATAACAGACAGGCACCTTTCATTCCTGGAAAGTCTGCCGAAAAGAAAATCTCTTGTAAAGCCAAAAACCAAAGCCATTTGATAATATCCAAGATACCTTGATATTATCTTTCTTATCTGAAAAAAGGGTGATGTCACCAAGAAATATGATTGCATCTTGCCTTTATCTCCTATAAAAAAATGGTTGAGATGTGACGAATACTTCCGAATACTTTATCTTAATTTTGTAGAATATGGGTGAGTGTTTCCTACAAATCTTCTCGTAAAAAGTTTTGCATCCTACACAAATCCTTGTTCCTCATTTGCTCACTAAGTTCTAAAACCTTAGCTTCTAATAATACATGATACAAACATTTTATATAACAATGGAGATGGAACAATTAGCCAATTACAGAGGCTCAATGTGAAATTCAGAAAGCACTCCAATCATGGAGGTGGCTGAGCCGGCGGCTAACAGCTAACGGTGCTAACTCCATAAACAGCTAACAGTGTTAACCAGGGAGGAAACAGAGGGTGGGCACTACGCATCTGTGGTGACACCATCCTGATATAAGCTATAACCAGAGTATAAGTGCAGTGCAAAGTGGCAGCAATGAACTACTGGTATACACACTTGCACTAACATGCACGCATGGCTGGACAGTCCACTGCAACAAACCACACAGAGGGAGCCTGATGTCATTCTGTGGTCATGACGCCATTACTCCTCTCTGTTTTTACATAACAAATAGTGGTTTGCTGCTGTATTACTGCTCTGAATATTACATACAGAACCTTTAAAGCAATTCTGCAACAAAACAGATTAATCACGTTAAGAGAAAATGCCAAACATTTCACAGTTTCAGCCTCTTAAAAGTGGGGATTTGCAGACTTATTTAATCCAGGGTGTCTACAGGTAAGTTAAATTTAAGACTTTTTAAGACCTTTTTAATACCACCTTTTATGAATTTTAAGACCAAACCTGCAATGAAAATACACATTACATATACACCAATCAGCCAAAACATTAAAACCCACAGGTGGGTTAAGTGAATAACATGGATCATTTTGTTACAGTTCACTGTTCTGCTGGGAAACCTTGGATCCTGGCATTCATGTGGATGTGCTCCACCCACTCAAACACCGTTGCAGACCAAGTAAACCCCCTCAAGGCAATGGCACTGGTCAATGGCAGTTGGTTCTTGTTGACTGTCATGGAGTTACTCTCTATTTTTTTTTAAGTTTAACAAAACAAATAACAAATTGATTAATGGAGAAAATGATCAGCAGATGGATCCATGGTGAAGACTGTCATTAGTTGCAGCCTTGTATCAAACTTAAAATATTAGCTGCAACTCATCCAGCTGCAAATGAGTGCACGAGTAATTGAGTACTATGATTATGCTCACATATAAATAACATAAATAACATTTTCAATGCAGGACTTGTAAGTGCAATGGAATGTTTTTACAGTGTTTCATTGACACTTTTACTTTAGTCAAGTGTCTGAATACTGTTGTTTCTACAGATAGCTATAATCAGCAACAATAAAAACACATTTCCATGACTTTTTTGGGCACTGAAACAAGATTTACTCATGCACCCAAATAAAGCGTGTCAGGAAGAGACATGAATCCTGTTTCACCTTGTCCTTGACTGCTAATGCACCGATAAAGAACAGATCAACAGTTCCTCAGAAACCTTCCCCACTTCCAGAGAAGGGATACTGGGACTCCACCTAAAAAAAAAACTTGGCTTCAGCTATGAGCCTTGGGTTAAAATGGATCACTGCCTCTCTGTTTATGCAAACTTCATTTTGATTTTTTTAGATTAGTGGAGGCTAACTGGACCTAACAAAGACTCATTCAGTTCATCCCATTGATTTGAAGGTATCCTTAGTAAAAGAGAGAGAGAGAGACTCAATGACAGCAAATGAATGAGGTAGATTTTACATAAATATGTTTTGCTTTTTACTAATTTTACACTTTTACTTAGTTACTTTTAGATATATAAGAAACCCTCTCACAGACGAGGCAGCTAAGACCTTTTTGCATGCTATGATTTTGTCCTACTTCTCATATTGTATAACTTGCTGGTCCCAAACAAATCGTACAACTCTTATGCCACTTGTATCACTCTACAAGCAAGCGCTGACAACATTTGATAAGAAAACGCTAATGTATCATCACTGTAACATACACGCTAAACATAACATGATGAACTTTGAGAACTTCGTGATGTATTCCGATCTACGGCTGGTTTTTAAAATCGTCCATGGCACTGCACCTCGCCCACTTAAAAAATTCATTCAGCTCACCTCGGAGCAATCAAACAGAGCCACAAGATCTGGCAAGTTGCTGTTACAGTAAATGTGTTGGTTGTGACTGTGTGCGGCCGTGCTGATGTTGTACTGTGAGGGGACAGCAATTAACATTGACTGTCTGTTAACTTATTTTGTTTGTTTGTTTGTTTATTTGTTGTTGGATGGAAACTAGCTGTCAGCTAAATCTGGTGTTATGCATCTCTTCTTGTGATTCGAGATTAATGTTTATAACACATCGTCCCTGTTATATAAAATTTTGGGGGAAAAAACAAAACAAACAAAAAAAAACTTAAAGCTTGAGCATGGAGCTTTTGTCTCCCCCCTCTGGCAGTGAGAGTAATAACACAAACATTGTCGACGCATGCTTATGACGTATGCATACAGGTGAGCTCACCACATCTTCCCATAGGAGCCCATAGGAGCACTCCCTTCAAGTCTTTTTTGACTTTAGTCTATCCTCTGAATACAAAGTTTTTTATTTGAACCATCTAACACACATTTTCCGCAACAGTTTTCGCCATACTCCCAGCTGCTGCTCCATTGTTGTGTTTTCCTCCCCTCTCCTGCCCCCTTTAGCTCTGGCTGATTCATGTGAAATGAGATATTTCCTGTGTGCCAGCATGGGAAAGTCGCCACAGACACCACAACTCCAGTATACCACAGAACAGAAAATGCTTTCCCTGACAGTGATAGGCTTAATTAGCATTGTGTAAACCTGTTTCGCAGGGGCTTGCATGTAGCAGTCATTAATATGTTAAAGTCCCGCACTCCAGCTTCAAGTGTCTGGATTTATCAAGTCTTAAGGGTTTACATCCTTGCTTGTATCCATGTCTTTATAATCGTCAGAAATCTCTTCAGAAGAGGACATAGGGCTTGGACTTGATGTCACGCTTGATGTGAACTTCCTCACGCACATGGAGAGGTGATATCCTACATTCCCACTGCATATAAAAGACAATAACCCTGTAGGGGACTATTTTTAAACTTCAGCTCCGTGATTACTACTGTAGCGAAAAGGAAAAACATGGAGCCAAACAGTTGACAGTGTCATTCAACAACCACGTTACCTGATCTGGGCTTGAGTCCAAACACTGTCAGAGTGGTGCTGAAATCGGCATTGCGCAAGCCCTCCTGCAGACACAACATTCATGAAACCAGAATGAGGCACTGTCTTAGCACTGAAAGATGTTTTGAAATACTATGATGTTTAGATGTTTATTCACATAGGAAGTTTCTTAAACTCACCTCACAGTCATCGTTCCCACTGGAGCTTTTCCGAGCACTCTGACACTTATACTGTCAGGAAAGGAAAGACATGTTCTTTTTACGATTTGACACCAATTACTTTGCTAACCTCTATTTGTGTTGTCTGCTTGAATGGGTGTCTGACGATGCAAACTTGAGGAGACTTGTGTTGTTGACTGTCTGTTTCGTAGACATCGTTCTGATGTACTCATTATAAAAGAATGACTTACGATCATCCTACATTTTTTCACTGTGTTATTTTTAATCAAAGTAACCATAAATTAGACTGCTGCGGCTATGGGGAGCCGTGTGCACGCTCATACCTTCAGATAATCTTTTCTCAGGTACTTGTTCCGCCTGCGATCTTCATTCTGATTGAGGACTGGTGGGACTTCGGGCCACTTTGGCTCTGAGTCTGACTGATCTGTCTTCAGGCTGCCATCAAAGGAGCAGGAGGAAGAAGGCTGTAAGCAAGCACATCAAATAAAAATCATCCTCTTCATCCGTCCAGAGAGAAAACATCATAAGAGGAGTGGGAGACACGAGCATAAACAAAGAAACTGATAGACTCGGGACATTTTGACTCATGGTATGTTTGCTTTGAAGAAAAGGAGTTTGTACCTGTCCACTCAGCACCGATGCTCCACTACTTCCTTCATCCAGAGAAGCACTAGAATAAAGACACAAGTAGCATCAGATGACTTTAAAGAAACTATGGACCTAAGTATCTCTCTTGTAAACATTTTTGAGATTTGTTTCCAAGTGATTCTTGCATGAGGCTCAATGTCCTCAAGTCTGATTAGAATCAGAAATTAAACACCACAGAGCTGCCCTGCGATTAATCTGAACATTCAGGATATTATCTGAGTAATATCTGAATATTAGCGTCCACACTGGTTGCAAGCCCTGGCATTGGAAGGTAAAGACCAGTAAAGCCAGTGGCTGATCCAGTGGATTGCAAGGTTAGCGGCATAAGTTGCTGCCTGGATCATTACCCGCACCAAATCATCCAAACACATCACCCCCATCCTCATCCTCATCAAATTACACTGGCTGTTCACCTTCAAAGTCCTGCACAACCTAGCCCCCACCTATCTCTCTGACCTTCTCCAAGAGTACACCCCCTCCTACTCCCTTCACTCTTCCTCTGCTGGTCTCCTGACCATTCCCATCTCACACCTCAACACCACGGGTGCCAGGGCTTTCGAGTGCACTGCCCCGAGGCTCTGAAACTCCCCACCTCCACACATTGGAAAGTCTGACAGCAAAACATTCTTCAAATGCCATCTCAAAACCCACCCTACAGTCAATTTTAATTTTATCACATGTTGGGAATAGAATGATTTTATGTGTTTTACTATCAGTTGTGTTTCACTATATAAGTTTTATATGTGTGAACAATGAGAATACTGAGATGATTTCAGCTGATCTGAATGTGTTTGCTTTGCAGAAGTGGAGAAGTACAGGAGAGGAAGAGACATGAAGTCTGAGGAGCACATACCGCAATGCTTAGATAATTAGTTTCATATATGGTAAAAAGAATAGAAAGTGATGTACAGATAGTAAGGTACAGCACGTGTAGGGAGTTGTGTTGTTCTCTTGTCTTTCAAAACAGGAACCACGCCCCCACCGCCAGCGGGAAGGAGTCAGATTAACACGAGGCAGGGGCGTGGTGTGGTGAAGGAGGAAGTGGAACTGCCAATGAGAAGAGGACAACGCCTTGCGTGCACAATGACACTCTGTTACGCTCAAATATACTGGGTCAGGGAAAGGACAGGAGGTCAGACTTCGTGAACCGACACACCTTTGTTGTTCATCAGGGACGTGAAGTTGAGACCCAGAGCTCTGTAATTTTATTCCTTTACTGCTTAATAAACTACATTAACTGAGACCGAATATCTTCTCCTATTGCTTCATTAAAGAACACGCAGGACTGAGCTCACACATAACACATTAGAGAGTAGGATGAGACTCTTAGTCCAACACACAGCAACAATATCTTCATTTATGAAGCAAAATGACAGACACTGCTGGTTTTATCACTTATAATGTGAGTATCTGTTGTTATCTCTGCTTTATACAATTCTGAATGTTAGAGCTTTGAGTTTTGGACTATTGGACGGATGAAAACTTCAGCTCCTTGAAATTGTAATGGCCGTTATTACTGTATTTTTCAGGAATTTATAGACTACAGGAAAGATCATTCATTGGAAAAAAAGTGAAATATTTGCCTCCGAAGTTGATGTTTTACTATGTTTTTCTCTCTCTTTTTCATAAAACCAGTCAGAAAAATATACAATTCCTCCAGAGGCACAAGTTTTTGATCAAAGAGCACAGGTAAATGACATCATGTGACAATCAAAGCAGATATATTGCTTCTGAGGCTGTATTCACAAAACTTCCTTGTACTAAGAGTTGTTCCCTGTGACAAAATTCTGAGAAAATTATCAAAATAAAAGTAAAAGTTATTCACAGAGCATCTTAACCCCTCAGGTATTTTAAAAAGCTCAAGAGTTTCTTAAACAGACTAGAAAATGGTAGAAAGACAAAGAGGTAGAAGAAATATTCTCCAAATACTGGATGACAGTGAGTCAGTGGAACGCTACAGATCAGATCATGCAGGGATTAATGTTCTCATCAATGTTCTCATGCAGTAACACTATAATGCCAGACATCGACGATCACACTAAGATATTCGCAACTGGGAAAATGCAACAGTCTCAACTGTCTCAACCATCCATCAGCAGAGGGATCACACTATTACAACTCTTTCACAATCACAGTTCATTTCCACTGGATATCCACACCTTGCAGGCTCACAAAGTCATGACAAGACAACCACTTACATCTGTTAAAACAATGTGTCATACCAAGCAAAAAGGTCAGTGACACTTCCTCACTGGAGTAAAAGTTTCTGTCCCTTCCTTGCTAAGAATAGCTCTGATAATTTAAAAAAAAAATCCCTCCTTACTAGAAAATTTTAGGCTATGGAGCGCTGTGAGACCCCTGGTCATCTTTACCACACGCCCTCTACAAGGGCCCTGTTGTAAATGTGTGCTTGTCCTCAGCAGGACTAAAAATGCGGTACAGTGCATACCTGCGAGCCGTCTGAGGCGGTGGCCTCGGCTTGCTGCCGGAGCTTCCAGAGTGACTCAAGAATCTGCAAAAAAGAGACAGGTGTGACAACTGTGACAATGGTGATGACTCATGTTACATGACATGCATGGATTGCCATGCGTCATTCAGGATGCTATGTTTACAAATGCAAAACTGTGCAACAATTGGGCTGAGTCAAATTCAATGGAAATGTTGCCAGTTGAGAAACAATAGGGAATTATCTGCACAACAGATGGGACAGTAAGTAAGAGCGTCTGTTTAAGGGTTGTTTCATTGCTCATATGTTGCTAGGGCGACAGCTTTGGTCCCTGCAACTTCCTGTCAGCTACCAAGGAAAGTAAAATAGAAGGAAAGGTCATATGTCAGTAAGGAGGACCCAGACTTTGATGTCACTGGGGCGAGCACTGCAAATCACACTAGAACCCATAAAATCTTTATTGTTTCACCTTCAAATGAAAAAAAAAACAAAACACATTACATCCGTCAGCCGCATCGCAGCCTCTGCTGGACAGAGACATGATCTGTCTGGAGACCAATAAAAAAAGAAGAAATGCACACATTTTGATAAAAAAAAAATCTGTCAGTGTCAGGGTTTGAATGTGATGTTCTGCTTCCTGTTTTATTCTGAAAGTCTGTTATTTGCCTCCCCATGTCCTGTCAAGTTTCCCACCGTCCTGATTGTCTGATTGCTTCCACCTGTGTCTCATTATCTCCCCTGTCGAGGGTATATAAGTCTGTGTCTTCCCTTTGTTCTCTGCTAGATTGTCTTGGCCTTCATGAGAGCTTTCTAGTGTTCTCCTTAGTATGTATTCCTCATGAGATTGACCTTTTTCGTATTAAAACCAGTGAGTTTTTGCCTGTTGGTTTGGTTACCTCTACCTGTGCTGACTGCCTTTTGTGTACTAACCCTGACTGTATTAAAAACCCTGAACTTTGGATTTCATCTCAGTCTGCATTTGTGAGTCCACCATTGTGTCTGATAGTGTGTTTTTTTAATCTGATGGAAGGATTTTTCAGTCAAACTTAAAACAACAAAGATATATTGAGATTTACCGCACTGCCCTGTTGACTCCGACTGACCTGACACAGTCAGACAGACAGTCTGGCTCCTTGAACACGATCACTGTCATGATGACCGCTCCTTCTTTATAGTTTCCTTGTCAGCGAGTGCATTAACAAACATTCCAACAGGTAAAATACACTTAGACCCATTTAAAAAGTTTATTTTGTCAAGTTTTAAACAGCCTATCGATGAGTCTTCATTTTAACAACAGCACTGATTTAAACTAGCCTCACAGGTAAAGAGCTAAATCCATTTCTATGACAAGAATATTTTCATGAATTCAAGCATAGAAACAGCTGAAATTCCTTATACCGTGTCAGTGTGATTGAAACAACCACTGGTTATCAACTGTGTGACAAACAGTAACTTTATCTGTATGCCATCTATGAAAACCAGTTACAAAGTGCTTTGCAAAGACATAAAAACAAGAGAAATGACCACATGAATAATAAATAAAAGTAGAATTTTAAGAGAGTTGAGAGAAGAAACAGATCAGCTGTGGGGTCATGACTCCAAAGACTTGGCCTCCTCTAGTTTTAAGCCTTGACCTGTAAATGCTGTTAAAGAAAGTTCACCTACCTGTGTGCTCGGCCGGTCACTCTCCGTCTGTGAATAAGACTCTCTGCTCTGCAAATTAAGGACCGTCGTCTAGAAGCCGTATATCAAATGTGCAGCGGTTGAGTTGAGGGAGAAAGCAGGGAACAATAGATAGTCAGGAAGGGAAAAGAGTGCACAGAGAGTGAGTGAAGTAATGCTGATGACAGTTTGATTTGGGGGGGTTAGGGTGGTAAAATGGTGATGATGGAGCCATATTTGGGGATGTCAGGCAGAACATCTGTTTGGTTATTGAGGAACAGGAGCACAGATGTGATGAGAGGATAAGATGAGAGAGGATTTCACGGGTTGTACAATTAAACAACAATCTCTCCTGAGAGGAGTGAGGAGGAAGTAACAGAAGAAAGAGGTGCGTTTTCGCAGTGCAGCAGAACAGAGATCAAAACTAATGGCAGTGCAGAGTGATTCGGTTAGAGTGGGATGGCTTTTTGTGACATCACTACAAGAAAAGCGAGAGCCACACACCTATTCTGCTGCTCCTGCTGCAGAAGCTGGACAGCAATCTTCCTCAGATCCAGCACTTCTTTCAGCTCATCGTCCTCTTCCTCGACCAGCTGCTCCTTGTCAGAGCTGGGGAAAAGTTCAGAATCAGAGTTACTATTGTCACAAAACCCCACAACCCTATTTGACTCCCTCGTTTAAACATTTGGCAGCAACATAATCACTCAGAAAGCCTTGATACAGCTGTCAAAACACTAAAGCCTCGCGTGTGGTGGGTAAATCCTGTAATATAAACTAACCTTTTTGACTATGTGATATTTGTTTCTTGTTGAGGTGAAATAAATCACATCCGCACATCGCTGTCTAACTTTTTGCATTGTAAACCTCCCAAAATATTTGCAGATGTTTTAAACTGGCACAACCCACAAAGAGAGTATTCATAAAAGCTGCTGGTGGATTTTGTAGTGTTTACATACAAGGTCAACACCTGTCAATCAAACCGATTCGTCAGTGTCACAGTGGAGTAGTATTCAAGCTGAGGCACGTGTATATTTGCAGCTGCTGATGAAAGGAGCTAACTGCTTGCATCAGGGGTGCGCCATCTAGCTGACGGATCGAGCACTCAGCTACTCTAGCTACTTATCAGTGCTTCAGGATTATGTGTTTTCAGCCTGCGTCTCCTGATTTGTAGAAAACCTTTGCTCACATATCTACAAACACCTTTTTTTTTTTTGCTTTTTAGTGCTGCAGTATTTTCACAGATACATCATTCAAGAGCTGCAGAAGGCCTCTGTGCATACTCTTTGTTTTTAATTATTCAGCCTTATGACAGCCTGTCAACTCGTGACTCATTATTGAAAAAGCTGCCATCAGGAAACTCCTCTCTTCCATTGAACTCCTTGTGCAGTTATTGCAATCATGAGCTCCATGCACTGTGAAATGAATAAGACAAAACATGTTTGCTCAAGCATCAGTGTTCAAAGATGTGGTGAATTATGACCTCACCCTGACTCCTCTTTCCAGCCGTCTTTATCTTTGCTTTGGTGAGACATGTTAAGAACTTTCTCCAGTTCCTGAAACACACACAAACACAAAAACATAACGTCAGGAACCAGCAGCCTGTAACTGATTTTATCTCCTGGGGAACTCGTTCTGATTTCCTTTACATTTGAAATGATCCGTTTTGATAAACAGATACATACACGCACCTTTATACAAGACACGTGACTGCTCTGCTGCCCGTCACACTCTGACAGAGCAGGATCCTCGTCCGGGTTGGGGTCTATAAAGTCATAGAGATCCTGATCTGATAGAGGGAGGAAGCATCCGCGTTCATCAAATACACTGTCACATTTTAGGCACTTCATTCAACCACCCCGTGTCTCTGTTATTGCTTTCAAAGGGAATATGTGATACTTATTTTCGGTAACCTTTGCAAGAATCCATTTTGGAGAGGAGCGACAGGGCATCAGCACGGGCTGTCTCTGAAACCTGAGAGTGCAGGCTGACAGTGTCGTCGTCTGAAGGCTGCAGGAGAAGAAGCAAAGGAGAGAGGATTATTTGTGTACAAGTACTCCTCATTTCTAGTGCAGTATTTTAGTATTCCTTTTTAACGAATGTGACTGGATGAAGTCTCTAATGTTATTCTGCTTTCACAAGATTGACGATCAGGGTTCACACACATCACAAATTTGAGCTACAACACGTCGACAGCTACAGAAAATACATTTGATGCTATGTGACCTTAGGTGGAAGCTCATCCACTGAAGATTACTTTTCCAAAACTTTCAATGACTTTCACTAATTCCATAACTTTTCCAGTGACTGTTAAATTCCAAGTCTATGACATATGTTGGCTTCTAATGCAACACTTTGACTCAGCAGCAGGAGCAGCAGGGTGGTTCCTAGTGTCAGGGGCAAAGGTGGACTCCTACACATGTTTCGAAGTTGGTGACTTCCCACAACAGCCTTTCCTGTCATGACTCAGCCGTTCCCCATCTGTCTACCAGTCACCCTCAGAGAACTTCCCACCTCAACCGGTCACCCCTGATCACCTACCCACCCGAGCTGCACACCCGCCTCCCATTAGCCAGTCTACCTGGTCCAAAGCTTTTAGTTCTTGCCAGATATTCTGCTGCCAAGTTGCCATCACTATCTGACTCTTGTCTGCTCTGCCCACCATTTTTGTTATGATCCTCTGCCAGTTTTTTACCACTGCCTGCTGCTTTGGCCTCTCACGATTTGTTTGTTGTACCCGTCTACTTTTCTCCTGCCTAGTAAGGACTGTTTTATCCTCTGCTGCTTCGTCTGGAGGGTCTGCTTGTGAGTGCTAATGCCTCAGCGAGGGTTTTTCCGTTTGTTAGATTTATATGCAACCATCTGGCTAGCAGCAGTGAATCAGAAACAAAATTCCACAGGGTGCTTTTATATATTTGGATCTTGAAATGTTGAATTTAAGTAGTACAACATGATAACATGTTCATCATGCATTGGCAATCAGCTGAGCTCAAGTGTTTGAACTCTGACCTCAGTTGTAGACAGCCTCTTGTCACCATTGTCACTACCGATTCCAGAGTCAGGCCCGTGGTTCTTACTGGGATAAAAATCTTCCATGCTGGAAATGTGCAAAAAAACCCAAAGTGCTCATTAGGGCTGTATTTTGAAACAGGTAACTACTGTACATGCAAATAATATGTTAAAGGAAGATATAACAGTGACAATAACTGTGTCAGTACCTATCTGTAAGTGGCTGTGGAAGGCAACGCTTGCCGAGGGAGGGGAGGTCCAGGGTGTCCGGCTTCTTGTCCATCCTGCACGCCTGGATGTTCAGGTACTTGAATATGTGCACTTTGCCCTTGAGACAAATCTGAAACGTAAAAAAGCACACCAGGGGATCTTGTTATTCCTCTATTTTTTGCCTCCTCGTTTCCTCCCTCCTCCCAGCGACCTACAAATCTTAGATCTTAGCACACCACGTTGAAGGATGTCTCAATTCCCAAAATGCATCTTGAGGAGAGAGGAGGCTTGCCGGAAGAGCGGTAAGTGAGGAGGCACAGGTGTATCCTTTGTAGAAGTCCTTTCTGGACCCGAGATGTATAAAAGAGGTGTCACACACAGCTGATGGCGCAGCTGTGCCACATGTCATGTTTAATTGACATCACTTAAAAATGGCTGCTCCAAAGAATGGATGTCTCATTTTGTTAAGTGCCTTGTGTCTCTTTCTTGCCTCCTCTGCTCACATCTCAGTTAGGAGGGCTTAAGACACGAGGAGAGGAGGCGAGGAAAGGAATCACAGGCGTACAAGCTGAGAAATGACAAGATAGGAAGGTGTCTCTAGAGTAGTGGTTCCCAACTGGTGGGTCGTGGGTCCATTCTGAAAGGGCCACAAGTGAAGTTTGTATAAGACACACTTTATTTTGAAGTACAGTGAATTTCTGGGAATTTCCTGCTGTAGACTGGGTGACTAACAGACAGCCACTTGAAAGAGATAGCAAACTAACTGGATGACATGGCCAAACACAAGTATGACGCTAAACATATCAAACTGTGTGGACCTTGAACTAATGACTAAGGAGAAATCTGGACCCTGTGGCTGAACCAGTTGGGAACCACTGCTCTAGAGTCAGAGGTGTTGTAGCCACAAGAGAGAGAACTTTGTTGATTCATCCACTAGATGGTGCAACTGTACCAGGTTCATTAGAATGAGAGCGACATGTCAACCTGTCAACTCAGAAAACCCTTAAAAACCATTCATGCTGCATGTCATGTATACACTCAACACCTGTGTGATGTGAACAAACAGAATCATGACATGAATGCACCCACCTGTGCTGGTGGAGACTGCATAGGATTGTTATCTAGGATGATGTGCTGCAACTGCCTGAGTTTCCTGTAAGCTGGAGGAATCTCTGTGATCTTATTGCAGGAGAAGTCAAGTCGGATGAGAGGCAGGTCAGCCAACTCTGCAAGTACAGACCAGAGAACAGCGTATGTTGAATGTGATGCACTGCGAGTTGGATGCTTTGTTATGCTAGCCTGTTAGACCTAATCAGAGTACGGCAACACCCTAAAAACTAAGTCCACAATGGTCTCATCTCTTGTACATCATGAAGGAGTGCCCTGTTGATTTAGTATTCACTGTTAAATTTGAGGAACTCAATCAACACTTTAGATTTCTGTCCCTAGTATGAGTCAAACTCCAAAAATCACTAGATAATGTAACTTATAGCAACTTCACATTGCACCCTCCTTACCTTGTAATCACCCTCATCTTCTAAACTGGTGGCGTACTGTGGTGCTCAAAGCGCTAAAAAAATACATTTGACAAACTCAACAGCAACGTCATGATAGTTGCTCCAGATGATCCGTAGAAATAGTTGTCAGCAGTTTCATGTAGGAACTATTTTCCAAATTTACCAAACCCCACCCACCAACAGTATCACTGCACAAAGGTAAGGCGCATCTACTCATGGATGAGAGGCTCATGCTTTTGACAGCGTGAGATGTAAACGTTAATGGTGTCCTCCTCAGCTGAGCTAGCAGTAGATGCACGCTTCCTTCTGTGTGGTGATACAGTTGACGGGTGTAGTTCAGTGAGCTCCTACATGAAACTGCTCACAACAAAGTCTGTGGGTTATCTAGAGTGACCTGGTCATGATTTCTGCAAAGAGTGCCATCTAGCCATATAGCACTACAGGTAAGAGGAAGAATTGACATTCTTGATTTGGGGGTGAACTGTCCTTTCAAGAGTGTGATGGTGTTATATTTTTTTTTCATTTAATTCACTCAAATGCATACAGACTATGGAAAGGTATCCACAACTGCCTTTATGTCTGCTTCATAACAGTCCAGCCTGGGTGAATTCATATGACCTAAACACACTTAACCACCAAAGTTGCTCTTAATTATTGCAACCCTTATCACTTTCACCTTCTAACTTATAAATAAAAAAATATACAATATAAACTATTATTTATGATATAAACAGCACGTAACTCCACAACCTCTGCCTTTGGCTGGTCCCCTATTGGATAATATCAAACCTGTTGCAAGGAATCTTGGAGTCTGGTTTGACAGTAATTTAAGTTGTACGCAGCATTTCACAAAGCTTGTCACCTCTTCACGCCTGGATCACTGCAGCAGCCTCTTTTCTTGCCTGAATCAAAAATCTATTTATCGACTCCAGACTGTTCAGAATTCAGCTGCCAGAGACGTGATCACATCAGCTCCCAGTATGTTTTAGAACAGATTTTAAGATTTTACTGATTACTTTTAAGGCTCTTCATGGTCTCTCTCCCGGCTATATCTCTGACCTCTTAGTGCCGTACACGCAAGGATGTACTTTGAGGTCCTCGGGCAGAGGTCTTAAAACTAAAGGGGACAGAGCATTTGCTGTCAGGGCAATCTGCCCGTGGAAATCAGGTCGACCGAGTCAGTGATCTCTTTTAAGTCCCTTCTTACAACATACTTTTATCGGAGAGCCTTTCCTGATTTTACTTGAGTTTTAACTTCATTTAAACTGTGCTTTATTTTCTCAGTTTTTATACACTTAAATATTTTTATCAGTTCTTTTGAAAGTAGTTTTCATGTCTTGTCTGTTTTAAATATTGTAACTGTTTTGAAAAGTGCTTTATAAATAAGATCATTACTATTTTTATTAATATCAGAGGCTGCATGATTTGTTGCATTACATTTAAGGATTGTTAAAACATGTCTAGACTCCGGGAATCCTTCACCTCTGTTGTATCACTATTTATCACTCATCAAGGGCATTTTGGCTGCACAGACTGTAACATGACAGCCAACACAAAACAAGCAGTAGAGATGTCAGTCTTGGCTGTGAGAGGACTGGTGCTCTTGCCAAAAGTGTCAACCTAAATAAATGATGGGATATTGCTAAAGAACACAGGGAAATGAAATATGGATAGCATCAAGTGTGATGGACTGACCCTCAGGCAGCATGTGAAGACAGTTCTTCCTGATGTTGAGTTCTCGTAAGGCATGAAGCCTCCCCACCTGAGCTGGCAGCACCTGGATCTCATTACAGCTCACGTCCTGCAAGGGGAGACAAAGTGTAGGGAATGGGATTGCTCTGGGCCGCACAGTGTACACAAGTCTATACGCACTGACACACACACACTGCTCACCAGTTCCATCAACTCTTTGGCCTTGCCGATCTCCTCAGGGATGGACACAAGCTTGTTGTTGCTCACGAGCAGAACTTTGAGGGGGAGGCTGAACAAGTATTTTGGCAAAACTGACAGGAGATTTCGGCTGTAGGGAGACAGATAAAAGATTGACCTACTTTAAAACAGTATACAGAGGCATGTAACAGTGAGTGTCTGGTCACTGGGAATTGAGTTTCAGCAAAAGAGGAAGTGCTTCTCTTTCATGAAAGCGTTTTTGTCCTGTTTGTGCACTGAAAAGGGAACAAGCACTTCTTGAGAGATATAAAACCAAACACACACACATTCACTTTTGTTGAACGTATATAACAAGACACAGGAAGCAAAGTGAAAGTAAAGTGTTGGCAGTGACCCACCTGATGTCTAGATAAGTCAGCATCTGCAGATTGATAATGGCTTCTGGGATGCACTTGATGCAGTTGTGGTAGAGGTTTAGCGACTCGAGGGGGGCGAAGAGACACACTTCAGGGGGGATTTCTGTGAGGCGATTCTTGGACAAGTCTGCAAGGCAAAGGAACAGGAGCTGATAAGATACGCATGTGACATACATATTCTAATCTTGTCAAGCCCTGGCACCGTCCATTATGTTTGCTTCCAGCATGAGGCTTGAAAGACCAATCAATACTTGACAAAGCGGCGGGCAGCATGCCTCCTCATTGAGTACTAGTCTAAGATTACACCAGAGTCCTGGGCCTTGAGGGGTGGAGTGCTACTGGCAGTGTAATATCTTGGAATTTCCAATATTGATCTCACTGGGAGTGGCACAGTAATGGCTTTAGATTTGTATGAATGGGCGAAAAGTGTCAGGACTCACTCCAGATGTTTTCTTTTTGTTGACAGATCAGTTGCAAGCAGCAGAAGATAACCACCAACTGGTTATTCAAAAAAAAAATTGTACAGAAGCATGGTAGGTTTAGTATGCAACTGGAAACTTTTGAATAATTTATCAAGAAAAATATTAAGCTCTTTAATAGGATTTATCTCTCTAGGCTTGATCATTAGGAGCCACTTTTTAATGGTGCATAATATCTCGTCTGAGCTATAAAACTGCACTTAACTGAAATATGTATTTTTACACACATGGAATTCATCAGATATATCGACATCAATTTAACATATGTGCAGTGTAATGTGATATACCAAGTGTTGTGGTGCTATGTTGCAGAAAGAGACCAGTCTTTTCATATGCTAACAATTCTGAGGCAGTGGTGCTCTACGCTAAATGCTAATGTTAGCATTGCAACATACTCATGACAATGCTAAGGTGCTACTGCAGGGGTACTTAACATGCTCTACCTGAGCCAGTTTATAAACAAACACTTATCATTTTTACTGCTATATATAATAAATGAACTGCCTGTTTTCAACCTTTTGATGTTTGCTGACCTTACTCAGCTCTGCCAAGAGGTAAATCCAGTCACACCAGCCTCACACAGGTCTACAGAGGCATATAAAGGACTTGGCTCAGGCCTCTGTCAAGGGGTCTGGGGGGCCCTTTTCTGATACCTTTTTCTTAAATAAAACAAGCTCTATTTTGATGCTGTTTATGCACTCTGACACCTTCTTTACATTCAAAGTACAAAAAAATTTCCCAGTTCATTTCCATTGTAAATTAGAAAATGGTCGACAGGCAAAAAGGCACCCTGTCCTGCAAGTGACAGTGAGGCTCATAGATACGTCTATGGTGAGGCTGAAGCGACCAGAGCAGAGAGTGCGAAGTTAAACATAGCAGTGCAGTGTGTGCACAGTTTAGCCTGTCTGTCAGTGAATAAATTCTACAACTCCTCGACACCAGCACCTCTTCAGTGGCACTGTTCAAGACACAAGCCAAGTTCCTGTGTCTTGCTCTCCACCTGCTGATTTAAATGAGGAGGTTTAGCCCTGAAGTTTGCAGTCAAAGTTAGCCTCTCACTAAAACCTGACCAGACTCACTTAAGGTGGACCAGCTATGGAGAAACATCCAGCTGCCGAGTCTCTCCTGAGTTACTGTGACAATTATTGATCCCACCACAAAATTTATTTTGCTGTTATATGTACTGCAACTGCTATTTAGTGTTCTTTTATTAAGCTCGGGCCCTAGTTATAGTTGGGTTAGGTTTTATTTATATTATTATTGTGTGAATTTGTAAAATGTGTCTTGGATTTATTGTATAATATATTGTTTAATTTCACATTCAAATTATTTGAAATAAAAAAGTTCTTTAACCCTTTGAAACCTGAAGCAACATCACTTTTCTTAGGCTGCTTTCAGATGCCTTTCGTGAGTATTTTAACCTTTGAACCCTGAGCAAATTGGTGCAATGTCTTTCAAAAACATGAGGAAAAAGGCAATGAGCAACTTGCTAAGAAAAAAATAGATTTAGAAAATTATATTTAAAATGCTAGGGAGCAACTGTATTTATAATTATCACTATTTTATATTTAAAATAATGCTACATAATTATTATATTTTAAAGCTCTTTTTCCAAGTTATTTCCTTGTTTGTTTTTAGCTTTCATATTTTTTTCTAACTTTTGATTTTTTTAGTTTTTAATATTCTCTTTTTACTAATTTCTTGCAATTTTTGGGTCATTTCTTCTTCCATTGTTCTTTGCCTTCTTCCCAAGAAGAAGAAACCGAGCCCATCTGCTCAGATTTTAAAGCATTAATGACATTGACCTTCATTTTGTGCTTTTGTTTGTTTGTTTGTTTGTTTTTAAGTATCCGTTCAGGCACTTTTCAGAAACTAGTACGGTTTTAAAAGCAACGTTTTGGCACTGGTTTTGGAAAAATCCAAACTATACCTGATTTTAAATTGAATAATTAACAAATTCATTTAAAAAAAATCATCCTGTCGGGGATATTAACATCTGTACTAAATTTCAATCCATTCAAAATATATAATATAATATATTTCAGTCTGGACCAAAAGCGGACAGACACACAAGCTGACATTTTCATCCCTGAAAGCCATGCTGATAGTGTGGCAAAAAGCATTACCATATATTTTCTATGAATACTAGGAGATATTAAATATTAATCAGGCATGTGTTGTAATATGTGGTGCCCCTCTGTATATTCAGAGATATTCTATATGTAACACTATATTTTTCTATATCTCAATCACTTCAGTTGCATGAGAAAGCTACAACTGATCCGTGCTGTGCTGAATCAATACAGGACGAGCTGTAATTAAAAGTGTGTGTGACACAGTTAGCACAGGCCTGACTATAACTCACTTGCACTCTGCTTCCCAGTTTGCTGCAAAATCACAGTCCCTCATTAACCAGCCCAGAGTAGCTCCTACTATTCTGCAGCTAGTATGTGAATGTAATCCGTGCTTCAGTCAATGAATGTGGGCACAGCCTTTCATCTGCATCTGCCTCCTATGATGAAATATTTAGATACTGGCTCTCTTGCCCGAGAACATAAAAGTAGAGGAGAGCAGTCACTCAGCACTTTCCCATACACATACATCATGTACTAAATCATAAATTACATCATCAACCAGACTCACGCTCCATCTGGAGGTCTACATTCTTATGCATGCTTTTGGATCACGCACAAAGCCTGAGTTAAGGCACATTGTCCCTCAAGGTTGCTGAATCACTCACACAGCCCAAGTTATTGTGGTTATGCTCTCTCTTTTAGTGTCCCCTATTAAATAAACCCTGACACAAACTGCATCCAGGAAACACGAGGATACACGAGGAACCATGAGAACAATACATGTAAGGATACCGTATTGATAAGACTTCACCTTCAGACACATATTGATCCAGCAGCTGCAAATTGGTGTGTGTGTGTGCCTATGTATGTGTGTGTGTGTATGTGTGTGAACGATCTTGTCTTCTGAATTATCTCCAGGTGGCACGATAATTAGAGACCTATGTGATGGAGCTGCACAGCCACAGATAAAAACAGCTTTCAGTTATTCTGTCTCACCCCACTGATGCGCTGCAGCCATACACTACTGCAGCTCCATCCCTTAATGCACGCAATTACATACAGACACCACCTTTATTATACAATTACACTATATGGGCTTTACTGAAAGGAAACACTCACTGACTTTCTGTTCACTGTGGGTGGATTAGCAATATCATATCAGCAGCTATTATTCAAAAATAATTTTAACATATACTGCAACCTTTAATCGAGACTCCCCGAGGTCACAAGATGTCATGAGAACTGTGTGTGAGTTGCGTCTGCATCTTTAGATAGACTCTCATTTCTGAAAAGCCTTAAACAACCAACAATAGACCCGACAGACATCGTTCTGTAGCTGTGGTCTGAGCTCTTGACAGCAGCTAGTAAGCAGAAGTGAGAAGCAGACCATGAGACAGTCAGCAGCACAAAGGGAAAAGAAGTCGAGAGGTTAAGGGAAACAGAAATTACCACGCAAGGAAAGACCAAAGCTGAGGTCACAGGGTATACTCGCTCTCCATTAAGAGTAAATTCTGCCTCTCCCTGAGGCTCAAACCTTGATGCTGTAACCCAGCTGTACGTAGACGCCTTCCCCACTCCCCTCCCTCCCTCCCTCCAGCCAAACAACTGGGGATTCTTCTTTAGCGGTGGAATCATGTGGGTCGATGGGCGCTGGGTGATGGGGGTGGGTGGAGGCGGTCTTTGTGAGCCTGTCCATCTCCATCCCCTTCTCCCTCCTCCAACCCAGGGCCATGCACCATCTGCAGCCCACAGTGGGCCTTTTATCCACCTGCTGGTCGCCCAGAGCTCCCGCAGGACGAGGCCCGCCAGGCAGACGAGCCCCTCCATCAAGGCTCCACTGTGCTGCACCCTCACGCCAGATCAGCAATCTATTCATTTATGGTGCTAGTACAGATAATGTCTGGTTATGTCTTCCCATGACACAACAAACTCTGTACTAACAGACATCCTGCTGAGTGCTTGGAGGAAATAACAGACTCTTTACTGCTGCAGAGGGATTCTGGACAGGAAATATTTCTTTTCAGGTTGCGATTAAATGATTCAACCTGTGATCATCTTACCACGCAAACATGTCACTTAGGGTCTACAAGAAGTGCAGCATTAAATTCAGAAACTGACACACCAAAATAATTAAATCTCACCTCAGCAACTTCACTACAGGGTTCAGTGTAATAAAAACAGGACAGAAGCACGACACAAACAAGATTAATTGGGGTTAATTATTTGCGCCCTGTAGCAGACGTGACCACGGCGTCTGGCGGGTTTTTGGGTGTGGTCTGAAGCGTTCTTCTGTGGGGATGGTTAATGCCTGTGTGTGGATTCAGGTGCTTGATGGTCAGTCAGCTAGGTGCTCCTACATTAATTAGATACATTAATGGGACTCCTCATGGGGATTTGAGGGGCCATTTAAACAATAAGATAAGTGGGAGGCAGTAAGATTTTTTTGAGCGTTCACAACTGGGGCTGTCTGTGGGGGCTTTTATGGGGCACTTTCACTGTACTCACAGTCAGACACTAACTTAGTGCATGTCGGGTCCATGCATTACTGTCATACAATGTACACTTCTCCCCTCCAGCAAGGGCATGGATTTTAGGGGAGGTTGGGGGTAATTTTGTGCATCAGCGCTTTCCTGCATTCTGTTGAATTTATACGCACCAATTTGTGTCTTTTTGACATCGATTTAAGGCAGAAAATAAAAGTCCTTTCATGATTTTATTGTGTCCCCTGCAACCCCCACCCCCCCCACCCCAATCTACGCCTATGCCCACGAAATATGTCCTATTTATTGCTCAGCAGCCCCAAACTAACAACACCCATACATTCCTGTCTTGTGCATATGCAGACAGATTCATTTATACCCTATAAACATACACAGAATCATTATTACAAGCACTTTAGATATAAAATATTAATGGTCACTTAATGCTTGTTTTTATCCAAGGAGGTGACAATCACACTAACACACACTCCATCTTTTAAGGGTCCTAGTCTTGGTGTTCAAACTCCTTTCCAACAGTCAAATGATCATGAAAATAAAGTATATAGCACAGTGTGTTTGATTCCCATATTTTTTTTCTTTAACCGTCCCAAGAGTCAGAACAAAACATGGTGAAGCAGCGTTTTATCCTGCAGCACAAACCTGGAATAACCTCCCAGATGATAGACGAGCCCCGACTCTGAGCACTTTTAAGACCACCTTTTTACACTGCCTACTCCACCCTGTGATGACTGCAACCTTATTTTAAAACTCAATATGAGATCATTTTAAATAATCTTTGTATCTTTTTTACCCTTACCACTGCTGACTGCATGAAATGAAACCGAAACTGCGACCCATATGCCTGCATTGTAACTGAATAAGCATAAGTCATGGCCGTACACTTAAGGTGACACTAAAGCTACCTGCTGATTCACATGTAGGAGACTTCACTGCTAACGTCTCATCTAACCAAATCATGCTCTGAAATATGATTACATTAAAATAAGCACAGCCACCATTACGTGACACACAAGAGTTTCTTATTTTATTTACAGTCTATTTAATGGCATAATTTGGCCGGTCTAATTTAATCAAAAGGTTCTTTCAGGTCAATTTTTGTTTTCCATGCAGCTCTTATACCAGTGATTTCTGACCAGAGTATCTACAGATCTCTTCTTAATTTCATCAGAAGCTAACTTTATGGGAAGTACTGCGGGCGTATCAGATATTTCCTAAAAATATATCATATTTCCATATGTAAACTCACCACTGTCAGGAATAAGTAAGCACTTACAAAGAGAGCTTCCTCAACTGTCTGTAGTGTTAACAGTCCGTAAACCATCAGGTATATAGTGTATGATTAAATCTTTGTTTTATTACAGACGCTGCAACACAATAAGCATTATGATAATGAGGACTATTTCATTTTCAGTTTACTTTTATTGTCCAAACATAGAACAGTAGCGTCATTAATGTGACATGGCATTGTGCTCCTGCTGACAGGTATGCATTTGTCTTGTCTAGACATGCAGAGGCATATCTAGAAGGAGCCCTGAGGGAAGAAGCACCGGTTGGGAATGTGGATTATTTTTCAAGCTACACTGATATTACTACCAGCGAATTTTTGGGGCCAGATCTGTTGAACAGCCTCCCAGCAGCCTTGACAAGAGGATAGACAAGACAGGCTTTAACAAGACACCCAGAATATGTGATTTCACATAAGATGGAGCACGAAATATGAGTAGAACAGTGTTATGTTTTTACTGACCAAGCCTCTGGAAGCCTTTTGAGTGAGTCGGCCCGCAGTGCTCTTAAATACAGTTAACAGTATTTACACTGGTTGATTATTAAATCCAAGAAGCTTGATACTTTTGTCCTTGTGGAGAACGTCCTTCACAAACTTTTCAGGAATGTTAACAACGAAGAAGCAGACCTACTGTTTGCTTCAAGTCACACATAGTGACATAAAATGTGGGATATTCACTCCGCCACCTGTTTCAGCCAGCTCTCAACAGTCCACTATAAAAGTCTGGACGTGATATGCTATGAATATTTCAGCTTTTGGTTTGTTCTTGACTGTCAGATCTTTGCGCATTCACCCTCAGTTGGCGACAAAAATCACACTTCTTTATCTTTTCTTTGACCTTCTGTTCCAGCTTCATATGACTGTTTAATATTACACCAAACTCTTCTTAGAGGACACGAGAAGGCGATAGATATGTAGTGTGATGACAGATTCTGTTTCTAATTTCGAAGCGGGAGTCACAAAACAAGGAGATATAAACTCAAATCTCCTGTGCGACCCACATTCTAACAATGTGGATTTTAAAATATATTTGTTTCCTAGGATTTCCCCAAGCTACCACACATACTTTAAACACACATGTAAGCACAATGCATGTTGCACTGTCTAATGCGTGTGTCTGTACCCTCAAAGGGCAGGGAAATGGCAGGCAGGGGCATGCTGGGATATGAACCTGAACATCTGCCCAGGTTGATGCACTGCTCCCCAGCCCCTCTCCAAGGTCAGGGCGGCAGCTCAGAGCTCATGCACATTCCCATGGGAAAACAAACTGACTGGAGACAAACTGCCAGGAGCGCAGTGCAAACAGACACCCTTGTGTGAGCAGGCCTCTCTCTTTCTCTGTCTACACACACTGGGGCCTTCTGCTGCTCATTAGTCAGATGGAGGTCACTTAGTTAGACCCCATTCTGTATCAAAACCCCATTTAACTTCTAAAACCAGCAATCAGATAGACTGAAATTACAATAACACCCAGTTAATGGTGGGATGAAATGCTATAGCTTCAATAAAGGATCCATATCCAAATATTGCACGGACATTAAGCTCTATTGCATGAGGAAGTAACATGCAAATACATGTGCTGCCACAACAGTTTTCAAAGGAATCAGCCATTTCGTCAACTTGCAGGTAAATTAAAAAATAAGTGTGAACTAACAGCAGAAGAAATGGCCACACTAAATCTGAGTGAGCTTCCTTTCATTGCATTTAAAAGGCCTCTGATGCGATCGATCCAGTGAAATGTAAAGGCTCCATGCAGCATCGTAAAGCTGTTTCTTCTCACGGTGGCAGAGATCAGAGTGATGATGCAAAGGATGTTGCTGTGAGGTGTCGATCTGTCTTTGCACATCTCAAAGTGAGACTTCTCCCTGGCACACCTTTCATTCAAGGCATGGAAATGAAGATGTGGGGAAAAAAAAGTGATAAGACTGCTAAATTCACAGCAACGGGATTAGTCACTGTGTAAGCAAGAAGTCAGAGGTGTGACAGGAATGTACACTCGTATCTCTTTTGATTACTATCAGTGTTAAGTAACGTGCACTCGGAGAAAATCAAACAATATCTTTTACCAAATACCTTAATATTGATATTGCAACAAGATTGAAGGGTTAACTATGCGTTCTTTTACAAAATGCTTACAAATAATCATCTGTAATGTGGATATAACGACTAAGTGGGTGAAGGCAAATAATAAAACAGCTAGAACAGTCTGGTAAGTTCAGAAAATTACATCACTTTACTGTAATGCAGCCTTTAAAACCAGGAAGAGACAACCTTTATGATCCTACAGTGTCCAAAATCTCAGACAATATCAAGTCTCATATTACGATATCAATGGGGCGGCTGTGGTTCAGGGTTAGAGCGGGTCGTCCACCAGTCATAAGGTTCTTGCAGTCAACATGTCAGAGTATCCTTGGGCAAGATACTGAACCCCAAGTGTGTAAATGGTAACTGAGTAGCAGGTGGCACCATGTATGTTAGCTTTGTCCATCAGTGTGTGTGAATGTGTGTGTGAATGGGTATTGTAAAAGTGCTTTGAGTGGTTGGAAGATGAGAAAGGCATTTACCATTTACCATTACTGCCCAGCCCTAATCCATGCAATAAGTTCCTGTTGTGTCTACCTCCTCCCTGAATGTCAGCCTATGCCTAATATCTATGGCTTCAGCTCTATAAGGGCAGTGGTGTAGTGGTAGTTGACGAGATGGGTTTACTACTAAGTAGATGGATAGGTTTCCGAGAATGAAGTGGGTACACTCTCCTCTATATTCCATGGCTTTTTGGCTGATTGGCAGGTACACCTACCATACTCCTAGATCCTCCTCTGCAATCCAACTCGCATCACCATCTGCCATCTTGACTACCATGGGTTCTAGACCCTTCAGTCTCTGGAACTCTCCCCTACGACATTTGCAATATTGACTCCCTTTCCACTTTCGGATCCCGTCTGAAAACAGGTGGGTCTTCCTCCTATACCTGTATACACCGTCCACTAATCAGCTGTTCAAGGGTATAGATTTTCACACTGTTCGGGCACACATCATTTAAAATGACATCATTATGCACATCTATATGACTAACAAAAAAAAGCCACAATCAGCATTCATGTCCAAAATGTCTACTTGATGTTAAACAAACCTGTTACCTACATACAATTTGCCTCCAGACACCAGAGCCAATCAATTTGTGTTTAAAACATACTACTACAAATATTTTCACTTTTCCTTTCAATTCCACGCGTGAGGTTAAAAAACTGTCTGGAAGACATACCAAAATCTTGGAGCAGAAAATGAAACTCCCCTGGGGTAGGGGCACTCCAACAAACCAGTGGCTTGCCATGAGCTGCACATGACAGAGTAACACCATATGGTACGTGGACATCTCGGAGGAGGAAACCACCACTCTGAGATCCAGCATAATCTAGACGCCTGTGATAATGACTTAGAATAATTAATAATAACTGAGTTTCACTATCATCTATTCAATCTGCCTACAGTATGAGAAGTGGAACAAATATCCTCCTACACAGGGTTCCCTTTTACAAAATCATGAAACTTAGACAAGATTTTTTTTGTCTAAACCACCATGTGTGATATAATTAAGTATGTATAGCCCGACCCTTCAGAATACGTGAGCCTAATACTGACCTACTGACCACCAGACTACATGGCTGCATCATTCTAACCCAGTAAAACACAAAATCAAATAACAAATAAATATCTATCCCACATATGAAACCAAAAGCAGACCAGAGTCTTCCTCCTGCCTGAAAGATCATGGGCTATATGGGCATATGCACCCATGGCAGGCAGGCAGGCAGGCAGGCAGGGGGGTGAGGCTGCAACTACACTGCATCTTTTGTCTGGTTGTGCCGAAAATGAAAAAAGGAAAGAAGAGGAAGAAGCCTGTACGTGTGTCACATGCTCACCGCAAATGATATTCACTGAGCAACAATTTACAACTGGCCTCATGGTTCATTCATATTCTGCTCCAGCAGTCCGGTGCCAAATCAACTGCAGCTCGGTGTGCAAACCACTGCACAGCGGCTGAGTTGGGTGCGCCTGCCGTCTCATTCATGTGTCTCGGGGGGGCTGTACTCAAAGCCGTTGGCGTCGACCAAAACAACCACACAACAGCAGACGGACCCCCTTGTGCAGTAGGCTGATGTGATATATGAGCCTGAGAGGAGAGTAATTACAACCAGGATGTAGCCTTATATGTGCATTTACACAGGGCGGCTCAGCTCCCTTTAAATATTGTCATGCGCCTCTATAATAAAACCAGACAAAATCCATGCACAATGCGGGCGTGCTGCATTCATAAAAAAAGGAGTGAGCACGTTTTTATATGAAGCACACTGGCACCCGTGGTTTCCTATATAGTCCATGCACGCACGCAGCAACCCACCTGCTTGTGTTGTATCGGTCAGATCGTAGCTCATCCCCGGGTACTCCCTCAGCTTCCTCCCGCTCAGGTTCAGTATCCCCGAGCACACGGCATCCTCCAGAGCCCGGTCCAGGCTGCGGGCCGTGTGGTGCTGCTGCTGGTGCTGCTGGTACTGGCTGACGCCTGGGCTCCAGTGAGGTCCGCTCGAGTAGTGATGGCTTTGTAGAGCCGTGACAGCTCCCACACCTCCCTGACTAGACGCCATTTTCGTAAAAAAGAAATTACTCTTACAATAATAACAGCGCACAGCGGCAGTCTCTCCGCCCATGCGCATACGGGGCACATTCCCTGGACGGACGCTAGGGGATGGGCTTCTGAGGTGGTGCTGCGAGTAGTGATGAGGATGATGATGATGATGGTGGTGGTGATGGTGAGCAGGGTAGGGTGGCCATTTTAGGCTTTTTATCCTGCCTCCACCTGCTAATATCAAACTCCCAGCAGGGGCCCCAGTGCTGCACACAGGGGGCCCTTCATGTAATCCAACATTCAGCCTGGAGGGCAGTGGATGGTTACTGACAAATTATAATTAATCACTATGATCACAACTATATCAGATATGGTTATTAAAGCAATGCTGAGTGCCATGTGGTGCCATATCCCTCTGAATACTATCATAACCTAAAGCAGGGATGTCAAACATATGGCCCGTGGGCCAGATCTGACCCGCCAAAGGGTCCAATCCCGCCTACTATCACTAGACAACTATCACTAGACAAGAGGTGCCAGATTTCAGGAGCAAGTTGAACAATGCCTACTTCATGTTAAATTCTGCTTCAGATGCTTTCCCACCCTGACCAGAGCACAGTCCTCTGATATACCAGTGAATCCTTACTGTGACCATGTTTAAAGATATTGAACATTGTGTAAAATATTGTCTATCAGCAGCTTCCGTTCAAAAGAATCTGTATCAGGAAATGTGTGAATAAATGCACGTCATGACGGTCAGAAGTAGACTGACTGAATGCGGAAAAACTGAGACATACCGTTGAAATTGCACTTATTTTACTTGCTGTTGATCTGTTTTGTAAAAGGATGAACATTAACAGAATATACTTGTAATTCTTTACAAAAAAAGGGAAAATTTGGGGGGTGATAATATTTACCATCTTCCTGTTTCAGTCCGGGAGGCAGACACCATCTCCACATTTAAGACTAGACTTTACTTTTTGATAAAGCCTATAGTTAGGGCTGGCTCAGGCTTGCCTTGGACCAGCCCCTAGTTAGGCTGACATAGGCTCTCTCTCCTCAGTTTCTAAAAAGTTGGTTCTTCTTCATTTGCTAACATTCATGTCCTATTATTGCATATCGCTAACTCAGCTTTACTGCATGTCACTAACTCAGCTTCTGGAGGCAGACGCCGTCTCCGTATTTACTAGACTTAAGACTTTCCTTTTTGATAAAGCTTATCGTAAGGACTGGCTCAGGCTTGCCTTGAACCAGCCCCTAGTTAGGTTGACATAGACTCTCTCTCCTCAGTTTCTGAAAAGTTGGTTCTTCTTCATTTGCTAACATTCATGTCTTATAACTGCATATCGCTAACTTGGCTGTATTGCATGTCACTAACTTGGCTTCTTCTCCGGAGCCTTTGTGCTCCACTGTCTCGCAGGTTTACTCGTATCGCAGCTATGCCTAGATCGTGTGTCATGGTTACACTTCTGCTGTGGTCCTGCGTGATGCAGACTACTACTGCTGTTATTATTAGTCATACTTCTACCATTATTATTCACACATCCAGACCATCTAAGATCAAATAGGGCTGTATGTGGCCCATGAGCTAAAATGAGTTTAACACCCCTAATGTAAAGCATCAGATAGTGGACAGAAGATTGTACATGGTAAATTTGCACAATTCATTCTCCCATTATACCCCAATGCATTCTTAAAACAAATTTGCACACACATATAGCATATTATAGTATATTCTTTATATTGTACATTCTATAGATAACTTAATCTTACAGAATATGCTAGGGTTTCCAGCGTTCATCGTCACTGAGTCGGGCCACTGCCACTGTCTAAGCAATTTGCAGGTTAAACTTAATTTGATTTATTCATTCACCCACTATGTATTTCCTTCGTATTCCTTTCTGACTTTTGTTTCTGCTCTACCTCATACCATCTCACGTAGCTTGTGCCCCCTTCATATATGTTATGTCACCCTCTTATTTAGTTGAGCGTCTGTATACAATTACATGAGTGATGGCTTGTTACGATCAGGGTGCACTTTTCTACTACCTCAGTGAACGATGCTTCTAGTACATTGGACAATTTTTTATTTTTTTTAATGTTTTTGTTTCATTTGTTTGTTTTTTATATATATTTTTATTTATTTTATTGCATTACTTTCTCCATCTTCCTTCTTATTGTTATAGGTGGTGGGAAGGGTGTGTGGTTGTTGTTCACTGTGTTGCCCTGTAACTATGGCAAAATTTCAATAAAAATATATTCGGGGGGGAAAAAAAGAATATGCTGGGGTTTCCTTCTCTACTGAGACATTTTTCCCTTCTTGTGTAATATGTGTATCACTGTGTTTTTACTGCTCCCATTCAATGCCTTAATAACCAACTACTGTAACAACATAATTTCCCAACTTGGGATCCATAAAGCACATCTATCTATCTATCTATTACAGCATGGAGTAGCTACAGCACCCAGATACAAGGTAATTACTGGCATGATTTTGTTCAGTGGGTGTCAATTATGGTTCATCATCTTCATCATCTACTGCTACTGCTGGTTAGGGAACAGCTACCGGCAGACTGAATAATGGAAGCTCTGAGCAAAATAATTTACATAGATCGTTGCTGCGATAACCTCCACAGCAGGAAATATCTGGGTCCTAATGGTGCAGTTCATTTTCTCCCCTAACGTCACACTAGAGGAGCACAAAGGTAGCACAAGCTGCCGTCTTCTGCAGAATTGCACAGACTGTGCTCTAGTGTGCTGAAACACACCTTGTTATCCCAAAATGTTGTTTGGCCCACATGCTCCTGTAAGCACCCCTCTGGTCAACACTGCTGCAACACACAGCTGGTTTCTCCAAGCTCCAATGTTCATTGAATTTCATTGCTTTCTGTTTTTCAAGCAAAAATATCACTAACAACAAGTGTGCTAATTTTTGTGTTTTCTGCAGTTATGGCTGTACGTACTGTGAATGAATTTAGCCTACAGTCTATATGTTGACTTTCTTTTTCAGTTCTCTGCATCAGATTATATCACCACCACAAAGCTTATAGATGCTTTTAATATTATCATTGGTAAATAGCAATAATGTATTGTATAATCTGCTAACTCCATGACACAATGGAAAAATGTGTCAAAAATATGCCATCATCTACACTTTTTTGTCTCAATATAATGAGACGTGTAATATTCATATGATGATCAGGTTTGCTTTGGTTGATATTATACTGTATTCTGTGTTGCGGAGTAACTAGTCACATGTAATTAAATGACAGAATTAATATAATTGTAACCACTTACAGTTACAGAGAAAAAATACGTAATCATAAATAATAAATAAATAATCAAAATGTTGGTGATTACAAAGACGTTACATCTGAATATATTCTTTTCTTTTCAAATTTTAGACTGTATGTGGAACATTACAGTTTGTTGTTATACATCTTTTTGCCTTGCAGTAATTCACAATATTTTTCAGCTTTGCTGCCCAGTTTAAAACATTAGTTAGCGAAGTAATCAAATGTTATAAGTTGCATTATTTTGAAGTATTAAAAATAGTTACATTACTAATTAGATTTTTTTTAACAGTGTAACTAGTAATCTGTTTTGTAGAGATGTTCTCCACCAGATTGCTTCTGTCATTGATCAAATGACTGATTATGAGGGACATTTAAAATCACTTAGGGACTGTTTGTTACTTATGAGAAGGGAAGGGGTGGTGCAGAAAGTGAGAGGCATGCCAAATGTTTTTTTTGAGCACTGGGGAGGGACTTATGTTTTTTATTTTGGCTTACAGGAGGGGCATACAACTTTAAATGTCTGTATTTTGTATTTATTTAACTATCGTGGTTTCTTTAAAAAAAAAAAAAAGAAGCCAAACTTACACCATTTATCATAGCCAGAAACTTTAAAAAGAGAAATTATCATTGACACAACACATTTTGTGGGACGAACACTTCGGTCAGAAAAAAACATAACCAGCTGCTGCTGTCAAACTGCGCCTACTTGGGGCAACAGAAAAGTTTGTCTTGGGTGCGTCGGGATACAATAAACAAACGAGAACTTTCCTATCATTCTGTGTACAGTTGTGTTTTTTTGTACATTCGTTTCTTACTTATCATATATTGGTATTTGAGGATGTTGTGAATAGTGAAGTACTTGTATGACAGGTCATTGTGATTTGGTAGTCAGGCTTCTGCTCCTCAAAGTTGATCTCATGTGATGAGTGGCACCAGCTGATTGATTTATCACCTGGAAGGAATCTGTCTGTGTCTATATCCAACCCCCGGGCAAGGGGGGTGGGGGGGGGGGGTCAAAAGGCACAGATGACCCTGGCCCAAGGCCAATAGGGGGCCCATGTAAAGTCTTTGGTAGACCCTTGAATGGGATCAAGTACGATTCACTTACTGACTTAAACCACTTACAATACAAGTTCTATGTATTTACATGATAAACAAATGTAATTTTAAATTAATACACATTTCAATGTGCCATCTGATACTCCCAACCCCTGGAGTATTGTGAAATGGAGCGGGTCAGGTGCACCATGGAGAAAATGCACAAGTGTGACTGATGTAAACATGTGAGGTGAAGTGCAACCTGATGAGCTAAGTCAGAATGCCTCACAAAAAGTCAGGGGCTCCTAAAGGAAAAGTCAAGGCACAGAGAGAACAAGAAAATGAAAGAAGCAGAGAGGGGATGACCAAATGTCTGACAAAAAATGTGAAGAAGCAGCAAGTATGACAGGCAGAGCTGAAGGTGAGGAGTGGAGCAAATAAAACCTGCTGTATCAGATCAAGTTAAAGCCACAGTGAAGATGCAGGTATCATATTAAAGTAGAGGACCTAAAAGGCATCCATTGGTACCAACAGTCTTATGCTATCTTGATGGAAAGGGGGCAAAATAATGCTCCAACATAACGCTAATTTATCCAATTTCCTCAATCCATGTTTGACTTTACTTTTCTCTAATCATTCATTGGAGGGGATTTCTTTGGCCCAGGACACGTGACTACCTCTGCTTTTCAGGTAAGAAAACATGTCTTAACTAGGGATGTTCCTGGCGGCTGACTTCCCTGTTGACTAAACAAAAATTTTAATTAAGTCGACAAGTCCAAAAAGAGAAGCACAATTTATTGTTAAGTATTTGAAACACTGTCCCAAAAAATATTGTGTACATTAAGAGCCCTTTGAAGTCTTAAATCACAATCTTCATCGACCATGTTGGATTACAAATGCCCCTGAAGTATGAGACACTTTGCTCTGTGCAGTATGAATGTGAACATGAACATACAGGCTCAACATATTGCATTAACTTCCTGAAGCTTTTACCTTTGACAAAGTTAAATGGAAGCATATCTTGTGAGATCATCGTCGTGATGAGCTGCGTTATCCTCACAGCGTCTCCGGGTGAAAGATTCTGCTGCTTTTACTCACTTTTTTGTTTTATTTTGCACTTTTAGCACCTTTTTTGTGCACAGGTGTCTTAAATAAATAGACTATTTTTGCACTGATCCCAGCCTGTGGACTTTTTGTGGCTCTCTAGCCCAGTTGCATTGGTGTGCAGGTACCTCCTCTGACATCATTTCTCATTTAAAATTTGGCCAAAAATAAAGCAGTTGCACAAACTAACCTGCATGCGAGAAACCAAGGCTTTTTTCCAACTCCAGAATTTTGTCTTCAGCTTTTAACTTTTTAAAATCTAACAAGTTTATAGTGGAGGAAGGCTCATTCATTCATCCCCTCCTCTGATAAGTCAAGAACAGTCCCTTATTCTACCATGCTCCTAACATTACCAGTGAAAGAGTGAAAGAAACAGAGAGAGGCTTTGTTCAGTGGACACTTACACAGATTTTAAAACCTTAATGAGACCTGGTTAAACCTCAAACTTCAGTACAGGTCATATGTAGGCTGTTAGATATGAGCAAACTACCACAACACACATGGGAATATAAATAGGGAGCACTCCATAAACTGTATCAGTAACATGGATAACTCGACTACATACCTATGAAAGTCAAATTTCCATGAGAAAGAGTCTCCTTCATGAATATGTACGAGCAGAGACAGACTCATTTATTGAATGTGCAGACGGAGCAGGCGTCCTCCTCACTCCACAGCTCCTCTTGGATATCTGTCGCCTCCTCACAGCTTCATGTTGTTATAGAAATCAATTGTCGTCGCAGCCAAAAATGGTGAAGCAATAGCATGACCCACATAGTAAGTCACAGTTTAAGATGAAATACGAAGCTATGTGCATGCTGTGTGGGTTTACAGTCTGCTGTGCGGCCAGTCGGTGCTTGTTTTGTGGCGATAACAGAGGAAAATAGACTGTTGTGTTAGCTAGCGTTAGCTAACAGTGTCACTGTGTGTTATCTACAGTTAGCTGCAGATGATAGCGGTGAGATAATGTTGCATCTGTGTGGCTCATGAAATTATCAGGATAATGCTCGACTGAGATATATCAGCTGTATTCAGCGTTACTCATCTAAAGGCTAACGCAGGGTTAGCTAACCATGTCACTAGAGTTCAGCTACAGTTAGCTAAGCTAATCATTATTATTAGCTAACGTTAGCTAAGTGTAGCTCATATTTAGTTCAGGCCTTTTAAACAGCGTTTGTTCACCAAGCTGACCAAAATAACTGCAGCAGAGGATATGCAGGACATTTATTGAATGGTTTTATCAAGTTAAAACAGCTAGTTGTGTATAATATTATGGGGTGAATGTGCTTTGCTGCAGCTGTCTGCTAACTTATTAGAGTATCCCAAATGTCCATCCCCTCTGACCATATGTTTAAGCTGTTTGCAGTGTAAATAAGGAATGACTAGCACCTGATGTTGCTTTGTTTTGGCAACTCCTGTTTGTTTACCTGATACACTGCCTGTCTGACCTTAGAAGAAATGCCATAATGATACAGGTAAACTTAATAGCACACACATATTTATGCAGTTTTTGCCCTCCATTGCATGTGTGCTGTGGGTCCTGCCCTGTTCCCCAGAGGATAAGGGAGATGTCTTAATATTTATTGTTCTCCACTGACCCTGACAGTGATGCGCAGTGTGCACAAAGCATAGAGGATGTTAGACTTGTTTGAGACAAGGATACATACACTGCAAAACTTCAATTAGTAGCCCTGGACTATTTGCATAAATCACTGAAAGCAACAGGCCTATATTTGGGACAGGCCTTTAATTCCTTTGACACAAAACTGTTAATCAGTAAAGATGGGAAATACAATGAAATTGTTGATTTAAAACAGTATGAATAATACTTGTTTAAAAATTAGGCTTCAGATAATATATCTGATCGTGGATACAAGCGTTGAAAGGGGTCAGTTGAGGTGGTTCGGGCATCTGATCAGGATGGCTCCTGGGTGCCTCTCGCTGGAGGTGTTTCGGGCACTGGTAGGAGGCCCCGGGGCAGACCCAGAACACGCTGGAGGGATTACATATCTCATCTGGCCTGAGAACACCTTGGGGTCCCCCAGGAGGAGCTGGAAAGCGTTGCTGGGGAGAGGGATGTCTGGGGTGCTTTGCTCGTCCTACTGCCCCCATGACCTGGCCCCAGATAAGCGGTTGAAAATGGATGGATAATATATCAATTATAAATCATTCATTTGATCTAGCTCTAGCATACCGACACAACACCACTTTATCCTGCTGAGGTAGCCAACAACCCGCTTTCATACATCTGAAGAACTTCTGTTAAAGTGAACTGCTTGGCAACCAGACCAGGCCTCTAATTGAGACAGGCCTTTATTTGTCAAAATGTGTAGCCACACCAGGCTAGTAAAAGGGACTGGGCCTTTACTTGAAGTTTTACGGTAATAAGATTAGAGCCATTTGAACACCTATTGAAGATAAACTATCTTCTATTGATATACTATTAAAAGAATGGGTGTTTGGGATATAATGATATAAATAAAGGGATTATGTCATGAATTTAACAGAGATGCCATTCTTATTTCGAACAATTTAGCATTTTGGTATTTTTATTTTATTCATGTACTATTATTGTTGTTATTTTTGCAGTGTGAGCATGGCAGATAGAAAGGGAAAACCTGTCACTCCGATCAAAACACTCACAAAGAAAGAACAAGAAGAACTCAAGAAAAAGGTAAGGACATTTGGGGTGTTATGATACTGGATAAGATTTAGTGCTTTTTAAATTTAGAAAACTGCATTTTGTAGTATGAAGATACATGTGTTCCCAATAAAAATTGTGTGTGAAATAAATGCATAAGTAATCACCAAGTCTAGAATTTTGAATTTGATTAACAGTGAACTAAAGCAGAGTTTCTCAAATGGTGTGCCGTGGGATTTTGTGATAAACGCACATTATTATTAAAATATTCAACTGGGCCTATACGAAAGTTTTTATTTTATATTTTATTGACTGCATCAGTATGTTGTGTGCACCCATTTACTAATAAAGAGGCAAGCTCTAGATATAAAATGTTATCTAATTTGATTTAATTAAAAAAAAACAAACCCCTTCATTAGGAATCTATTTGTTATTATTAGTGTGTGACACATCAAAAGCCCTGACTGGCAGCCAGTGTGAGGGGTGATAACATTTAAAAGGAGTGGGACAATGGATCGCTTTATTGTATGGAGCAAATTACAACAAAGCACCAGCAAAGACGACCTACCACTGTCAGTAGACAGTGTTATGAAAGCTGCCTGTCTTGTTTTTGTCTTATTTTCATTGTCTTTCGTTGTGAAGAGTGACAACACACATTATAGAAGCTACTGTGCACAGATATAAATACAGGTGTGCCTTGAGATTTTGGCTTGCCCTTTGATGTGCCTTGGGTACAAAAAGTTTGAAAAAAAAAACACTGAACTAAAGGATGGATAAGATACATGTGTTGTGTTTCTGTGTGATGTTTTAGGAGGAAGAGAAAGCAGCAGAGGTTTTTGAAGAATTCTTGGCATCATTTGAGACCAGCGAGAAAAGTGGAGTGAAAACTTTTGTCCGTGGGGGCATCGTGAATGCAACTAAAGGTCAGCAGCAAGGACTTTGAATCCAGCATTATGACAGCACACAGTTACATCTTAGTCCTGTCCACTTCCTCTGTGACTCATGAGTTATCTGCTCCAATAATATTAAACTGAATTGCCCTGAACATCTAAAGAGAACTGAAAATAATTATTGAAGAATATCAGGCTGACTCAGCAGTGAAATAGTTCACCTTCATCATTTTTCAGGGCCCCTATCTTTTGAATAGCTTAATAAAAATCACCCCTCTGGGGACCCGTAGTCAGCAGTCCATTATCACTTTAATTAAAAATAAAATAAAGCTCTTTCAATACTGAGCACTTCTTCAACTTTCTGTTACACATAAAGACATCCAGATAATTTAAATCATTACAGCAAACACAGCAGGAAGACCAAGCCTCAACAAATACATCAGTTGTTTTTTAAACCAAGGTCAACCTGTCTTCTAATTATACAGGAAGCTGCTCACATATCCTGCAGACCAATAAAAGAACAGTGGTGACAACAGAGCCTCCTCCTGTTTTTACAGACCTAACTTACTATTACCGAAATAATAGTTTGCACACCTAATCATCATTGTTCAGGGATCACTTTGATTATTTTTTGCAGAGGAGGAAGCAGCAGAGGTCAAGAAAAGTAAGCTGTATCGACCTGCAACAAAGTTTGTCCCCGTGTCCCAGCATATCTCACCAGTTTCATCTGCTGAAAGCAAAAAGTCTGTAAGTTTGTACTCTGATATTTGTGTTTACAGAATTTATTATTACTACTTACATTCATCTTTAAATGTGTCTCATGACCTCTCACTTAAGTCAGTACAGTTGTACAATGAGTCAGTCATTGTAATAATAACCACAGTGGCTGCCTATCTGATTAACAGGCATTTAAAAGAAAGACAGAAGAAAAGAAGAAGAGTAATCTTGAACTCTTCAAAGAGGAACTTAAGCTGTAAGTCTATCTGTAAAAGTGCCTGATGCCATGTTTCAGATCAATAAGTTGACTCTTTTTTGGGTATATGTAAGCCTGTTTTCATGTTTGGAAAAAAATGCAGAATACAAGAAGAGCGTGAGGAACGATATAAAAGGAAGAAAAATGACTCCAGTGGAGGAGCAGCAGGAGGAGGAGGAGCAGGAGGAGGTGGAGGAGGAGGATATGGAGATCTTGACACACCATTATCAGGACGGTCAGGTAAGAGCCCCTCTCCAAAATGAGAGTTTTATAAGTTGAAAATTGCTAACCTCTGTATCATTTTAACCTCAATCCTGCTTTTTCCCTGCAGTATTATATGACGACCTAACAGTGCCAACCACCACTAACCTCTACATTAGCTGCATTAGCCCAAAGGTAACGCAGCACGCTGACTTTAATTGGCTTAGCGCAGCATAGATGTACATTTCTCACTCTTCATAGTTCTTGTTTTCCAGATGAATGAGGAGATGCTCTGCAAAGAGTTTGGTAAGTATGGTCCCCTGGCCAGTGTGAAGATCATGTGGCCCCGGACAGACGAGGAGCGCTGCAGGACCTCCAACAGAGCCTTCGTGGCTTTCATGACACGCAGAGACGCAGAGAGAGCCTTGGCTGCACTTGATGGTACAGTTGGCTCATAACAAGCAGGTTGATCTAATAACCATTCCCCCACTGCTCTTATCGTATAGTTATGTTCCTCACTGACTGTAATTTTGTTTTGTATCGCAGGTAAAGTGATTATGGGGTTTGAAATGAAGCTGGGATGGGGTAAACCAGCTCGTATTCCACCTCAGCCTCTCTACACACCGGTGGGGGTGAGGGCCACGCCGCCACCCCCATCTGGTCTGCCTTTCAATGCTCAGCCAAGGGATCGCTTCCGCAATGACTTCACCAAGCCGCTGGGCATGTCCAAAGGAGAGCTCGACAAGGTAAAATTGTCTCTGTTCTCTGGGGGTGTCTGCATGACCATTTTTCTCTGTGATGTGCGCTCCGCTAGGCACGACAGGCTCTCATATTTAAGTGACAAGTGATGGATGTTAACTGCATTGGGGTGGTGGTGCACTAGAACAAGAATTACAGTCTATACAAAAATGTGAATATTAAAGGAGGGTGAGCCTTTTACTGAGGGTTTTCCTTTATACTGGAACACAGAAGTAGAAGAAGAATCTTTCTGCCACTTTTTAGAAAAATACACTCCCTGAAAATGTATCATTTGACCTTAAAGGGATAGTTCAGATTTTTTGAAGTGGGGCTGTATGAGGTACTTACTTGTAGGTGCCGGATTACATATAGTAGATAGCGGTCTGTAATCTCCTTGTTTGGAAAAGCAGACCAAAAGAACACCAAAGAAGCTCACCGATGTATGGCTGTGAATAGGGCTTAGCAAGAAAATGGATTTTAGCCACTTAAAAAAAGCCTACTTAAAAAAACATCCCTATCAGTCTGAGCAGACGCTATATTGGGAAATATTTTCACTGCTTTACCTCGCTGTCAGGCAGCCCTTTTCTTTGGCACCACATTTTCTCAACTGTATAACCTCCTTATTCCTAGCCATGCACTGCATCATGCCGCAGGTCAGCTGTTGGGGTCAGAAAGTGCTGTTGAGCAATCCAACTGATTCTGACTTTTCTAAAGATTGTAAAGATGATGCTTGTGTTTTTCCTGGTCAAACAGAAATTAAAACAGTTGTAGCTAGTTGCATTGAATATAGACATCAGCTCCACCTGCAAGACTAAGACAACTCTGTGTTTGCAGTTAACATTGCTCCCAAGAAGATTATGTAAAACTACCACCAAATAAGCAAGAGAGAATCTTGCTGAAGTGCACTGCTATGCTTAACCATCAGGTAAAAATAGGCAAAATACCTAAAGTAGATTAAACTAATTGCCAAACAACTAGTAAAGTGTGAAGCAGTGGCATCCTCTGCTTCAGAAAGATTGTGAAGTGGTGTTGTAACCAAGTCTCACTCATGGCAGCAGTAGCTCTCTGGGACAGTGAGCATGCATTCCAGAGTTAGTCTGAGCTCTTTCTTGGCCTCCAGTTTGCACAGAAGCTCCCCCTCCTTTTTCGGCCTGTTCAGTCCCTCTCCGCAAAGCTCTTCTTCCCTGTACTTTATAACTTTATAAAGGTATCCTTTTGTCTCCATGGTAAACTGCATTTCTTCCTCGCTGTCATAATAACTCAGTTTTTGTATTGTCTTGTATTTGTCATTTCTTCCATAAAATGCTGAAAGTCTGACCCAAACAGCTGACCTGTGGCACAATACAGTATGTGGCACCTTTCTATAGGATATAGACATTATACAGTTGAGAAACATGTAGTGCCAAAGGAAAGGGCTGTCTGACTGCATGGTAAAGCCATGATCATCATTATAGTATCCACTCAGCCTAATATTGAATTGTTTTTTGCTGGCCTTCTTTAAGTGGCTAAAATACGTGTTGCTGCAAACCCTAATCCACGACAATGCATTGCTGAGCTTCTGTGGTGCTAGTGCCCAGGGCTGGGAATCACCAGAGGCCCCTCAATATGACATTATTACGATACTTAATTCATGATACAATATTATTGCAATTTTAAATGTTTTGCAATACCCTGAGTATTATTACTGTTTTTCAGCTGCAAATCATGTCCCAAAGGAAACTTGGTCAAAATGTTTCAGCTAATAAGATAAAGTGTTCAGTCTGTTCATCTTGCTTCAGTTACTGTTATTGCAGCAAAATGTATCCAGTGGACTTAAAAGCCAAATTGATTTATTCTAGTAGGTTACCAAAAGTTTAATTTTTGTTTGCAGTATTAATAATTCATAGAATTAAAAAAATCAATACTTGGCGTCTACGCAAAAATATCGCTGTACTATGCTGTATCAGTTTTTCCCCCCATCCCTAGTAGTGCTGTCCGCTTCTCCAAACAGGGAGCGTGCTGACCACCATTTACTGTATGTAAAACACTGATAATAGATGTGTATCTCATGCTGCCCCACTTTACATTATCTGAACTGTCCCTTTAATAATAAATTGAAATATAAGCATGTAAAACTGCAGTTAGTTCTAGCACTAATTTAGAATATGTCCATGTCTAAGAAATCATTGTACAAACTTGGGAATCAGACTATTATATGTTGCATGTTTGTTCATTCGTTTAATTGACCACCTTGTCCGTGCAGTGTCATATCACAGGATGCAGGGGTATAGAAATGCACAAATGCATAACAGTTTGAGTGTTTATACAAAATGTTAATATAAACTTTTAGATCATTTAGCTAGTATAGATGGTCTAGCATTTTTGAGTAGTTGACTAAAGCTGTGTCACCCTCCCCCCATTTCACTGACTCTGAATGCTATCGTGGTTTTCTATGCTGTATGTATCCTGCAGTGTTTCATCTGTACAAGTACTCACTCTTTAATACTTTCACTATTTGATTTGACTTCACAAACAGACTCTGTCCGAAGCCGTAGTCAAAGTGGTTATCCCAACCGAAAGGTACACACACTCTTCTTACTACGACTGACCCGCTGTTCTTACACAAGTGTTGTAGGACCCACACAGATTCTGTCAGGCAGGAGGTTCCAGTCCTAAGATCTGTTCATGCATCTGACATATAGATCATGGTAAACAACACATTTTGACATCTTTAAATTAGGACTGAGGGTTCTTGTTGTAGATGTCAAAGGTCCCATCAGATTTACACATAGTGAATGCAGTTTGTATTTTTTTCCTAGTTTACTCAAATACCTCAGATAACTCATGTTGTTCCAATATTTATATATTAATGTGTTACTATGAAAAGTGTAAACCAGTAGACATTGTAAAGGACTGTTAGAGCCACTGATTTAAACCAACATCTTTGAGCCCTGGGTTTCCCATGGGTAGGCTGAGACACTGCAGACCGATACAGCTAGAAGGCAGATAGATGTAATATTAACTCAAGTCAGACGATGTAGATTCATGCTAGTGCCATAAGTCAAACTAAGTCCCATGTCAGGTTAGAGTAGTGAGTAATATATAAGTCTAAACTGCAGTGGTAGATCTGACACAAAATCAGCAACACTGCGTAAACACACTTTACACTGATGCTTCACTTCAGAGAGGTTTCAGGCCTGAAGCCCCAATCCACAGTAACTTCTCTACATAACTGCCTGAAGAGATGTTGTCACCCTGATGCTGACCTATCACTCATTGACTATGTTCTGTTACAAGTTATTTTCCAGAGACATACATTTTCAGACCATTATACCTAAAGAAAATATCTTAAATTTGATGGCCTTACAACTGAATACCAACTACGTATAAATGTTGTAGTTGAGACTTTTTATTACATCCTTAGAATAAAAACTGGCCTCTAAACTCGTGTTGTGTTGAATTTGTGAAGAAAACTTTTTTTGTATCCTTCCAGTGAACGAAGAATTAAAAAAGTGAGAATATTCTCAACGAATTGAAGTCATGGGGGCCATGTTTAACAACAGAAAAACTATATAAAAGCATTGATTCAAAACCTCTCACACAACTCGTACAGTATAATCCAAGTCTCATTTATCCAATTATATGCTAAATACCTCCCAGACACATGCATTCATTTTTCACTAAACCATTACTGTTTATAACTGAACTGAAAGTACAATTTTTTTTTCCATCACCCTTAGCCGATGACCAATTATGGACTGCCAATTTTCTTGAGCCGATATTTGGGGCCGATACTGCTTTTGCTCCCTCAATTTACATCAAAAAAATGACACGATAACAAATATTACAGGTCTCAAGTTTAAAATAAGAAACATTTATTGAACAGTAAAAAATACTAAAACAAGATGGAAAGTTGAGGTAGAACAGGTAGAATATTATTATTATTATTATTATTATTATTATTATAATACATTCAAATAAAAAAAAGAGTTCAGTGCTCTTAAATCTTCCAGTAATGTCTTTATAAAACAAACAAATATTTAAGCTGAAGCATAAATAAAACAACAACTACTGTACACAGTAGGATTCGCTGCATGTGCGCTGCAGGGTCTTCCGGCAACACAGAGCTGCCCGTGGATGCCTGTCTGTAAATCATGCCAGGGAAAAATAAATCCGCAAACCCACACGTGTATCGGCCGATGCAGATACAAGTAAAAAAACTCAAATATCGGCCCGATATATCGGCCGGCCGATGTATCGGTCTATCCTTACTCCACGGCATGAACAGTGGTTACATGAGCCTCAAAACCAGCCACAACCCAGCCCTGAGCAGAGTGACCGTCCTCTATTGACCAATCAACAGACTGCAGTGTTCACAGCTCCACCTTGTAGTACCAGATCTGTGTGCTAGGTACCCCAAGAGAGGGAGGACCAAAAATGTGGACGGTACGGAGTTCCATCCGTAGTTCCATCGGTACCATCCACAACTTTTCAGAGTGGAACGGAAAAAAAGCGTACTGAACTGAACCGTACCGTACTGCTCAGTGGAAACTGGGCCTTAGATCACTGAACGCAGGACTTTGTTGTTTTAAAGGATTAGTTCAGATTCACCAAAGTCATACACTAACTCAAACAAACTACAGATTGAGGCAGCAGTAGACCAGCAGCTCTCATGTTCAGTGAGGGAAAATTACTTTTTGTTTGAGTCTGGTTTTGAGGAGAGCATAGATAAATCCCACCTTAAGTTTAGTGCTAAATTGTAAGGTTTTAGCAAAATGCATGTGTGTGAGAAGTACTGAACATTTGACTGGATAGATGAGACCTGGACTATACTACATGAGTTGTGTGAGAGTTTGTAAACGGATGTTTTGATATAGTTTTGCTGTTGCGGCTTCAATTCATCAAGAATTTTCTCAGTTTTTGGATTCTTCCGTCACTGCATAGGCATGGAAAAGCATGGAAGTTTTCTTCACAAATTCAATGTAACACACTGATATATGATTGATAATTGATTTACAAATGGTCGTATGGGGGTTAAAGTATCCTTTTAAACTTTGGATTGGGGCTTTCACATCTTAAAAGCTAAGTCAGTGTTCATGAATAAATATTGTGTGATTTCTTTTACCCCTTTTCATGGACACAGTGACCCGGGAATATTACAGTGTGCTGACATTGTCTGTCCAGAAGGCAGTGACTCTGCAGTTCTTGCACAGTGAAATATCCCTCAGGCTGTCGCCTTATTATGGTCAACATTCTTTAAAGTAGTGAACGCTGTGACATGGAACGACACTGTTAGCGGTCAGCTACATTCAATCAGACGGTCAGCCTGCAGTTTGCATGGGTCACTAGTTCAGTGTAAAGAGGTGTTAGAGATCTCATACTGTAACTGACAGGCAGTGTGCAAACCCTGGTCTGATACGCTCTTCTCTCCCCACAGGAATCTGTTATTCCTCATTCACAGAATGATAGAGTTTGTGGTGCGTGAAGGCCCCGTGTTTGAAGCCGTAATTATGAACAAGGAGAAAAACAATCCAGACTTCAGGTGGGTGTTGCTGCACCTGGCTGTGTGTTGGCTGTGACCTTGAAGGGTTCGTATTAAATTTGCACATTCTTTACCGTCTCAGGTTCCTGTTTGACAACAAAAGCCAGGATCATGTGTACTATCGTTGGAAATTGTTCACCATCCTCCAGGTATGTTTTTACAGCACCACCTTGTTTCTAAAAATGTCTAGGATTTTATGTGGAGGAACTAAAAAACTATTCTATACTATAAAAGCTGTTGAATACCTGAATTCTCTCTAGCTTTTACTCCATGAAAATGAAACTGCGGCAGTGGTGCGAACTTGACACCTCTCAGCAAAAATCACCTTTTTAAATACAGAATAGGTCATTTCTGAGATTTGTGTAGATTGGATGAGTACCCACATGCCTGTAGGTAAGAATGTCTTACAATTGCGTGATGATAACCTCACTTGGATTATATGAGGATCTGTGATGTTGTTCTGACACAGTGGATGCTAGCCGGTGTTTCCCCTCCATGCATTTAGCAGCAGCGCTGCAATAAAATCTCCCTATGCACAATTAACTCGCTCTTTCAAGGCTTCTCTAAACAGCTAGAGTCGTGGACCAGCAAGAATTATAAACAGAACACCCCCAGATATTGGAGCTCTGATTGATCAGCCACTGACTGTTATTGGCAGATATTCTTTCTAAATAGTTTGAAGGCCGATGAGATGACACAAAACAGGAGAGACTATTTTTATAAGCAGTACTGACTGAACTGAAGCTCACACTGAACATTCACTGTCACATTCATGGTTTACTGCTAATCTGATGTCCATCTCACCTGCCGGTCCTGAGTGCAGACACACCGTGTCTCTCTCCTCGCTTGCAAGACACACACACACACACACACACACACTGCACAGAATGCTTCTGTAGAGGCTACAGTACACTCCACTGTTTTCTGACAATGTCAACAAGCTGCAGTTCAAAGGTGAACAGTCTTATGATGGAGCATTACATTAGGTTACAGTTGTGTTATTTATTCTTGTAATGTATTGAAAAAATGTCAGTGTTTGAGTGCTTCAACTCTTGCAGTGAGAAATATGACCAATGAGCCACAGTTGAATGTTTAGATTTTTCAAAATAAATGAAAAAATGTGGGCAATTAGCTAAAATGGACCTAGGTTACTTATAATGTATTTAAATTAAAGGCTTGTTACAGTACCCTAATATGTAGCATAAGAAAAGGGCAATTGCTAAGCTCACTGAAAACAATAGAAGCTGAATCTACTTTGTTACAGGTTTACTTTTAGTTGTAGTGGCTGTGAGATTAATTTCTGAAAGGCATATCGAAGCCCTGTCTTTAAAATGACCAAACAGCAGTCATTCTAACTGTAAAGAGCAACCCCCCCCTGATTTTTAATAGCTACACCAATGTAGTAAAGGGCACTTTAATAGATTTTTGGACTTGGCTCTGCACTACTGTGTCCTGACCTGATGTCCCCCTTACATTACTTTGACAGTAAGATCAGATTTATTCTAGGAGGTGTTTGTCACAGTATGGTTGTGCTGAAATCAGCTTAATATCCACATTTAAAAGCTGATATTTAAGTATCCTCCCAGGGGAGCATGCCCCGGAACATCCTAGAAGGTTCGCAATTCACATCACAGTCACCTTTTTCACCCGGATGAGTCTGCACCCCTGCTATGATGTATCCGTATGTAAGTTTCCATGTCCCTGGCCTTCATTACCACAGGGACAGTCACCGACAGAGTGGAGGACCGCAGATTTTCGTATGTTCCGGGGAGGATCCATGTGGAGACCTCCTGTCCTAAACAATTACTCTCAGAGAGTTGAAGAGAAAGCCGAGGTGGAGGAGGATGCTCCCCCTGAGGAGGAGGTGAAGAAAGGGCAGCTCAGAGCTGAGTAAGTATATCTAGCAGACATAATGACATTTATGTATAGATATAACTTTAGTTAAATCAAATTATTCTTCTGTTAATACCATTCAGGCACAGACAGAGGCTCGAGACGTTGCTGAAGGAGCTCACTCCGAGCAGAGAGGATGTCGCCAATGCCATGCTGTTCTGTCTCGAGCGAGCAGACGCAGCAGAGGAAGTGGTGGGGCACATCACTGAATCTTTTTCCTTGCTTCAGACGCCACTTCAGAAGAAGGCCAGTCTCCTTACTCTAAAAGTTTTTTTTTTTTTTTAATAAAGTGTAGGTGATTTCATTTACATTATGTATTCTCTGTCCTCGTCTCTACAGATTGCCAGATTGTATCTTGTGTCAGACATCTTGCACAACTCGTGTGCCAAAGTAGCCGGTGCATCATATTATCGTAAATTGTAAGATACTTTCCCTCAATTCTATCCTCCTTTAATTCATCACCATCTGATAATCTTAAAATGGTCTTAAATCCCCTCTCTCTGTTGGTTTTTTTTTTCAGTTTTGAAACAAAGCTAACACAGATATTTGGAGACCTTAATGCAGCGCATAAAAACATACAAGCCAGGCTGCAGGCGGAACAGTTTAAGGTAAACACGTGTTTCATTTGCCTCACACAAGGGCATTTATTAAAAATAGAACATCAGCAACAGCAACAACAACAACAAAAATTAATTCTCTCTCTCTCCACAGCAAAAGGTCATGAGTTGTTTTAGAGCATGGGAGGACTGGGCCATATACCCGGAGCCTTATCTAATCCACCTTCAAAACATCTTTCTGGGCTTCGCCAAAGCAGCGGAGGAGCCGACAGAGACGCCAGAGGTGAGCTGAATATTTATCTGCTCATTACACACAGTATTACCTTTCTCTGATGACATTTCAGCCAATTACACAGCTGCTCATGCTGAAAAATATTTGAACACGAAGAAGATCATGCTCAAACATATTTGGACATCTGTCTCCTCGCAGGAAGCATCCTCTGATCTCGACGGTGCTCCGATGGACAGCACGCTCATAGATGGGTTACCTTTGCAGAGCACTCCAGTGGATGACCTTGACGGCTGCCCCCTAGGCTGGGACCCTCTTGATGGAGTCCCTGTCGATGACATAGACGGCGTTCCCTTAGGAGCAGGCATTGACGACATTGATGGAATGCCCTGTGAGTCCAACACATATCAAAAGCACATCTTTCAACCAGAGGTCCACCGTTTCCTGTTGGTGTCGTCAATTATCTGCCCAACTCCAGTGTCTTAGATCAATACACAATCAATCCTCCCTCTCGTGGGTTGTTGTCTTTAGCTGAGTGTGCACTTTAAACTCTATTAGAACATGACAATGCAGAATTTTCCAGCAGGGATTAATGAACTCATCAACACCATTAAATGATGTCACTGTCCTGACCCTGCTGTGTCTCTTGTGTCCTCAGTGGATGAGAGCAATGCTCCTCTCTCCGGAGTGCCTTTGTCCAAGTGGGAGAGTGACACAGGGACATTTTCTCAAGGTAACACAGGTCAAGATGCACTTGTGTATCATATTAATCTCCCCCCTATGATCCTGCTCATCTTTCCCTTTTCTCTCTAAGCCAACCCTGAGTCTAAGTGGGACATGGTGGTAGAGAATAACAGTGAAGATGAAGTCAATGTAAGGTAAGGCCTCTGTGTTTGGTTTGAACGCACCATCAGTCTGCATACAGAGTGTACATAAACTGTCAAATAGTATGTAAATGTGTTGTTCTCCTCCCCCTCCTGGTGACAGCATCAACTCACAGGACCGAGAGGAAGACTCGGAGAGTGACAGTAGTGATGACTCGGGCGGTTCGTCCAAATATGAGAGTGCAGACTTTCAGAGCTCCCTCAGAAGTTTTCAGATGTCTGAGGGCAAAAGGAAGAGGTTGAGAGAGCTGGAGGCAAGTACACATTTAAAAACAAAACAAAAAAACAGATGAAAACTGTGTTTGCTTTTAAATAAACTGTGGTTGTCGTCCTGTGTTATCTGCTGTGGTTCAAGCCATCCAAATTTGAAAATCGCCCTTCAGTCCGTGTCAGTATCCTGCTGAAAGGGTACCTTAAGTATTTCTCAACCTGGACCCCATGTTTTTGTGTCAAAGCAACTAATTGGAAGTGTTTGAAACTGGTTGAATATTGAGGGATATTGCTGCAGCAGACAGCAGCGACACAGGCTGAGTTTAGTCCCACTAAAAATGTTTCTTTTTTGCCACTGACAGGCTCAGATTGTTATTCTAAGTGTCTGACAACTTTATGGGAAGGATCCCTCAGAAATAGACCTTTTTGTTTAAGAGTAAGATCCTTTTTGTCAAACCAGAAACTCCCCCGAAATTGCCATTGCCAAACCCACCAGACATCTTTAAATAATACTGTAATTTAAGTGTGCAACGAGCCAGAATATTTTTTACATCTAACTGGGTGAATCAAGGGTTTATTTCAACAAGACCAGAGTTGGTGATTGTTGGAACAATAATAAGACTGGGGATGAGGTCTCACTCAGTACTGGACCAGTTTCAAAAGATGTTGTCTCTATAAGTCACTTAGACACAAAAACATGGGGAAACTGGGTCCAGGTTGAAAAATACTAAAGTTACCCTTAAGATCAGAAATATACAGTTTTTAATTTCAGAAAGAAATGTCACCAGAGCAGTTAGAGCCATAACTGTATTGGCATATCCCAGTTCCTTTCCACCTCTTTAGACCTCAAGTGTTAGCTGCGTCCCCACTTCTTCAACCATATTAAAATGTCAAATTATAGTTAATAAACTGCAGGACTAATGAGATGTGTCCTGACACAGGTAAAGGTTATGAAAATCCAAGATGAGCTGGAATCTGGCAAGAGGCCAAGGAAGTCTGGAATGAGCATACAACAACAAGTGGAGCACTACAGAAACAAACTGTTACAGAAGGTGGGCTATGGGACACTTTTTTATTTCATATTGCATGTTTGAGTTTAACCTTAGATAAATAGGAGGTGTCCTGAATTATTAAAGCAGTTAATTACGCAGTATTATTTACACCCAGTGTTTGTTCTGCAGGGAAGGGTCCTTAAAGGAATATGTCACTCAGAAAATTAACATTTGTATTTCAGTTTCTCACCCAGTGTTATATTGAATTTGTGGGGGACAACTGTCTTTCTTGCATGCCTCCATGGAGAACGAAGAATCCAAAGAATTCTTGATGAATCTGAGTAAAAGGGCGCCACGTTTAACAACAGCAAAACTGTAACAAAACATCCATTTGCAAACTCTCACACAACACGAGCGGTATGATCCAAGTCTCATTTATCCAGTCGTATGCTCAGGACTTAGTAAACACAGATTTTTTACTAAAACCTTAATATTTAAAACACATGCACATGAGTAGAGCATTTGAACTCTGCTCATACTCGCTCAATAATGCTACTGGCCGTGTGCATTTATGTGGAAGGGTTTTCAATAGTAAGGTTTTTGCAAATTTGCATGTGTTTGGGAAATACTGAGCATAAAACTTGATAAATGAGACTTGTAGTAAACAGATGTTTTGATATAGTTTTGCTGTCGTTAAACACAGTCCCCTTTGACTTTCATTTATCAAGATTTTTTTCAGTTTTGGGATTCTTCGTTCACCATTAAGGCATGCAAGAGTTTTCTTTACAAATTCAACTTAACATCGAATGATCATTTTGTGGGTGAACTATTCATTCAAAGAAAAAATGCAACCATCACTGATGTGCAATAGAAAGAGTTCTTTAATCAAGAACAACACGGGGCAAAATATACAAAAGTTCTTGTTCTGCGTACATTAAAATTAGACTGTTAAATCAGTTAATTAGCACAGTAAAAAAACAGTGGCACTAAAAACCAGACACAGCTGATGGAGAGCCACGGTAGCAGTTTCAGATCTGCAGATTTAGTCCAGCATGGCCATCTACAGGAGAGGAGAGTCTAGCTACAGTTGCTGTTTGTATTTAACAAGTAAAACATACAATATTGATGTTTTGTTTACTGGAGCACAATCTGTGTTTAATACTAAAGTAAGCAACAGTTTGCTCAAAGTATTATGAGCTTTTTTTGACACTAATATTTTTGGCCACACAGAGAAAACGATTGCTCTCTCTGCCTGTAGGTGTCGATGTTGATATGCATACATCTCTAGGTCTGAATGAATTATTTTTCCATTACAGTAGGTGGAACAGTTTAGCATGTGTTGAACTCATCTGACACTGACCAGACAACTCCCCCTTGTGGAGGAGCCGCAGGCTATTGAGCGTGAATGAGTGGGTGTGTTTGAGTTACAAGCCAGCTCTGTTTTCTTGACAGGCAAAGATAAAGAAATATGTCTGACCTCACTGGGATGTTTTACTTTGTCCATTATAGGAGTTTGAAAAAGATGAAAACAAGATTGAGAGGTCGACGTCGAAATCTAAAGACAAGTCAAAGGACGACAGGAGGGACAGAAGACGAGGATATAGTGGAGATCCTGACGACCAGAGCCACAAGTCAAGGAGCATCTCTCCTTCAAAGTAAGTGCCATGAGATGTTGTTGTAGAGTGCTGCCAGCGTATTCCTCCTGATTGTTATTCTTGAATCTATTATACGTTGAACCCTTTTAAACAGGACAAGGTCTCCCAAATGGTCCAAGCGTTCCCGATCGCCATCTCCAGACCGTAAGGCAGGGAAGTCCAGGTCACGGTCGCCGCATCGCTCCCACAAAAAGGCAAAGAAGAGCAAACACTGACTCTCAGTGACGCTCTGGACCCTGTCATCCATTAGCCTGCTGGGTTACACAACGCAGTGCTCTTTAAAGAGACTTGGTACGTCTGTTGTCTTGGTCCCCTCTCACACTATCCATGCAAGATTCAGCACTCTTTTGTATGATGAAGTTTGAACACTGTAACTAATTATATATATTTTGTTTTAATGTTTGTTTTTAAAATGATAACCAGAAATGTTGCTGCAAAGTTCTGACACTAAATAAATCACTGCTGGTGATAAATGTGTGTGTGGAGGACGTGTTTCAGGGCCAGGTATCAAAATGTTACTCACTCACCTAAGTTGTTGGCAATGATTTTGATTTCTCAAGGTTAAAAAAAAGGTTATCAACAAGCATTCTTCTAGTTTGTGTTTGCTTTTATTGAGGAAATTAATAGAGCATTTGGTTCTGTTTACAAAAGCAGCAAGTATGCAATGTTAAACACTGAATTTACAGTACTATTTTATAATGAAATGTGCTTTCATTGAACAAAACAATTTATCAAAAGTACGTAAGAGCCAGTATTGTTTCTGAAAAAAATTTAAGATACCCAGCCCCAATCACAAATAACCATATACAGATTTCCTGTACTGCAGATTTGCTGTCATCCGCTGAAACATCTGATAAACCTTAGAGGAAAGCTTGAAGTTAAATTTAGAAAAGCGATCTAGATTTCGGAGGCACAAATAATTTCAAACCACCTTGCTTTCGAGACAAAGGGTTACATCTCTTTACATAAGACACATTGAAATTTGTGACTGACGTTAGGACAGTGTCTTGCACATAACTCTTCTGAAATGTGGGAGCAAAAGAAATTAGTAAGGTGCCCATACTGTTACAAATAGCCTTCTAGCTATACTCAAGTCTTACAGCTGTAAATTAGCACATACATATCTGAACAGACCGCACACACTCAACATATGCAGCTCTTTTTGTTTCTCGATGCCACACCATTCACAGTTCCTTGGTATTAAAGATAAAAAATAGAAATGTGACAGGGAATCACACAGTCTGTTCTGTACAGTCAGTTTTCTTCCACCCATTCCCTCATCTTCCATTTTAAGGGTCCCTGTTCTCCTGAAAAAGCTACAGACGGCTCTTTGTTTCAGAGGAATAACCGTTAGGTAGTTGGGTGATGTTAGATGGCCCCTGACGGGCTGTCCTTCATCTTCAGGACTGATCTCCGGCAGGCAGGCCTGAGTGCGGGGAGCCGACAAACCTCTGAAGTGCTCAGTACTTTTTTACATTGATGAAAACCTTGATGGCTCCAGTGAAGTCAGCGGAGAGTAGAACCTCCGTGTGATCGGTCTTCAGGGCTCCTGCCAAGGACAACATTGTTTTATAGCTCTGAAGTGACAGTCTGAGTGTCATGAAATCTGTCCGTGAATTAATTCAAGCCAACATACCTGAGGGTATCGTCTCAGAGTCTGTGGAGTCCAGGCTCTTGCACTCCGCTTCTGGTTTGTCTGCTCCAGCTTCCTGTGGAACAATAAGGCCCGGGTGCGGTGCAAAAATCGCTGAGGTGACCACTGCGTTGTGTGCTGAAAGATAAAGAAAGCTTCAGTACCAGTTCAATCAAGGGGGCACAAATAGAGCGCTCCAGACAGATGGGTTAGTTAGCATCACCCTAGTTCCCTTGACAAAAAGTCTACAGGATTTTTCCACTGGAGTTTGGATTATTGTAGACAATACAATATTTACACATTTTGTTCAGTAGGATAATCATCTTAAATGAACCCCACATTTAAGAGTTCGGTTGGCAGAGGTACAAAGCTAACGGACTTCACCAGGGTGAAATAACTTAACATTCCTACTACGGCAAGGCTGTTTGGCATGATGACTTTCTGTAGTCTCATTTAGCCACTTGTTAGCAACTGCCTTTTTTAAGAAACATAAAAGCTACAAAACTCACAAGTGGGTTATTTCGTGACATATTGTATGTCAGAGAAGAAAACATGAAAGCATCTAACCAAAATGCCCTTGACTTCGAGACTAGGGAAATGGGAGATGCCAAATTCCTCATTTCCAGGTTTCAGGACTCATTTCTGGGGCACATAATTCGTCAGACAGGTAGTCACATAAAAGGGGCAGTTCAGTTGCCCCGTGTCGGAGATATCAGCTGTAGAGATGTCTGCCTTCTCTCGAATATAATGGAACTAGATGGCACTCAGCTTGGGGTGCTCAAAGTGCCAAAAAAATACATCTGACAAATTCAACAGCACTGTCTCTTTCCAGAAATCATAACCTGGTTTCTCAAGATAATCCACAGACCTTGTTGTGAGCAGTTTCATGTAGAAACTATTTGCTTTCTACGAAACTACATTCACCAACCACATCACAGTGCAGAAGAAGTGTGCATCTATTCCTGCACGAGAGGCTTGTGCTCATGACAGCGCAAGGTGTTAACATTAATGGTGGCTGAGCTGTAATGTATGTTAGCTCAGTGATACTAGGTGAGCTAGCTATCAGATGTACGCTTCCCTTTGCGTGGTGATATGGTTTGTAGTCTGTAAATTATCTTGAATGACCAGGCCATGATTTCTGGAAAGAGACATTGCTGTAGAGATTTTCAAAATGTATTTTTTGGCCCTTTGAGCACCACAAGCCGAATGCCACCTAGTTCCATTATATTGGAGAGAAGACAGACATCTCTACAGGCAATATCTCTGACACTCATCAACTCACACCAAAACAACCTAGACTGATAAACAGCTCTACAGGTAAAAGCAAAAAATATGTATTTTTGATTTTCAGGTGAACTGTCCCTTTAAAATCACCTTTGTCATCCAACACACAGCACAGTTACCTTTAATTCCTTCCCAGAAGTCATTGCGGTCCCGTCGTACAGATGTGAATTTGCTCAGGTCGTGGTAAGTGCTCCAGATGTACACGTATTTATCCTCTGAGCCACTGACTATGAAGGAGTAGTCATGACTGTAGGAAGATAACCCGCAGTAAATCAAGGTAAAGAACAATATATAAACAAGACTTTTGTGACTTGTTCAAAATGGTCAAGTTGAAACTCCAAAAAAGGGAGTCATCCTCACCTAAAGCTCGCCTTGATCTGGCTGCTGCTGTTCACATAACCTTTGTACTTCATGGATAAAGACAAGTCCCTCAGGTCATAAAGGCGAATGCGGGAATCATTTGAGGTCACCAAAATCTATCAGAGGGAGAAGAGGGAATTCATCATTTACAAGTCTGACTGGCGTCTCATTATACGGTCATCAAACCAACTCTAGATGTGTTTGTAGTGGTGATGAGATGTTACCTTATTCTCTCCAGGTAAAGGTTCAATTCCAGTGATTTTGCGTCCAACTTTGTTCCTGCCTCTGGTGGACCTCACGTGAATTTGTGTATGGTACTTCAGGCGCTACAGAATGGACAAACAGAAAAATAAGTTCAACCTGGAATGACAAAAACTCATCATAAGGTCGTAATGAAACCACTGCTGGGTACCTCTGTGTCATAGAAGATGCATCTGCCATCATAGGTGCCGATGACGGCGTACTTCCCATTTTGACAGAAGTTAGCTGCCGTGATGAGGCGTGTCTGACCGTCCACCTCGTTCCAAAGCGCCACCTTCTTGTCAGGAATGTTCCAGAGTCGTAGCTTTCCATCCAAAGAGCCACTTAAAAAGTATCTGTCATCCTGGAAAAAAACAGAAGCGAGTGCTAGTATAAATACAGTCTGAGAGCCAAAATTAATAGATGTCTGATTTTTGCTGAGAGAAGTAACGCAAGGTGACTCTACTTACTCTGGGATGGAAAGCAATGGCTGTGACAAAATCAATGTGCTGAAAGCAGCAGAGACACTCTCTCCTGGATATGTGCCACAATCTGACTGTTTTATCCATGGAGGAGGAGAGCAGGAAGAAGTTCTACAGTGACACAAAAATGGAAAAAAGTAAGGTGAAGATAAAACCAGTGCTGAGAGTGTCTAATGTGTGTGAAGAGGAGGGATAAAAGGACAAAGAGAGGGCAATAAGATATCACCTTTGACCAGGACAAGTCCAATAGATCAGCCGTATGACCTTTATACTTGCAGAAGGGGACTTGACGGAAAGGGGCATTCCTATCTTCTGTGTCTGGGTCCTCTGGAGCACAACTTGCCTAAGATGAGAGTACAATCTGTTAAGAATCTCAAGACTGTGAAAGACACAACACTGCAATAGTCGCACTACTATTCTTAGCATTTTTGGATGTCCCCCAAATTAAAGGGATCATTGATTTCACTCACCCCAGGGTCATCAGATTTAGAAGAGCATAGACTTTCCTGAGAGGGAGAAGGTGAAACTCGACCTGGAGAAGCCAAACAAATAAATCTAGAGTTGTCTTGCTTTGGTCTGAATCAGGGACTAATTTTGTTACAAAGCTGTATAATTGCCTAGAGTTGGTTCGTGTTCTCACAGCAGCATTTACAAGCGGACCGGATCAAATGCCTTGCGCAAGAAAGCTGCTCTTGATTGGTCAGAATTTCCATGTGGGAAAAATCCAGGAAGTAAACAAACCATACAGTTTGCAAACAAGGCGCGACTCCAACTAGAAAATGTTTTGATGCATTGGATATGCTGAATGTGCATATTAAGGCAGTACAGGAGGAGGTGCACATTAATAATCCTCCAGGACTGTAACATGCTCATGTTTAACCCAAACAATATGTCATGTGACTGCAGTTGGTTCGGATCGAGGTTGGAACTAAATGAAATGCACCAGAGTTCGTTTGTAACTGGACTGAGACCACCTCTACAACAAGGTCTGGTTGTTTTGGTGCACACTCAAGTGCGATTGCTGTGTTCACACCTGCCCAAATGAACCGCAGTTTGGGGGCAAACAAACTTGACATCGATTGAACCGAACCAAACGGGCCAGGTATGAAACCATTAACATAATCAATCATCATACAACAACAAAAAAATCTGAGATTTCGATGATGTTACCTTCAGTATTGTACTTTAATCTCATGTTATTAAAGTAGTCAAAGGCAGTCTTCAACACCCAGATGCGAACCACATTATCTTGGCCTGCTGTCGCCAGCAGCCTCCCGCAGTGAGAGAACTTCATTGTCCAAACGGCCCCCTGAGGACAAGACACAGATGGTGTAATTCCAGCACTCATTGGTGCACATCTTCTCTTAAACATTAATATCACACAAAAACCTAAGCTCCTCTCACCATGTGCTCTCCACTCAGGTCCTGCACAACTTTAATCTGATCAAAGTCAAAGGGACCCTTGAAGCTGTGCGCTGCCTTGAACTTGGCGGGCCGGGTGTAAGGCATGCCCTCATCGTCACTTGACGACGGATCGTCCTGATCTGTATGGAACACTGACCCCACCGGAAACAAAAAGCATAACTGATGTTATCAAAACATTTACAGCAGGAGCATTAATATTTCACAGGCATGTCCTGCCAAATCCTGTAAAATGGATGTACAATTTTGTAGCAGCATTCAATGTGAGATATTTAATAAATTGCTTTAGCCATATCAGACAGAATTGTCAGCTTCGGGGGAGTGGGTGGATTTCAAAGCCTGGACCCAGACAGCATTAGCAGTTACCATCCTCATGATTATGTGGAGCTTGAGCCAGATCTAATACAGTGAAACATTCCTCAGGGAACGATGTCAAATCTTGTTAACTCATTGGAAACAGTTTAATAAATACGCACAAAGTGAACGCATGTAGAGTCACATAGTTCACCAAGCGGAGAAAAATAATTGAATAGTGTCATTGATTTGTGGGTTTTGATGAGTCAGTGGGGCATTTACTTGACTTCTGCCATTTATGGTTATCACAGTGAGAAGTTTGAACTCAGCTGTGATACCCTCAGCACCCACATCCATTTAGAAATGGCAATCTCAACCAAGTCTCTTCTCCTGCTTGCACTTATCACTCTGCATCCTGTTGTCCTTCCACTTATCCAGCACTTTTGTTGACAGAATAAAATATAAAAATACATGGCTGCATTTAAAATGTTTTCCTGAAATTTAACTTTCTGCCCAAATTCTTCAAATAATAATATTAATAATAATAATAATGATAATGATAATATCTTTTACCTTCATCGCGCACACTCTTCACTTTGTTGACCGCCTTCTCTCCGTACTCCTCAGCAAGATGCTTGGCCTTCTTCACAGACTTGCCCAGGAATTTTTTAAACTGGGTTCTGGATACAAATGAGAGACAACAAATGATTATATTCTATATTTGATCACATGGTGAGAAGATGAAAATCAATTCCAGCAACAGGCTATAAGAAGACACTTACGTTTTCTGTTTCAGCTTTCCACCATCTGTGTCTGCCAGCGGAGCCGCAGCCTTGTCATCATCATCTGATTGTGCTGCATCATTCCTGAGAAGAAAAAATAGAACAGATGAACTTCCTCCAGAAAATGTTACATGTAAATGTACTTAGGTTAAAAACAAAACACTGCCAACACTGGCAGAAAAAAGGGTTTTACTTGAAGCTTGTTTTGACAGTCAAGTGTCTGGATTCAGTAAGTGCATATGTTGTAATATTAGACAAAGCACCGCCTTATTCTTTTATACACACTGGTTTCTCAGTTTATAGAACAGTGTTGAGAAAGATGCATAATATTGCAGCTAATAGAGAAAAATAATTTTCTGCTCACGTGATGTACTCCTTGGTCCTCCTCATGATGTGCAGAGTGAGGGGGTTAATCCCTGCAGGAAGTTTCTCCTCTGCCTGGATTAAAGGGATCTCTTCCCCAGTGTCCAAATTCTTGATCATCACACTGGCCAGGATTTCCTGTTTTCAGATAACACACATTTTGAGCGTACAGTGCCGGTGGAAGGAATGTGTGAGGGGTTGGGTGAATAAAGGCAATAAAAACAAACACAGAGGGAATCTTACTTCATCTGTCAGCTCTCTACCAGAGTTGGAACGTGGACGCTGAGGGCCTGGAGTTTGTCCTCCACTCTGAGACGAGGCCTGTTCATCCTCATTTTCCTGGAGAGAGAAAAAAAAAAAAGCATATCCTAGCATCTGAGCATATTTAAAAGGAGGACAGAGATTAGGTCTGCAGCCTCACTGACCTGTGCTGTCACCACTTTGTCCCCACTGGTGGCACTGGCCAGATCCAAGGAATGCTGCAGCTCTTTGGTTAGACTCCTCACTGTGCTGCTGGGAGACACCAGGCCGGAGGGCTCCAGAGTGTCGACGCTGACTGCAGACACTGGACAATCATATCACAGAACACACTTCATTTAAAAAAAGACTACATATTTTCAGAAACTGGTGTAGCATTGAGCACATTTTCTGGCCTTTTGTGAGCAAAAATGAAGTTCACTGTTAGAAAATCATAAAAATAAAGGTAAGCTGTAACATGGGAAGTGATATATCAGCATTACCCTGAAATATTTGACTTTTTAGTATGAGATCAGTGCTGTTCTTAAAGATTTTCCACACATGGTATTGCTCTAAAGGCTGTACACACAACAACATCAAATGCTTTAAGTTACTATTCCAGTGATGTCTTGTATCAAGCACCTATCAGCTGTGAAATGTTTTCTCTACCTTCCAGTCCACTTGGCCTCAGACACTCCTGAGACTTCTTGGAAGGTAAACTCTGCCAAGCTGGCGGAGGCGGTCTCGGGGGAGGACCTCCAGTGGGAGGCGGTGGACGTGAGGGAGGAGGCTTCTTGGTGCTGGCTACGATATCCGGTTCCACTGTGAATTGCCGTGGGGGCTTTGTAGGCCCAGAGTCCGAGTCAGCCGGCCTGTCTGTGAACGGGACCTGTTCTAAGATATCTGCAGGTCTCCGCTCCTGCTCCCCTTCTGCACCCGCTCCAGCCCCATCAGGCTGACACAGTCCTACAGTGCTGGTGATGTCTGGGGGTTGAACACTTTCTTGCACCCCAGCCGATGGCCCGGGGAGATCTGCAGGTTCAGGGGCAGGTATAGAGCATGCTCCGTTCGTCGCTGCGCTTTCCTGTTGTTCCTCCGGCCTCTCGACAAGCAGAGGTTCGACAGCTGGTGCTGCTAGATCCGCAGGAACTTCCTGAGCATCACTCCCTTCCTTTGGCTCCGGTTCTTCTCTTACATCAACATGGAGCTGATCTAACAGCTGATCCACCTCAACAGCATCACTAGCACTTCCCTTTTGACTCTCCTCAATGATGCTATCAATGATCTAGGAGGAAGAGAAAATAATAGGCAGTTTAACAATACAGCAACTACAATGCAAAATCCAGGTGTCCAGCTCACCGTTAACACAAATATGTTACTGTCTGTACATGTACCTTTTCTTTCTTTCTTTCTTTTCACAAAACAAAAACTCACAACTAGTGATATTCACATAAAAATCTGAGAGGTACAGCAAAGGATGCACTGCAGGATATGCCATTTCTAAAAATGACTACCACAGATATCTATAAAGTCCACACTAGTTTACACTTTTCTTATACAAAAGAAAAAATATATATGAGAACATTTGATCTGAGTCATCTTGTGCAGGACACTGTGCAACAACAGAGAAAACCATACCAGTAGGGAATCATCTTGCTGAGTCTCAGATGCAGCCACTCCACAGCTCACATCTTGTGCAGCGTTCACTGTCCTCTGTGAGAGCTGTTTGGAAACAATAAAAAATGTTTCACTTACAATAGATACACACTGGACATAACAAAAGTCACATGCCAGCTTTGATTTATATCAGGGTTCATTAAGCACATCAAGAGAAAAACCTATATTCACACACACATTTCTTTAAAATTTACAAAGTTCTCACATCCAGTTAACTTTTACTTTTATCTGTCCATTTTTCATTTGATGCAGACATTTTGCCATGTGGGTAAACTCAGTGCCCTCTGTGACTGCCCCTATAGTCATATTCAGGGTCTTCACGCTGGTTTAATCTATGTATGACACATTGTTCTATAAGTTAATTTCCATGCAGGGCTAATATTGCTCTGTGAGAAAGGTTCACCACCTGGGTCCAGTCCAATATCACTTCAGTATTGTTAAAGTAGTTCTTATTTGCAACCTCTCGTGAGCAGGGGTAATTTGAATTTCAGTTGTAACGGTCTGTGTGGGAAGGGCTGGCAGAGCAACAAGGTCAGATGATTCATTTTCATTTCATTTACATTTTTCTAGCTGTCAGGTACGAGACGCCGACTAACCACTGTGGGCGGCAGACATCGTGGCAAAGAGTTGAGTATTTGTAGTCAATGACTCATTACACAACAGGCTGCGGTAATGTTTTCACACAGGCAGGAACCAATACCTTACTCTGACGTCTCCTGAGGTTGGGGCAACTTCAAGGAGAGCTACTATAAACACTGCAGTCACCTCTAGATAGTTACAGACTTGTTGGAACGGTGTACTGTTTTAGTAGGTTTCAATTCCAAAGGTGCCTAAATCTGGTAAAATACCAGATTAATTTAGGTGCAATTCTGGCAAAGTCTCTCTTTTTTTAATGAGAAAAGAACAGCAGTTGACAGTAAGTCATTTTGCTTAATAAAAACATTCAGAAGTAATCTATCTGGCAAAGATAACTCCATAGATTTAATAAAGAATATGACAGGAATGTCATGAATTTTATGTATGAGCTACCTCCACTTCATGTCCAAGCCTTGGTAACATTGCAACCGCAGTTAAAGTAACCATTGCAATAGTGACTGAGCAGATACTGCCTTGTTTCAACAGCAACTGGGCTTAGATAAACATACCTGAGGGGAAGGAATGACAAACTTTGCAGGTGACCTAAAAAAAACACAAAGGGATAAAGTTCAAAAAGGCGATGCAAATCAATGTCAAAAACACAAGCTAAACATCACAAAACAAATCTAATCTGAAATCACATTTGTTATGATTTTATCTGTCCCTTTGAGCAACACTTTTATCCTAAAATGAAATACAGATTTTAAGGCCTCTACTATCACTTAGTGCAAGACATAGCAGTCATGCACATGCAGAAACTGTTTAAGTGAGATGGTGGACAAAAGAATAGCAATATACAACATGAAAAAGGCTGCACACTGTAGCTCTCTTAAGTGCAATTTATTGGCACATCCACAAGTGGCATCTCGAGCTGAATGCTGTTCTTCACACTTGTGGATGTGTCAATAAATTGCACTTAAGAGAGCTACAATGCACAGACTTTCTCCTGTTGTTTATTGCTCTTATATCGCTTGACGAACTTTGAGGACATGGCTGCAAACAAGTAAAAGACACAGCATCAATAGGCTTTGATTCGGCGGTGTGCTGAATGTTGTTGAGTAAACATGACTTGATCAATACTCAAAAAAAAAAAAAAAAAATCAACCAGATACTGCAAAAATTTGGTTTCTGAGTGTGGTCAGTGCTAAATAGCAGCAACATACAGCCAAATTGTCGTTTCAAAAAAGCTTTAATAACTAACATACAATGCATGTGATCTTACATGGCAGCTTCAACCATTTATTTTTACTCTGGAAAAAACAGTCACTTGCTTTCATGTCAAATGGACAAAAAGTGGCAGAGTTAAAGTTTAATCTTGCTGTAGTTTACCCTTTCCCCCTAAATTGACAGCTTTTAGCATTACTTTGAAAACATGACAATGTTTCTTGGTTAAGCTTGACTGAAGTCGTCCCCACCAACCAAAACAAACAGCTCCCACAATGACAGGCAGTAGCATCTTTTTGGTGACACAATAAACAAAGTTTCTGTCCATTTGATCTCAGGAAAAACATCATGTGACTGTGTGTGTTGGGGTTAACTCCGCCTGCATTGACATCAAACAGCTGGTAACCTGAAGCATCGTTACTGTATCACTGTATACAACATATTTTAACAGTTTAAATACTAAATTGACTGGACATTAATTTGCCCCCTTAAAGACTTATCTCTGAAGCAGCTCAGTTAACTTGATGCTATCGGCAGCAATCTGGATTTTGCTAACTTAACGTTGGCTAGCTGTCATTGCTAAACTGACTTGTGACGTTAACATGACACAAGATGGCCTAAAACAAGCAGAAAGACGTGTGCATTAGTCACTGTTATCTGAAATAATATTACAAAAAGTGTTTCCTTACACTTTGGGAGATGGAGTGAAATTAACGTCCTCAGCAGCATCATAGAATTCCTCGGTGTCACTTGTATCTGACGCCATGCTAACATGAATTTAGCTCACTAGCTAGTCAAAGTTCGTCGCCAGGCAGCTATCTAAAAGCCTAACCTGCGAGAGGAAGTGTTACACACATGCGCTTGTCTCTCTATACCCTGCCCCCTCTATATTTATGTTATAATTTAAAAGGCTTGACCCAGGCGTCGTCAACCACTTTCCTGTCCAACGTCACTCCATAACGTTACAGTAACAGTGAGACGCTAGCGCTACTAGCCAAATGCTAGGCTAACAAATGTAATCTGGCCGTAGGACTGACCAACGCCTAATGCTAACTAGCTTTCTACCCTGATATAAATCTGTCCCGCTCACAGCGAGAGTCTTCTATGAAAGCAAACACCAAAAAGCGCGTTTTAAAACAGCGTACACTTGATCAGACGTCAAACTAACGGAGCCAGGGAACAGCGTCATAAACAAACCAGTAACACAAAAAATACATTAGCGAGGTGAGTCAAAGGGCGGGGCCCAGGCGAGCTCTTCTTCTACCTCATTGGTGGAGATGACTGTGACGTGTCACTGCCCCCTACTGGACGCATTACAGAACAACAAGCAGGGAAATGATAAAACAAGGGATGAGCTGTTGATGTGTCATGGGATGCTGGGTGTGGAGATTTTTGAGCCATATGACACAGAGATATTTGACAATATGATAAATCTATGACATAAACAAAGATTTCTTTTGACAATAATGTCTAAAATTTTGTTAAAGGGGGACTACACCCATTTTCAAAGTTCACACATGTTATTCCTGTGGTTTAAGACAGTCCAAATATATAAGTAAACACTCTCCCAAATCCAAAAATTAGAGCGCTAACTCAAATTTGTGATAATAAAACAAAAATAATAATAAACTTTATTTATAAAGCACCTTTCATACAAGAAATGCAGCATTAAGTGCTTTACAACAATGGCAGTATAAGCAGAAAATAGACAGAATGAACATAAAACAGAATTGATTCATAAAATCATAGAGCTGTAAAACTATATATCATAAAATCAGGTAAGATTTTAAAAGAGTTGCAGCAACATGGAGTGTAAAAAAAAGTAAAAGCGTAAAAAGAGTTTCAGACCTGTATCACGAAGTCAGAGCTAGTTAAAGGCAAAAGTGAACACATACATTTGTAGCTTTCTTTTTAAAAACATTTAGCAATGTATCTAAAGGTAGTGTGTTCCATAGCTTTGGGGCGTAATCGACAAAGGCTGCATCCCCGATCTTCTGGCTGTTGCTGGGAGACAATAAATGTCATGGGGCATAAAGTCTGGAGCTGCTCTATAGATGATGAATTTGGAAAGATGACACTGAGAGCGCCCAGGGGAATGTTCTGAGTATATGGGTACATGATTGGTTTCAGAACTGAGAACACTATGATACAATAAAGCTCATTTAGGTATAAAAAAGAAAACAAACCTTCTGTGAGTCCACAAAATCAGTCTCCAATGTATTGTCTATGGAGCAGCTCCAGACTTTATACCCTGTGACATCACAAGTTTGAGACCTATGTCTCTGGCTGTTAGAGAGTAGTTCATGTTCACAAATATTTATTGAACTTTCCTAAACCATGGAAACAACATATTGATATTCTTAATCTATGTGGTGCCCCCCTTTAATAATAAAATATAGATGTGTAGGCCACTGACCAGGACATTTTACAATTAAAAACTAACCAGAGAGCACTGAGACTGAGGTTTATCTGACTGAGGTTTATCCACACACTTCCCCCAGCAAACCTCCGTCATTTGATGCACCACCTGCTGTAATCTCTATTTCTGAGACTCAATTCCAATGAACTCCTGAAGCCAAGGGTCGGCTGTCGCTAACTGGCCGTCCATATTTAGCTGAAAAGGGGTACTACAGGCACTATTTTTCCATTTATGAACGCCTTATAGCTCTAAACGCTGACTTTGCTTATTTACTGTATTTAATACTAACAAGAACAAGACCTAATGGGAAATCAACACAAATGAACACCCTAGCTAACAAACAGTAATAATGCTAAACACAACAAGAAGAGAATTTACAGTATGTGCTTGTTTTTGTACCACGTCTTGGATGGCTTTTGCCTCTCCATCTTCTCTAACTCTAGTGCTCTCCACACCCTACTCTCCATTTCCCTTATGTTCAATTAATTTTAAATGTTTAAATTTCCTCAAACATATTCCTGACATGTTTGCAGTGTAATTTCTTATTACTTGTGTGCTTACATACACACCTATACAGATCTGTGATGATTCCTTTGTCTTTCTATTCATGAGGCTATCTTTGATTATGAATTTTCATTGTACTACAGAGAATGTAATTACAAGGCACTGTATACCAGTTGGATGCCTCCTCAGCAGCCAGTGCAAGTCACGAGGTGAGAATTGGTTGGTAAAACATGCACATAAATTAGCAGCTGCAGGTCCCATTCATTCACACATAATGTAGGCAGGCACATAGAAGTGTAGAGTCGCCAACAGTTCAGCAGAATTACCCCTGAATTTGAAGCCTGTTCCAAAGCACTCTTTGTTCCAGATCAATGCAGCAGCTGATTAATAATGAGCCTGCAATTTAATTGATGATTGGAGAGGACAAAAAAAGGTGGTGGAGGTAGAGGAGTGATTATTGAAAGAGCCTCATGCATTTTAATGAATGCATACATTAAACTGTTTTGGTCATACTGTAAGAGCGTAGCTGCATTAATATTATCAAGCATGTTGAATATGCATTGCAAAAATAATCACTGTCATGCTTTAAGCTATTAATTATCCTCAGCCATGTTTAAATGTTGATAATTAAACTCCAAACACACAGCGTGTTTTGATGCATAAAGATGCATTTTAAATTGTAGGCTTCACTAGTAAACAATTACCAATTCTTCACAGACTCATTTTTAAATATAGGGTTGACTCCTTGTCTATATTTTCTTCATTTTTTTTTGTTTTAAAGTGAAGTTATCAGTTTGTAACTACAACAAAATGCTGAGATTTAATGGGTGAAGAATCCTTAAATTTCTTCAGCATTAAACAACACTTAAAGAGAAATATCAGACATTATGAAATAAATAAATGAGCATTATTCCTGTGCCCAAACAATTTTTGTGAACGCATCCAATTTGAAATGCTAAAAATCTGAAAGATAACTCTAGAACTGATGGAGTGCAGTAGCCTATAGAATTATTTTTATATGAGCAATGAATTGATTGACCTACAGAGATGTATCACCTGAAGCTATTTTACGTCATTATTTCATTCTTTTTGATTTACATATTTACATTACATGTTTTCTTCTGTTGGGGAAGCTTCTGAGTTTGAAGATAATGAGGATGTGTGTGTGTGTGTGTGTGTGTGTGTGTGTGTGTGTGTGTGTGAAGAGAGAGAGAGAGAGATACTTGAAGTTGAAAGGAGACACTAAAGGCAAAAGCATAGTTTTTTGTTGTAGTTTTGTTTTATCTTCATGAATTTTGAGATTTAGGCCTATTTAGCTCCCATGTCTTATTTCAGATTAGTGGAAAGAAATAGTCCAAATTCCAGAATTAGGTATTTATTTAAGTTCATGCATCATTTGCATGTTTAAACCTAACATTTTAAAAACCTGTGCTACAAAAGAATTATTGTCCCAATGTGAGTAATCAACTGGGAAAGTTTCATTTTATATCTTTTAATTAAAAATTGCACTTTCTTCCCCTGTGTACTTTTTGTCTATAAATATGGAATTTAACAATACACATTTTAAAACCACTTTCTCCACATTTTTTTCCTCATTCACTTACATACACCAAACTCTCCAGTTTTATTCATGTCTATATTGTTAAGGTTTTCACAGGGGGGTTTGTTCATTTATCATTTTACATAACATATTCTTAAAAACCTAACAGAAGTGTATACTTTTATGGCTCCTGATAGTATTTTTTATTCATGGAGTGACTAAAGGAGATGACCAAAATCCCCTCTGTAAAACCTTTGACTCCAGTGTTTAGATTTCTATTTGGGAATATGCAAATTACTGCATATTAATTAGACAAAGTCCCATTTGAATATGTAATCATAAACTTTTAATAAACTTGTAGTACGAAAACTAATTTACTTAGTTTAGTTAGTTTATTTATTTGTAAATACATGTATATAAAAGACAAGAAATTAAAAGTTAAAACATTGTCCAGGAGTGGTTAGAAGCCAAAAATGGCTTATGAAGATACCTCCCCTATTAAGTTACAGCAATCATACATAAAAAGAAAAAAGATAAATCAACTTTATGTGAGTAATCAACTGGGAAAGTTTCATGGTGATGTCTTTTATATTTTATATATGATAGTTTTACCCTGTTTACCTGGAGTGTCTCCTCTTGAGAGAAAGAGATAAGGATTTGAAGAGGCAGCAATTGTTTTGATGGTACCAAAAATAGGGGGTTATTATGCAAACTGAAATATTTAACACATTTATTTGTTTCAATGTACATTATTAGCAATGTGTGTTGACTTCAATGTCAGCAATCACATCCACTGTAGGTCTGCTGTTAAAACGGACAGCTCCTGTCATTAACTCATCTGGAAATGTACAGTTTCACCACACTTATATTAAAGCACTCAAAAAAATCCGACTTCTGCTTTTGTGAACTTCACAAGCACATCACTGAGTCCTTCTTTGCATCATATACACTGTTTGCTTGTTACAGTAAATTCTAAATTGAGTGGAAGGCTTTTCTGTAAGTTCATACTTCATAATTTCCCTTGTAGCTATAACTGGGCGTTGGGAGGACTCTAAATGATGACAATTTATCGTTTTGGAGCAGAGCACTACAGACATTTGTTTGAGGGTACAAACGCTTCACAGAAAGACGACTCGTCTTTAGAAACACTTTATTTAGTAACGGAAGTTTTGAGCCAATGAGAAAAGATTGCCATACTCTCCAACCAATGGAAAGTTCGGATGTTCCAGCTCTCCGAGTAAGACGCGATTTCATTGGATAAAACAAAGAAGGAGGCTCCAGTGGTATAAGTGGATTTGAGGGCTTGGAAGGAAAACAAGGACGCTAGTTAACGATATCTCGTTTTTGAAGGTATGGAATCTGATTTTTAAAAGTTTACAGAGTGTATTTAAGCTACATACGGTGATTGAAATATAATATATAGCATATTAAGGTCAACAAATACCAGCTTGACAGGTAGTCACAGTCATATGTTGGTGGTGGCAAACCAACCAACCAGACTAACTAACAACTAACCCAACTAACTCATGTTAAGACCCCGGTCTTTTACGCTGTCTTTAGTTAAGCTAACGTTGCTAGCATGTGATATTTAACTGTAACCAACTTAACAGTCGACTGTCCGCATCTAACGTTAACGTTATGTCAAGCTAGCCAGTGTTAACGTTAAAGGGCTAGCTCAGCTAGTTAGCTTTAGCCTGTTCCCACTGGAGATGTAAGGACTGTGTTGAGCCAACATGGCCAGAAAATGAGCAAAGCTCCGATCTGACAGCGTTGCCTCTTGTGACAATATAACTGTCTAATCCGGCTAAATTATCAGTAACATTTTAAATCACGATAGCCTAGAGCCGTTGCTAGCAAGCAAGTTAGCTAACGTTACCTCGCCGTGCACTTAGTTTCTCCATACATGTATCACACTTAGCTTTAAAAGACTAACCTTACCGGCTTTGTGTCTTGTCTAAGAGCTCAGCGAGCAACACTTGGCAAAGGAAAACTGTCAACTATATCAGTTTTGTGTCACTGAAATCATGTCACTTCAATTTGTTTACAACAACAGGCACTTAGCAGCAAGGAAACTTTATTGTATCCACATTCACGTGTGTACCAGTTGCAGTTGTTTTGAAACATCGAGACATCGTCCTGCTTTCTTTCATTTCTACACCACATTAGATGAATTTTAAAATACCATGAAGATCTTTCTGTCAAGTAACACACGCGGCTGGTATTTTTAGCTTCAATTAGCCTAGTTCTGGGTAAAGCAACAAGTTAGAAATGTGATGCAACTGTCACATTTCAGCAGGGGATAGGGGTCAAGAAACGTCCATACATCTTGTTATTATTTCCCGAAGGACATTTTATATCCAAAGTGAACATGAATTTACAGTGTGACTCATAAATAATAAGGCCAGAGGGTGTGTGGAGCTAAAGGCTACCAAACACGCTAATGTTTTCTTTGAGAAATAAATAAGTTTTGATGATTACTGAATTCTGGTGCCATTATGAGATCTTGTTAGACAATTTTGAAACTTTTGTAAGTTTAAAGTATGTTAGGCATTGTGTAATTGTCCATCTCAGTTGCAGAAAATAAGCATTTAAGATGTGTATTCACATTTTTTGAACTGTGAGACAGTGTTACTTGTGATCTGTGGTACAATAACGATTTTGTGTCCATGTAATTTTAAGAGATAGCATACCAAATTCATAAAACTTACATGCATTAGTTATTATATGGAAAAGGATCTCAGTTACAGCACTGAGATATTGCACCCATTAGGCAATATAGTGTGCAGACTGAAAAACAAAAAACAGGTGCCATTATTAGATCTTGTTAGACAACTTTGAAACTTTTTAAAGTTTAAATTATGTAAGGCATTGTGTAATTGTTCATCTCAGTTGCAGAAAATAAGCATTTAAGATGTGTATTCACATTTTTGCAAATGTAAGACAGTGTTACTTGTGATCTGTGGTGCAATAGTGATTTTGTTTTCCATTTATCTTTTAGAGATAGGACACCAAATAAAAAAGATGTATATGTATGGTTTATTATATGGAAAAGGTTTCTCAGTTACGACACTGACATATTGCCCCCATTAGGCAATAAATTGTCAAAAATAGTCTACAGACTGTAAAACATAAAACAGGAAGTTCTATTAAAAGTACACATGCGAAACTGACATGCAAGTGCTGAATTGAAACCTGTCTGTGTGTTAATTCAGATGTTTAAAGTACTGTGTTTATGTTTTTTGAGGTGTGGTTTGGCGAGGGTATGGAGCACCCTGTACACAGAGGGGAAACGATGCCCATCGGACTACATGACAGGTAATGTGCAATGTTTCTTATTCCATTATTTTGCTAGCAACTGTGAATATTTTTTGAACACATTCCACTTTTTTTGCTCACAAACTCGGGATAGTTAGAGAAAAAAAACACATTTTGAGGCAGGATTGATGGTTGACTGCACTTAAATTGTACACAGGACAGCAGTTATCAGTCCTGGGGTCACCCCAGGCTCGGAAATGGCTTCCGCCCAGAATCACAGGTGTTAATCAAGTAATCCCTGATTAGATTGTGGGATAGAATAGCTGTAGGGCTGTTGCGCCCAGTGACCTGGGTTGAGAACCACTGCTAAGAGTTTTACCAGAGTGTTGTCCAATGGCTTGAAAGATAATTCAGTGTTTCTGCTCCATTAATTCACCTGTGGCAATTGTCCACACCTGAATGGCCTGAGGATAATCTAATTTATCACCATTTCTCAGCAGTCATTCTTTCACTCAGACAGTATTGTCACAGCCCCCTTTTTTGGTACGCAAACACTGAAAATTGGGTTTTTGACTGGGCCCACTGTTGGTGCCTGGAAACAAACAAACCATTTTACAAGCTGGCCACGTGTGGGAGTTTGATTTACATAACAAAAACTATGGTGGATCATGCACTTTATTCTCAACTTCTAACAGAATATCTGCAAATAAATCAAAGTTAGGCATCAGTCACATTTCTCAAGATCAAGCCTACGACTTATGGCATCAGAGAAAATGACAGATGGGGTGATATATTTGGCCAAGTTTTTCTTTTAGCTGGCTACAGATGAATATTAGTTTGTATGTGAGTAAGCTGCAAAAGAGCAAAGACAAATGGAGATGATACAGGAACTGTGGTTTAATAATGAAAACTTGGCTTTATAATGAAGCAGGGATTTCTCACATTACGATCAACAGAACTCCTTTTACTCCCTGTCAGTCATGATTGGGCACACCCAAACACATGACGGTCAGGGAGAAATATACTGTGGGCTTCAGCCACATATTTCAGAAACCCTCTCTGTGCTTCTTTCTTATTTGTGGGATTTCTATGGGACCTCACTTTCTCCAGTAAACAGTGACTTGTTTGTTTATGTGGTAATTATGTTATATATCGGAACATAAAAACAAGAAAGTTGCCAGCCACTTGAAGCATTGCCTTCTTGAAATGTATGAGTGTGGATAAAAGATCTGACGACATATTTACGTACTTTTACTGATTATTTCTTGCATACCTTACCATATGTAGTACTGAATAGTTGAATTCAGCCTCCTATTGGAATGAGACCTGCATGTTGAAATACTCACGAAGGCAGCTCGCCTGATAGTTTCTGTGTGTTTGATCCAATCTGTTGGCAAAAAATTCTCCTTTACTCGTGAACAGAATTCTGACTGTGTGGAGGTGGATGAGACACTACACCAACTGGATGGGATGTTATGGTACTTCAGATACTAGAATAAACTGTTGGCCGGTTTATATGAATGAAAGAGGCATAACGCAGTATCAAGTCTCCCTCACTTTATCGTGTTCCTTTCTTTTAAAATGATTATCTTTACATGGGAAATGTGTGGGATTTTTTGCAGTTAGGGATGTCACATTTATAGATTTTCTTGGTCCAATTATTGTCAGAGAAATAATCACGGTTTTACAATTATCACAATTATTATGCATTAATTAATTTCACACTATAAATGTGTAAAATCACATGAACACTCCTTATAGATCTTTAAGTTTCATTTATTTCCATGTGCTCCTGCTTTTTCTTTTATCTCTCAACACAACAGTGATCGTTATAAGTACGTGTGGCGACTATTTTGTTCATGTATGAAAATATAGTAGCCGTACAACCGGGCTTGGTAAGGTTGGAGTGTTTTTAAGTTGATGTAAAAATTAACGATGAGCATTTGTGAAATCCCGCACTCGTGTGGACGTGAGTTTCTACCTGTCGTCTCACTCCAAAGAGCTACACGGACCCAAAACCATTACAACCTCACGCTGTGTGCACACAAACTTCAAAACTATCCATCAAAAAAGTTTTTGAGACGTGCCTTAGCTTGTCACGTTGCACTGTAAGCCCAACTCGTATCATACCAGTACACCATTAATTGCAAATGACACGCTAACATATAATTTTTTAATTCAGTTTACATTAGATAAATTGAGATTGACGTATTTTAACCCAGTTATTGTGCATTTACCTTTACTTGGGAATGTAAAGCCGGGTGGTTGTCCCGCAGGTGTTGTATCATGTTGCTCTTGTTTGATCCTTTGGCCGCGACTTTTTTGTGGCATGTTTTACAAACTGGAAAGCCGTCGTCAACATTGACCCCTTGGTCATTTTGCGATAGCCAAAATGATCCCACACGGCTGACTTTATCCGTTTTTTGGGGGGGGGGATAAGTCTTCTTCATCCATACTTCATCACTCGGAGACGCCGCTTGTGTAACTTTGTTTTCGTTCTGTGCGAGTTGCGCTGACCTACTGTATATGGTTCCGCGTCACGGCATAATCTTTGGATAGTGACGGTGAGGAATCTTTACGAATAATTAACCGTGGCGTTTAAAATCGCGGTTAGTAGTGAAATCAAGTAATCGTGACATCCCTATTTGCAGCGCTACAACGGGGATTATTTGACTTAGATGTCTTTACAAGGGGGGCAGAGATTTTGGGAGGAGAGTAATATAGTTGAACTGAGGATAACAGGTGCAGCAGTGAGTTTTCAGGCTTTGACAGAGGAGAGGGAATGACTGCTGCCCTTGCAGGCGAGGCAAGGTCATTCTGCTATTAACAGTGTAAGCTGGGATGGAGGATGGTGGAAACTTGAAGGTTTGATGACAAGGTTATTATCAGGATGGAGCTGCAGGTGGAAGCAACTTGTGCCCCCACCTCAACATCTCCCTTGAAGCCTTTTCCTGTAATAGCTGGACAATCTGAAGGTGATCTGAACTTTGGGATTGAATAACATGGAAAAAGATTACTTTTACTTTGAGCTACCATGGACTGCTGTTCTTTATCCATGCCGCTTTTTGTACTCGTGAACCCTAATAGTGATTATGTATCCTAATTTTGTGGGTGCCATTGCTTTTGTAGTAATTTGACTCATACTGAGGTTTTTTGTCTGTGTGTCACAAGCCAGTAAGAGGGCATTTGCTTTGTTCCCCTGATTGAGGTCTTTAAACTGGAATTAATCTCTTAGATACCGGTTGCTATGGGCTTTTATATAGTTCAAAGCTTCCCTTTTACCTCAGATGACTTTGAATATATTATAGAATTATGAATTACATCAGCAGTTGCTGTGTCTTAATCTCTTGCCCAATAATCCAACAAATCTAATTGATTTGATAAAAGTGGGGCGAGACGATAGGCATGACAGCTTCTGTTTTCAGTGAGATATGAATTTTTCTCTTCTTTTTTTGGGTCCCACATTAGGTACAGCTTTGTGCCCTCTCATCTGCTCAAACCTTCTTTGATTGTTTTCCAGTGATTTTTACATGAGCGGTTTTAAATTGAGAGTTGATTGGGCGTCCTGGTGGCTTAGGGGTTAAGGCAAAAGTGGAGATGAAACGGTATGAAAATTACATATCATGATTATAGTGACCAAAATGACCACAGTGTGCTTAAAATGTTCAGAAAGCACTGATGCACACACATCATTTCACCAGGTTTTGTTTCATACTGGTGCGTAAGCAGTCTGTCTTAGAAATGCTTATTCGAGTGACACTGCCACTGTAGATGACCACAAAAGAATAAGTTGCATCACTGGGTTTGCCTGCCGCACGCCCACTCTGTAAACAAGGGAATAGCAAAGAAAAAAACCTGTTGCTTGCGAGCGTGCGTCTGGCAGCTTGTTGCTAACTGTGGTTGATGCTGGGCAGTATTTACCATGAGCTTTTATAAAGCACTGTAATCAAACATGGTTTTAATGATGATCAAAATTTGAAACAGGGGATACTAACCCTTGGGAAAATTGTTCTTTTCCAGCATACTCCGAGCATGAGCCTCAACATCTCCTGTTTGTGTCTGGCCCTAAAGCTTTGTTGCATAATTTAGGAAAAGTTTCTAATACCAGAAGTGTAGCTAGCACCTTGACGTTGCACTGACAATGACAATCACTTCCAAAACTGGCAATTGATTTCAGTTGTGGAGATTTGTGAAATCGACAGCATGTTTATTTCTGTGGTCATTTTCATTGGTAACCTTTGAAGATATACAGTTAAACATGGTGGTCCGACCTAGCACTGTGCTTATTTTATGTACTGTGTTGCCATGCTAGCATCTTTGAAAAATCATATCTACTACGACCAAAGCTGGAATGTACTACTGTGGATGGGATCCGCAGCAAAACGTAGCCTGTCAGTTTAACTGTACGCTATATTTGGAACATTTTTTCCGCTCACACACTAACCAATCGAGGCAGCGGTGGACTGCCAACCCTCATCTTCAGTAAAGTGAAGTTTTTGTCAATGGAGTCTGGTGGCTTTGAGATAAAGGCTTCGGTTTCCTGTTAGAAAGGGCTGTCTGATGGCAAGTTGAAGTGGTTCTCTTTAGATGGACATGGTAAGTCTTAGGGAACCAGATATACAGTGATAGTGGTTGGACTAATGAGCGCACCGTGGCATTCACACCACGTTGCCATTCAAGCCCACAGGGCCAGCCACTGTGGTTCAGCCCAAAAGGATGCAATATGGATTTGAGGCTTATGTCTATGAGAGCTTAAAACTGGAGTTTGTGAAATTGTTATTGGCACTTTCTAGCAGTTTGCAATGGTCATTAAGTTTATAAGATGTTTGCCGAACTGAGTTGGTCCCCCTTTATTGCTTTACATTGATTGCACTTGGCCTGACTACGGCTCACTCCACCCATGAATGCTCCAGAATAATGCTCATTTATCCTACTGTCTGTTTTGTTTAACCAAAGCACAAACACAGCCGTATCCAGACATGATATGTGGGAAAGGCCTATATTTTAAGCAGAGGAATTTGTGAGCATGCTTTCAGAATTATCAGTTAATTCGCCTGTGCGGCTTAAGAGTCTAAAGACTTGGAATGCCAATGTTGACAAAGACATATGGTGAAGGATAATACAAATTTTAATTTTGTGGCTTCTGTCTATTACATCCTCCAGAAGGGTAATATAGTGCTCCTATGGTTTTCTGACACATAATTGATAAAATTAAAACCCACACTTCATCACATAAGGAACAACTGGCCTGGATGTATGTTGCAGATTTTATTTTGAGCTTTGACACATTCCACAAATTCACAATAAATCCTAGGCCAGCAAAATTATTTGCTTCAAAGTAATTGAATCATATCAATGTCAAAATAGTTTGTTCTCTTTCTCTCACTCCTTTATCTCCCTCCTAATTCTCATCATAGCGAATTCAGAACTGTAATCACATCTCCTTTAACAAGGTGGCGCTGTTGCTCAGCTACTGGGCTACTCACAAACCCTGAAAGGGTGATGGGAAGGCTGGGCTTCTCCCCCCCCCCTCCTACCACGAGACAACCGTGAATGCAGCAGGGCAAGTAGTCGTGGTGGATGCAATCTATTGGCTTCTCAGTGCTGCCGCTAAAGTCACAACCCTGACTGTAGCCTGCACTGCCTCTACCAGGGTATTTCTGTAGCTGCTGCTGCTGCCGCTGCTGCTCTCCCTCCCCCTTAAATGGTGTGGGCAGAGTGGGATGGAAGACTGCATTGGAAACCTTTTCATGGAAATGGTCTTTGCTGTTGGTATTGCTGTAGCACCATTCTGGTGACAACAACATGCCGTTAAAATGGAAAAGCGGTTCTCCTGTCAGCTGGAAATTCCCAGTGCCAGTTCTTAAGACATCCAGGTCCTCACCCCTTTCGCCTGCCTACATGTGAGTAAGAGCTAAATGGCATTCTCATTATACCGTTGTGGCAATTTATGTGGAGATAGATTTTTGTGCTTTTCAGTTAGTTTTTTTATTTTTTATTTTTTTTAAATAAATTATTGTGACAGCATTATATTTTGTTGCAGCCCTAATTAGGCAGAATGCGCTTGAGCCTCGTAGTGTGTCAGGAGATTCGACTTGTCCAGCATGCATTTTATGGTTCGCTGGCAGAATGCTTTGCTCCTGTGCGGAAGGACTCATTTTGCCGCTAGTCTGGTCATGGCAAGCACCACATCCCCGACTCCTGCCCTCTCCCTGTGGCTATGTTTATTTGGGAACAGGGACTCAGCAGCTTGGGAGGAGCCTGCCTTTGTCAGGATGTCTGGCGTGCCCTGGTTTAGAAGCTATTGTCATCTGCTACTGTTCAGGAGGGGGGGGAGGGTAGAATGGAAGTGCCTCTCACAGCCTCTCGCCATCCTCTCTCTTCGCCCCTGTTCCTGGGCTCTGCTGAAATGGACAAGTGCCTTGTTTGACTTTTGTGACATGGCTTTGGCTAACAGAGAGTGAGAACCAGAGTCTTGGAAAAACAAAACAAAACACAGTTTTAATGACATGCTAGGCTAGCAGATAGCCTGGAGGTAATTTTATAGGCTAACAAGGCTTACTTGGGTGGCTTTTTACAAAATTGGATTTATGCAGTCTCCAGTTATCGTGGAGCTTTACTTATGAGCTTAAGAGCTTAATTTTGCTAGTTTTACAGAAATGTTTATTTTAAATATTAATGCTTCACAGCAAGAGACATCTGAAACCCAACCCCAGTGAAACAGGTGACAGCTGAATCTAAATTTACAAAATAGGTACATTTACCACATAGCCTGTACCTTCCAAGTAAAAGGACGTCTTGACAAAACCGTCACTTTGTAAGCTCTTAACAAAATGATGATGATGATGAATGCTTCACTATTGACATTATTGACTTGGTAATTATGGTTTTAATCTTTATTTAACCAGGGTAGTTTAGCTGGAAAACCCTGTTTCAAATTCACACACACACACACACACACACACACACACACACACACACACACACCTGGAAGCTTTCCAGTACAACCACAGTCTTATCTGCTGGCAACTGAGCAGCTCCACTGGAGCAGTTAGGGGGTTAAGGGCCTTGCTCAAGGGCACCTTAGTGGTTGTAGCAAGCGAGGGGTGAGTAAAGGTTTTACACTTCCCCACCCAGATTTATCCAGACAGTCTATGGAGGACACAGGCATCCTTCCAGTTATTTCAGCTTCCTTGCTAACACTGTGGAACAGGATCTGTAATATATTGGCCAAAAATATGTTTCAGCACAGAATTAAGTGAAAATCTTGTCCATGAACATTTGAAATCTTCGAGTTTGCAGATGACTGTGTGCCTCTTTGCGTCTTCAAATATAACAGTGCAAGGCAACACTAAAATGGGACCATGGGTGCAATAAATATATTTCTAACTGGTTAATATTTTTGATTGTCATGAATGTTTTGGAGAAGTGTTCTTAAATGTTCCCATTGCCTATTTTAAATACTCTGTAGTGTGTCTGTAGCAAGACAGCAAAGGTTTATACTTGCTATAATATTTTTAGTTTCTATATAAATAGTGTTAGACCTGCCTCATGCTGTGTGGTTCTCTGTGGTGTACTCAATTGCATTATATCTCAGGATACTTAAAACTCACTCAAAACCCCCCACAAACACTGACGAACAAGTGGCTTCTGTCTTTAGTGGGAAAGGTTACAGTGGGCATTCGTGCTAATTTTTGCCCCCTTTCCGGCACGATGCAAATTACCTCTGTCTCTTTCCAAACCATGCTCGAACATTGTTCCAGATTAGGTGGCACAGAATTTGAAAGAGAGACTGAATAAGTAATCAATGTATATAAAACAGAAGTAACCACCGTAACATTTTACTGGCCTCCATGCTGCTTTCTGCTGTTTACTAGCCCTGTTTTCTGATGTGTTTGTGATGTTGAAGGAGACACACCACTACAAAAAAACAGAAAGGCATTCTCATCTACATGGCTTTGGTGTACTGGCAATGAGACGGGAGGCTATCACGTATTTTAGCAGTTTTGTAAGCCTTGAAAAACCTTGCATTTATGTGCTAATTTCTGTGGAAAAAGGTCAGGCTATATGTTATCAGTTACTGCTGGTGTTCTTCCTGCTACGGCATTAATCAAAAACCAGTCAGAGGCTGCATGCATTGTGTATGCACAGTATTTATTTTCACCACTTGACATTGCACAAAAGCACAAAGAGAATCTTCACCAGCACATCACCATGTCTTATGGAGGGCTAAGATAACTCTCCCAATGAAAGCGCAAGGATCAGAGTGCATTAAGTGTCTTTAAGTGGCTACGGATGGCGCTTGTTTGTCTTCATAGTGTGTGCACACACACTAGCAAGTGAAGCATATTCAAACCTTGAGGCTCCACCTTACTCTGCCCAGTGTGGCTGTGCCCCAACATACCATGATCTATTTTGAAACGTGTATATTGTAAGCTGTGTTCTTAGGCAGGCTGATATTGGGCCCCCAATTATAGGTTACTCTGTGGTCAGGGAGAAGTCACTCTTTATAGTTCCTTTGAGTGTCGCGTCTGTCCATTGGAGACATTTAAAACTTGGTACCATGCTACAGTTAGGATCTATGTATCCAAAGCAGCAGAATGATGGAGGACACAGGAGAGAGTATTTTTGGAATTTCTGACACACATGATGTGAAAAGAACTACTCTCTGTTTTCACAATGTGCTTGTCTGTTTTGAACCCGCCCTAATCTATATATAGACCCGTGAACTGCCCATGGTGCAGATTTCATGCTAGCAAGGGAGGAATGGTTAAGGTTCACTGCCAGTGCGGCCCATGAAATGATCCTCCTCTTGGTAAAACGTCACTGGGTTTATCTTTCATTCCACAAAAAGTCCTTGAAATGAATGCCATCCCTCATCTTACAGTGGTTCAGCACTAAGCACTTAATATGTGTGACTGCTGTCTTTAGTAATCACCTCTTGGAGGCGTCATGGCGAGCCAGCAACCTCAACTGTGGCAAAGCCTGTTCGATTCCAGTCAGGGACCTTTTAGAATATGTCATATCCTTTTTCTCTCTCCCCATGTTCCCTGTCACTATTTGTCAGTCTCATTGAGGCAAAAATGGGAAAATCAATCCCTCAAAGAAAATCTAAAAATGAAATCACATCTTGAACATTTTGATCTTCATATTTTAGCGACTTACCTTTCTTTCACCCTTGGTTCTACCGATTTTATATTTTGTTTGCTTGAAAGAAAAGCACAGTTTTAGAAAATACAATCTTCTCTAAACATGATGGATTTTACTCAAAGCTTTACTCAAAGCCACCGACTAGAAATATTCCTAGTGTAAGACTATAGTTAAAGCCAGTGTGACCATATTAAATTCCACACAGATTGTACAGCTACAGGTAAAATGAAACCTTTGAAAGTCTTTTTAACAGATATTTGCGAAATGGAGATGCTTCACATGTCTCATGTGGCCGTCAAATCCTTCTGCTGAATCCCCCTGTGCTGCTGCTATGAGATGATTTTTACAGTCTCTGAGGTAAATGGCCCATTAGTCTACATTCTCTGAAACCCACTTCATTACCAAGCTGCATTAATTTGTTCAATCAATTAAACAATCCATCTAATAGGAACAGTTGATTTGACAGCTGATATCTAACTGAATAAGAGCTGAGGTTCTTGCTGGAGGATTTTTCATTTACTTTGAACATCATCCGACAAGAAGGACATTTTTTACGTTTAAAAATACATAAAACTGGAATGATACTCGAGGGTCTCCGCTGATATATCACAATGTGATTTATGTGTTAATTGGACTGTGTCGGGGCTGATATGCCAGCAGAGATGTTAAAACCATGAAACTGTTCTCAGCCAACTGTATGATTGTACTCTAAAGTGCAACTACAGTTTAATCGCACATTCACACATTAATGTAAAGATAACGGCACATTCTTAAAGATGTAGCACACATTATTTGGACTACATGCCTTTTGGGGCTGGTGTCAGAACCTCTTGATGTATTGTTGGTTGCTTGGGTCTTATTCTAATGTGTTGGCTTCTCCCATTCAATGGAAGGCAGATAATTACTTTAACAGCCTGCTCTTAAATGAATGCATTATAATTGAATGATTAATATGCTCTCTAAATGCCTGGCTAGAAAGTCACTGATCACAGTGATGTGAAACAATATGATAATTTTCATAAAACATTTTAAATGAGCTTGATTAATTGTTTTCTTGAAACCACAGAGTAATTCCCCTCTTCCTGAGTGCAACATCTGCCAGGGTTTTTAAGTGAGAGTAGTGGTTTTGATGTCCATTTTCTGGTGTGACACATGGGCTCTGATGCTGGAAAAATGATAAACTTAAGAACATTGTGGTGGAGCTTTTAATTTACCTGCCCCTCGGAATGGACATTAAGTTCTTGCTGACTTGTGGCCATTTTGTACGAAATGCAAGAGCCACACGGGGATCATTTATTTTCATTGAAAGGCCAGAGGGGAGGCACAGGCAGTCTGGCTGGCAGAGCATCAAGTGAAGAGTTCAGTCAGGTGAGACTGTCATGTCTGTGCTCATCACACACACACACACACATATACACACACACACACACACACACACACACACACACACACACACACACACACACACACACACACACTTGCCTACTCAAATCTAAACTAAGATGAAGTGGGTAGAGTTTCACCACAGGGTTGACCAGTCAGGGGATTTCATTATGTCTGATAAAAAAAACCTGCTGCCTCGCCAAAATTTGATTGAATTGAATTAATAATCTTACATTTTGCGTTGGCAAAAATAACTGTTGTTGCAGTTTTTACAACTGGACTGGAAAAATATCAGCATCCAGTCTACATCAGAGGTACCAGTACATCATACTAAACACAGACCCTACCATCAGGTCATTTCAGCACTAACTTACTCTTTGCCAGTTCCATTCTTATACCATTGTATAAAATAATGGACACAGCCATCGTGAGGTCACCCATTGGTTCATAGAATCCTGTTTTTTGTTTTTTTTTTTTTTTTTTTTAAATGTTGTATTTTTGACATTTTAGTCATCGCTGTCTTTTGACTTTTGGAGCCAGAAGTGACCATAAAGCTAGCTGCTAGCCTGGATACCACAGTGAATTTAAAGCTATAGATAACAGTGATAATGCAAATGCTAATTGTTGCTAAGCAGAAAAAGAGGCTTAAAACCATTTAAACAAAACATATGTAACAGAAAACTGAACATCCGATTCCTCAGATGGTCTTTTGTACGACCTAATGCTAAACGTTACAATTAACTTTCATGAACTGAAAGCACACTAAACAGTGTCAGCTGTAGCCCTTATGGAAAATGTCTCCCAACTGCCTAACAGTGTCACTATAGCCCCTTTTACACTGCCAGATTTTCTGCGAATGTGGCCGTTGTGCCGGCAAGCTGCGAGTGTTTAGACACACAGAGCCGGATTGGCAAGTTGATCCGAGGTGCCCATTTTGCTGCCTCGTAGGGTAGTCATATTGGTGGAACCCTTTTTGGTTTGAAAAGACCAAGGTGGCCTACCACAACAGGAGGGGAGGGGCTGTTGAAGACTTGTGGGAGGAGCTGTTGATGACGCCACACACGCGAGCCACTGGCGACGGATAAACAGGAAACAGCTGATAGCAAGAATTAGCGAGCAGCTAGTAGCAAGAGAGAAACGCAAACCTGACAGACACTGTAAAGATGAGCAACTGGAGAGACAAGGAACTGCGCGCCCTCCTTGTCCTCGCAAACGAAGAGGCCATTAACCGTCAGATGACAGGAACGGTGAAGAACGGGCCGACTTATGAGAGAATTGCCGAAGGACTGACCAGCCGCGGCTTCCCTCCCACGTCACTGTTTACGTCACACGCTGAGCTACATGTTTTGTTACTTGCTCAAGCCCCCCATTGCCCCGAAAAAGGCGCATTCTGTATAAACAAAAGTAGGCAGGCGGCATTTTGCTGCACTCCCCAATTTTGTTTTTATACTGCCAATGCTGAACGAAGACTGATTGGGCTTTCCTGCAAATTTGCACAGTTCTGTTTAAAAAGGGCCTTTGGTAGCAACTCATCAACGGATAGCACCCAAGTGTCACTCAAAGTGGCCATGCCCTTAATTATGCATAACTTTAAGACTTAATGACACTGAAACAGGCGAGTTTTATGAAAAAGACAAAGACCCCCTCTGCAGGTGTTTTACCAGGCTGTAAACATGTTTATTTCTGCTGTAAATTTGGGCATTTTAACATGGGGGTCTACAAGTGTTGCCTCACTCTTGGAACCAGCCTCATGTGGGCTTTCGAGGAACTGCAGTTTTTGGCACTTCATGTTGGTTTCCTATTTCAGCCCCGGAGGCCGGCGCTCTATTATTACACTATTTTTTACCCTTGCTTACTACTCATAGCTTGTATGCTTGTATACTTATTCCCTTTGAAGCTTCTCCCACAGTGTGTTTGCTCTACTTATATAGTTGCATATTGAGAACTCAGGGGTTGTAATTGGCCCCACATAATGGAAGGTGTACCACATACGGACAGTCAGGGGAATTAAAAATATATAAAAACTTCAATATTGCTGACCTACATGATGGTGGAGGGATCTGCAATTAATTGTGCGTCCCTGTTTAGATAGTGAACCATTAAGCCCCTTTGTATGCAAAGCTATGCCTCTGTACTTATTTGAGTCCAGGCGAAATTATGCTGACACTTCTTATTCCCTATTGCTTTGACACATCTCTGGCCTTTGTGTTCAGTCTCAGGATTCTGCATATTTGTAGCTATTTCTAAAAAAAAAAAAGTAAAGCAAGCTTTCCTCCAAAATTAGTATTATTCTGGCTGTAGTTGTCCTTTTTGATTTACACATACTCAGCTGGGTCGTGTTCCTTCGTACAGCATCTCTCAGGTTGATTTAGCATTTGGTACATGTTGACAGATTGTCCGCTCCACCCACACGCATCCACGTTATGAAGCTCGTGTGGCTTAACCACTTGTGGTGAAGCCTGAAGCTGTGTTTTTTAAACTTTAGGATGGTACTTAGAAACTCCCAGGCCCTTTTTGATTTCAAAGCCTTGACCTTAAAGTGCTCTTTGATTATAAAGTGTAATTACAGACTCATTATAGCGTACAGGCTGCTAAGATTATTAGCAATGATTGGAGCAATTATCTGGAGATTGTGGATAGTTTGTCCTGCGGAGACTGAGCTGCAAATACTTTGGGAATAACAGTGGACATAATGCTTAACACAGTGCAACAACATGATCACTAAATACAGACGCTTCATGCAATTCACATAGCTGTTAGCATATACTTTGTGACACCCTGGGGGGTTGTTTTCACATGTTCACAGATTTTCATTGCTCTTTTATTGAAGCTCAAAGACATGTTCTCAGAAATACCCCTGTTTTTTCTCTACTCAAAATAACCCTTTTCAGTTTACAACAGCTCTGTTAAAACTTGTATTTTCCATGTTAATCTATTTTTAAATCGGAATTGCATGTGTGATTTCCAGCGCTTAAAAGAGTCTGTGAATAGCACATTGCAACCATCCATTCAGTTGGTTAAGCCTGAGTATTAATTAGGGAAGTGCCAATTTTCATCATAATGAGCAGAGCAAACAACATTTGTCAGACACATGGAACACAGATGTTTGCAATGGTCTGATAAGTGATCGCTTCCTTTTTACTGGAACTCCATGAATGGACGAAAAACAAAATGAAAAAGATCATGGCTCATTTCAAAAAGTGGCTGTATTCATTATTACACGATGAACGTGTTCACATTTTCATATTGCAATCTATCCACCAGACCTGTTGTCACATTTTAGATGCACCAAAGTCTGTTTGATAGAATAGGAGACGGTATGAGAGGAGAATTTTAAGACCTAGCAACTACCTCCTTTTCTTTGCCCTACTGTTTCTCGCTGTGTGGTGGTAGGGAAAGCGAAACAAGAGCTTCACCCGATTCTCTGAAATGTTGAGAGGATTTCTCTCTCAGTTAATTTTTCAGCTGAGTTGAAGGGGAAAAAGGTGTTGCTGGTGCAGGAATGCTTGAGAAGCAGCTGCTGAACTGAAGCATACTTGTATACTAGAATGCAATATACTGTATGTTGATAGGTTTGTAGTTTGATGTAAGTGTTTAGTTCACTTAGAAGTATGAAAATTATGCTTTGAAATGATAGCCACAGACATCCTCTGCAGTATTAGAAATCCAGGTGATGCTATACTGGACGTTTCCTAATTGGGCTTCAGTTCGAGCCACAGCGCTGTTGCTGCTGCCGCATCGTTGCTATAGTAATTTTTGAGGCTGCAGTCTTGGTCTGTGTTACAGATGTATTATGTTAAATTGTACCAGAAGGTGTTTCTAAAATCTCCATTTTTCTTACAACTATAAGAATGAATTTAACACCAAGTTTCATGGGCCATTGTATCAGGTTCTTTTACATTGACAGGGATTTTTATTTTCTTCATTTTCCTGAGCAGTACTATGTCATAAGATCTTTTTGTCCTCAGGAGTAGAAGCTGGTCAACATGTAGCTTTATTGCATTGCTCTGTTCGGTGATTGAAAAGACACTCTTAGGGAGACTCACTTCAGAGAGTTGCCTTTATTTTTGTTTCCTTGCAATTTATCATCTTTTCTTATGCCTTTCTGTTTTTTGTGTGTAGCCTAGACCCTCCTTCCTATCAGGCAGTCCAGCTCAGTTTTGTTTGCATCGTTACACATTAGAGCACTTGTTTTTGCATTTTCATTGTCAAAAGTTGTGGATGGTACCAACAGAACCGCTCCATTCCATACCATTTCGTCAGCACCCTTCTGTTAAGGTATCCAGCACACTGATCGGATACTAAAAGCCTGTTTCCACCGCAGGAACTTCGGGGTAATTTACCGGGCCCGGCGCCATTGGTGCGTGTCTCCACCGCAGGAATCACCCCCGTAAACTGAACAAGATTATTTACACAAACAGAATATATACAGTCTGGGTGAATGGGGTTATTGCACAAGTTAAATTAGATTATTGCAGTGTGTGAAAAAGTCTCAGGGCCTCTCAGAGGGAGGAGTTGTACAGTTTGATGGCCACAGGCAGGAATGATTTCCTGTGACGCTCAGTGGTACATTTAGGTGGTATGAGTCTCCCACTGAAAGTACTCTTGTGCCTGACCAGCACATGGTGGAGTGGGTGTGAGACATTGTCCAAGATAGTTCGTAGCTTAGACAGCATCCTCCTCTCTGACACCACCATCAGAGAGTCACACTCCATTCCCACAAAGTCACTGGCCTTGCGGATCAGTTTGTTGAGTCTGTTGGCGTCCGCCACCCTCAGCCTGCTGCCCCAGCACACAACAGCATAGAGGATAGCACTGGCCACCACAGACTCATAGAAGATCCTGAGCATAGTCCGGCAGATGTTGAAGGACCTCAGTCGCCTCAGAAAATAGAGACGGCTCTGGCCCTTCCTGTAGAGAGCGTTAGTGTTCTTAACCCAGTCCAGTTTATTGTCAATGTGTACCCCCAGGTACTTATAGTCCTCCACAATGTCTACACTGATCCCCCTGGATGGAAACAGGGGTCACTGATGTCTTGGTCCTCCTCAGATCCACAGCCAGTTCCTTTGTCTTTGCCACGTTGAGCTGCAGATGGTTCTGCTCACACCATGTGACAAAGTTATCCACAACAGCCCTGTACTCATCCTCATCACCCTTGCTGATACATCCAACTATAGCAGAGTCATCAGAAAACTTCTGAAGATGGCAGGTCTCAGTGCAATAGCTGAAGTCCGTGGTGTAGAGGGTGAAGAGGAAGGGAGAGAGGACAGTCCCCTGCGGGGCCCCGGTCTTGCTGACCACTCTGTCTGACACACAGCGTTGCAAGTGCACATACTGTGGTCTGCCAGTCAAGTATTCTACAATCCAGGACACCAGGGGGGGCATCCACCTGCATTGCTGTCAGCTTGTCACCCAGTAGAGCTGGACGTATGGTGTTCAACGCACTAGAGAAATCAAAAAACATGACCCTCACAGTGCTCGTCAGCTTATCCAAATGGGCGTAGACGTGGTTGAGCAGGGAGATGATGGCGTCCTCAACTCCAAGTCGGGGCTGATAGGCGAACTGGAGGGGGTCCAAAAGTGACTTGACCATGGGCCGGAGCTGCTCCAAGACGAGTCTCTCCAGGGTCTTCATGATGTGCGAGGTCAATGCCACGGGTCTGTAGTCCTTGGAGCCACTGGGACGTGACATCTTTGGCACAGGAATGAGGCAGGATGTCTTCCACAGCAAGGGGACCCTCTGGAGACTCAGGCTCATGTACAGGAACCTTCCTCCTACTCCGCTCTCTCAGTGGAGACATGGTAGTTGAGAGGGCCGAGTGAGAGGACGTTCATGTGGTAGTTCCTGCCCCCCATATAGTACCAGGAACTTCTTCAGTGGAAACGGGCCTTAAAAGGTGGAGCTAGAAACACTGCAGTCCGTTGACTGGGCAAGATAGAATTAACACTCTTGCACTGACTACACTGGACTGTAACAACTAAGGATGCACGATAATTTTGGCTTATCATCGGTATCGGCTGATAATGGCTTTAAATGAAATATTGGAATCGGCCAACATGCTAAGAACATCGGTACATCATCAGTATCAGTCAATATCAGCTTTAAAATGAACTATCGTAATTGGCCAACATGCTTTTTCTTACTTTGCACAATGAATGAATATTACATATGTTGAAAAGTAATATATTTCATGTCTCCATCTGCTGGTGGGCCGTCATGATAAGAGTATGCATGCATAATATGATGTCCGTTCCATGACAGAAGAGACTTGATGATCAGTAAAATTAGGTCAGGAAAAGGGGATATATCGATATCGGCTATTGGTCAAATGAGTTGTTACATAACAGCATATTGGATATCAGCAAAAAAAGTCCAATTCATGCATCCCTAGTAACAACTGTTACTACAGTGGTTGGTTTACATACATTAGTCAACTACATCTATAAAATGAAAGGAAGTTTTGCTGCCTTTTCATCTTTATTAGTTAACAGTTATCAGCTATAGAATTGGGCGGGGGCTCCAGCCCTGAGTGTTTTCTGAAAAGCCTTGAATCTGTGCTATTCCCCGAAGAAATCTAATATAATTGAGTAAATGTTCTTCTGTTGGCCTAATATTCAATTCAGAATAAGGAAGACCGCATTTACTTGGCATTGTCGGGGATTCTTGATTTGTAATTAGAGCGGCCCAGATTATTATGGCAAGGATTCAAACGTAGCAGATTTGTCAGCTGAACAGTCATTCTGTGAAGTCTACTTCAGCATAGTGTAACAAAAATAGGTTTCAAGATCAGCAGTGTTGTTTATGCCAAATTACTACCTTACCTATGTTATGTAACTTAAAAATAGTAGCATCAGAAAAGTTTTGCCTCTTTAAAGGTGGCAGGAGTGAAAATTAGTCATCCTCAGCACTTGTGTGTCATGGTTTCAGGATAATGAAGACAGCTGGAGAACAATTAGATACAAATGTGTGTGTTTTAGGCGTTATATTATCTTAAATGGCTTGAAAAATAGTGCATACAGCTGCCATAAAGGGACAAAATCTCCATGGGGGAACATGCCCCCCAAGTCCCTCTGAGCCCTGAATGTTTACAACGGCACTGGTTCTGTGATCACCAGCTGGATCGTAGAAGTCTTGTGGTCTTTTTGTTAGTGGGGCAGAGGTATCATTTTTACACATATATGTGTAAAAAATATTTTTTTGCTGCTCAGCCACTTCCACTGCTGCCTCATTGTCTTCTTTGCTCTCAGGCTCTTCCTCTGTTCCTGTGAAAACAATGTCACATTGGTCCACAGTAGCTGTAAGCGACTAAAGACAGGAATGAAACTTTCAAATGTCTGTGTAATGCAGGTTGTACAAGAAATATTCCAAGACTAATGGCCTGCAATCAATTTTTCATTAGCACTGCATCCATTTTATTTCAGAAATCTTGCTTTTCTGGGGGGGTATTCTTCCTGTCTCCTGTGAGTAAGCAGTCCTTTCGAAGCAGGGCCCAGGAACTGATACAGTGAAGACTTAAGCTACATCAGTATTCCCCTACATCTTGCTAACATTTAACCGACCGGTAATAAATCATATCTCAGGTATCACAGGGCTCTGAATTTGTTTCTCATGTCAGAAAAGATGAACGAGACGTTTAAGATTGAAAAACTGTGACTCAGTCCTTTAGCATGTATGTATTAAACATGGGTGTAGAAGTATTTTCCAGTAAATTTCACCACGCACATTCTATGTTTTGCTCCACAAACCATGACATTACTCTTTCAGATGTTCCCAACCTGAAATAGATGAGATTTAATGAAGTTTCTATCAATGCATGGCTAAGCATGACGAGGCAGCAAAGCTATACTCATTAATCTTTTAAGACCCTTCCACTGTCATCCCAGGGAAAAAGCCAAGTTGACTTCAGCTTCCTGAACTGTCATTGGTGGAAGGATGTTTTTAAGCTTTTTACTGACATGAAAGGACTGGATAGACTGCCACCCTTGTTTTTTCATGACTTCTTTTTCAATCCTCCGGCTTCCCCCTGTGCTTTTTAATATTTCCTCTGGCCCTCCCTTTTCCACCAGCCCTGCTCAGAATCTAAATAGGTGAAAATAAAGTGTCACTGACCTGAAAATAGGATCCAGAGCATTCCTGTTATTTGTCCTTTCCGCCGTAGTTAACAGTGTATTTTCCGGTGCTTGTTGTGGGGAAGAAAAAGCCATAAACTGTAACAGGCTGTGAGAGCAAATGTAAACATGAGAAATTGCTGCACTCCGAATTTATCTCAGGTTTTGCGTTTCTTTCCATGTATCTGCACCAACTGCCAGGATTTGTTAAGATTAGAACCTTAAAACTGAAATTCATCATCTGTACCATAACCAGACACATTAAATGGTGTCCCCTCTCCAATATAATTGGTACTATCAATGTACCAACCACTAATCTAGGATAAAATGTATAAGACAAAGATTAAGTATTGTTGTTTTTTCATTAAACCCAAAAAAGGAAGGGCTTTTATCTTCGTCTGTCATTTTAATTCCCCCTAATTGAATCCATCTGACAGTAGTATGTATCATAATGCATTGTTTGATGTGAAGGTTTATATTGATTTCATCCTTATAATTATGAAACTTAAACATCCGAGGCCCTATTTTGTGGAGTTGAATGGTGATGGTAATTTATCAAATTAAACAGTGACATTTGTTAATCATTAAACTCATGAAAGCTTTTCAAACAGAATTAATTATGTTACGGCAAAAGTGTTTTTTTATCAATGTATCCGAAGGTTTATGTTAATTTTTTAAATGACTTCTTCAATCATTTTTTAAAATAACTATCAAACTATTAAAACACATAAAACAGACCTAAAAGATATCCTAAGCCTAATAGATTGTGATATATACTTTGATGTTTAATACATTTTTTTTGCATTGGTCAGTGTTGAACTGCAGTAATGTCTTAGTCATTAATTATCTACAAACACGCCACAAACACAGCTAGAGATTCAGTCTCCGGGTTCTCTAGTGTCTTTGAGAAGAGCAGAACTTTTATGTGGGATGCTGTAGCTGTTGTCTTTTTTTGTTTCGTTCCGGCAGCCACCAACACTCCTTTGTGGTTTGGACAACCCACTCTCTCCTCGCTGCCTGTCCGACTTACCACCTGACGGGGTAAATGTGCCAGTACATCGCCTGTGCTGTGTGTCAGTGTGATTGTGACCACTGTGTACGCCGTGCCAGTTCCTCAGCTTTTTGTGGTGGTGCTCACAAAATTTCCTAGTAGACGTGGTACATGATCATCTCCTTGTAAAGTGTAGCTTATTACAATCCCATCCTCTCATCATCATTTTAGAAATGGTGCTGTATTTAAAGGTGCAATGTGTAATACCTGGCCACATGCTCCAAACGAATAATGGGCAGCTTTTCAACTCTAAGCCAACTGGTACTAGCTCTCTAAGCTTGTTTTTTTTAAATGAGATTTTTATCATGATAATAATATAATAATATAATAAATACTTTCCATTGTAACAAAACTAAGTTGCACAATGTTAACAAAAAAACAAAACTAAATTGAAAAAGGAAGTAAGGGAAGTAAAACAATATAAAACCACAAATTAGATTTGAGTAAATGGACCATTCTTTTTCCTCTTTCTTCATGGGCTCAATGCTCAATGACGTTTCTCCCCATATGTTTTTAAATTAAGTTAATTTGTTCTTTTCCATGGCTTTTGTCTTTTCCATATTCAAATAATAGCACATTTCATATTTCTAATGAATTAGTGTAGGAGGGTGAGTGGATTTCCTATCTTGGAGTGTAAGTTTCTTTAATACAATTGAAGAAAATAGAGCAATCCAAATCCGTGGAAACCTCAGTGTCATGCAACATGTCCTGTATTATACAAATTGCGGGATTAAAATTGAATTTTACACCCAATATGTCTGATAACCAAGGGTCTATTTCAAACTTAACTCTCTGAATTCTGCTACATTCCCAAAATGCATGGAATAATACATCTGTTGTTCTGCATTTAAAACAATTCCCTGATTTGTTCCCACAAGCTTTTTTTAATCTATAAAATAAACAAAATAAACTCACAAACCTCACTTGCCTGGGATTTACTAGTCAATCTGACATTATACTTCGGGCAGTTGATTTCGTTGAGTCCTGCTCTTACACCTCCTGAATTTTACATTCTCTCTTTCCCCAAACTAAGTCTTGTTAACTCACTGGAAAAACATACTTAATTCAAACTCAATAGCCACATAATAAAACTCACCAAAACTGTCTTGGATAATCTTTCCACTGTTCCAACAACCACCAGCTCTAGCTTGGCCAAAATAACACCTAATTCACCCGTCTAGATGCGAAAATATGCTGGATCTACATGCTGTTTCCCCCTGCTGTCTCTCGCTTTCCAATTCTTCCCGCTAAGCTGCAGCTCTCACTCGTTCTTGGGAGGCAGACCCTTCAGTTACCAAATAAGATAACAACATCGCCCCCCAAAAAGCAACCAGTGATGTACTCAAACAGTCACCCATAGCCAATAGATTCATTCAGTTGCCCAACCCTATTGACAAGCCCTCCAGGTAGCTTTACTTCTTTGTCCTCTCATGTTAGACTGAGGGCAGACTGGATGCTTCGTTGACTCACTATCACGTGTTGAGGTACAGGTGGTATTACAAGACAGGACGTGTCAGATAAACGCCTGTGACATAACGTCACAACTGTTCTTCACATTCTGTTGATAATAGCTCATTTTTTTTAATCTTTTAAACTAAACCTCTGGCCATATCTTACACATTGCACCTTTAATTATTGATCATTAATATTTATATGTAGTAGACCTTAAGCATGTGTGCCCTAGGTCATAGAGTTGTTTCTTTCCTTACCTCTCGTGGTAGCAGAACTCTCTATGTATTTGTGCTTATTTTTGCCTTTGTTGTGGATGTATCCTCATTGGTCTTCCTACCTGTTCCTCAGTTTCTGTACAGCATGTGAAAGGAATGACAATTAGATTTCAACCTGACCTTCTCTTAATGTTTATCCATCATATGCCCCAGATGTCTTTGGCCTAATCGTTAAAGTCTTGAAAAGAGACTGCAGTGGACTGATAGTCGGCTGAAGTCTTAGCGGTGTGTTCAAGTGCAAAGATGTGAGGCGACGTGAGGTGACACAAAACGTTTGATCAGTCAGCCTTTGTCGGCTTTGAGGTCGGCTCAGAGTATCAGAGCCCCAAAGTGAAGTTTCTTTTAAAGGAAAGAAATGGAAAGTTTTCATCCTACAATTCTGAAGATAAAGTGGCCGGATAACTTTTTTCTCTCAGTTACTTTTCTAACCAGATTATGCAGCCCAAAGCAGTGTTGACATGTCTATTTAACAAATGTTTTTCACCTCTAACCGACCTTAGACAATTGTGACTCACAACTTTGCAAAAAAAGTAGTCATTATGCATTTACAACATTATGTTCTCTTTTGTTTTCATACAGCATAGCATAAAGAACAACTTCCAGCATTCTCTTTCAGTCTGTAAAGTTAACCAATCATAGTGCAACATTCACTTAAAAGATGATTAATAAAAACATGACAGTCTCATATTAATGCGGACACTGCGAACATTACCTTCCATTGTCCTTTTCCTAAACAAAGCAGGCTAAAGCGCAAGTTTCTGCTGCTCTTACAGACCCTAAATCATCAACCTGGCATAAATTAGTGATTCAACCATTAGTGTAACTTTATCCTGAGCCTTTGTGGACAATTGTCTGTCTAGCTGTGTGCAGATATGATGTCTATATTCAATATCAAATCTCCTCAATCCCTTTTTAAATTGTATTCAAATAATTCCAAGCTCTTTTCTGTTTTCAGTATCCCATTTATTAATAGCGTTGTGGTCGTGATCTCTGTCAGAATTGTCAAGTTATTAACAAATTACTGACACTGTTTCTAATCAGATATGTCATGGTGTGCTACCTTTGAAAGAACAGACAGGCAGAGGAGTCTTTATGTAACAGATGTACTAACCATTATGCCTGATTACTCTTAATGATAGACCCGTATGGAAATAGTTCACCATTAAGTACATCGGTTACATAAACACTTACAGATATACATAACATTATATGTGATTACTGTTATAGAAGGAATAGTCGCACTGAAAGGTTTGAAGTACAGGGAGTGTGACAGGTGAAAAAATATTTTTATGAGACGTTCTCAGCAAGTTCTTCGTTGGCATGTATGTCCTCCTGCGCCTGAAAATAATAAGTTGTCCTATCTTAGTGTCACTGTCGTCAGCAGTGAGGAGAAAGCAGTGATGTTTATGCCTTCGTGCCAGCAATAGCCGTGGCAGGAAGCATTGTGTTTTTGGGGTGACCGTCCGTCCCATTCTTGTGAATGCGATATCTCAAGAAAACCTCAAGGAAATTACTTATAATTTGGCACAAATGTCCACTTGGACTCCACAATGAACGGATTAGATTTTGATGGTCAAATGTCAAGGTCACTGTGAAATCACAAAGTATGTTTTTTGGCCATAATTCAAACGCCAATTGTGACAAAATTTCACACAAATGTTTGATAGGCTAAAATGATGATAGGACATTTGACATCCATAAGGCCAAAAATCAGCTTTACATCATAACATTCTGCAAAAACACTTTCCTGGCTGCTGTGCAATGCCATAACTCAGGAACAGAAGGGGAGACATTTGGTCGGATACAGGATTGGTGATGCTAAACCACCTTGAAACTTAAAGTTGTAAATAAGTAAGTAAATAAAAATATTAGCCTTAATATATATGTTTACTGACACTTTTCAAGGCAGTCATTTTCCTTAAATTTTTTGAAGCAATATCAACCTGTCAGATTTTACAGTGCATCAGATTATTAGCTGAAATCTGCCGCATTAACGAACAAATTCATTATTTTCAGACATTAATCTACCATCTGAAAGCTATTATTTATTTAGACATGTTGAATAACGTCCACTCAAAGCACAGAGGACATTTACTTACAAATGATAAAACCACTCTGCTAACCACAAAAAACACTCAAGTATTCATCCACACAAGGACTTCAGAATTACTTCATTATATAAATAGTCCACCCAAAAACCATTAGTCTTCAACATCTGACAAGTGCTGCCTGCTCATGGGCCTGTTTGAAGACACAGATTTACTGTTATGCTGAGCCAGACATTTTTGTAAAAGAATATTTTATCAAAACCAGGCCAATCTACATCTGAAAATGAGCGCCTTTCAAGTCTCACATGCCACATTCGGTGATTGGTCTGTCATCTCTATATATCGCATGGAGAATAGTTGTAATATTTTATGCTTGGTTTCCGTTCAGTGGGTGAAACGCTGGTCTTTGTGGGCCATTGTGTTGTGTAGCACCCTCTGTCTGTGAATCACCTCTTACCAAAATGGAGCAGGCTATGGTACTTTATTGACGTGAAGCACACTCATTATAAGTCACAAGTCATTCCTTTTGGTGTTACATCCATAGAAGGTACCCACCTGGCTCAGGTAAACTGTCCTTGCTTCTCGAGAAATGGTTTATGTATTTAACAGATAACATTATTGACACCATGGCCGGCCCTTTTTTTAATAGAGGTGGCAATCTCACTTTTGAAAATAGGTACACAGGAGCTTGGCATCAAAATCAAAAGCAGTGCAATCAACATTGTTTGCTTATGATATAACCTTTAGAGACAGTAACGCTGTTTGATGGCAGATGACAAATGCTTGGCTGATTGTGTTGATCCACAGACTGTTTACCCAAATGAGCTTCATTCTCTAATGTCAGTTTTGTCAGTGCAAAATGTACCCATATCCCCGAGAGTATTCCCCTTGGGGCTCTGAGTCACACTCGCTTTCCACGTTCACTCTCTGTGGAGCATTTAAGGACTTTACGTTACATTTTTAGTTAGACTGCCCTAGAGCACAGGAATATCATAAAAATGGGACTATACAGATGAGACACACTAATATTAAGTTCTTCTGAGTAGAAGGCTGTTGCTGCATTATAAATCAATTACACATCTTGAAACCAAACTATCATTTACATCAGTCATCATTAGCAGTCTTTTGTCTCCTGAGTTGTTTTTTTTTCCCCTGAGTGCCGAAGACTGAGGAATAATGTCTTGCAGTTTTATATTTTAGTCACAGCTTTTCGGAAAACTAATGATCTTTTCAGTGCTGTGCAGCCCATTTCAAAATAGCTTAATTTCATTTCATGTCCTCATTTAACTCAGAGACATGATGCATCGCATAGCTGTGTGGTTTATTGAAGGAGCAATCTTCCACACCCATCGGTGTCTTGTTCGAGTCGAAACACAGAGTATCACTAAATGTAAAAAGACAGCTTTATGGGCTGTTTATCAATAAGCCTCCACAATCATTTTAGTTTAATGCTCTGCAAAAATCCCAGTAAAGCATAAACTTGAATTAAGTCATTTCAGTGTCACCTTCTTTTTTTATTTTGCAAATACTTTGGCGTGATGGTATTTTTCTGTGATGCACTGTTTATGTCCTGGGTCCTAAAGCCTCGCTGGTGGCTCTAAAGGCCACAATGTTCATTACCTCCTGCAATACAGATGTGGTTGATGGAGCAAACATGAAAAATGCAAAGCTGGTCTTTCTCATGGAGCATGAGGAAAGGTCATTTAGAATTTTAATAGCTTATCTATTTGCAAATTATTCATGCCAGTTTTATGACAATATGACTATTACATTTTATGATACGTCTTACCTTTATAGTTGACATTTTAGCCCGAGGGTGGCACTAGATGGAAGCTGATGGTTCATCATCCAGTAAGCATGAATGTGTTCCATGCATTTTGGGGGAAATTGCTCTTTAAATTTTTATATTTACTGTGTACAAATTGTAAATGGTTGTATTTGAACACCGTGTTTATCTCAAGGGCATTACAATTTGACTCACATTCATGCGCACACTCACACACCAATGGCAGATTTCAGTTGTTGACATCACTTGCTTTGGACCAAACTGTTAAATGGACTGACCAAGTAACACCACCGTTCCTGGCCCCCTGCTGGCAGCCGTGGTTTGGGTTATATACCTGACACATGCATTGCTTGTAGCGTATCCATCTGTCTGTTTTACAAATAAGTCAGAGTTTGTGTGTTTATGCTTCATCATCTCAGAATTCTGGCACAACATAACTGCTGATATGAAGCACTTACTGTCGGTTTATTGAGTACCTGGGGTATTTCAAATTTTACAACCTGCTCATCTGACTTCTGAATGATCGTATGGCTGATAAGAGACATCACATTCATAGCTGGTGTTACAGAGAGAAATGTTCTGCAGCTAATGTTATCTAATCCATCCTGAGCTCCTGTTTCTGAGATGTTAGAGATGTCTCGAGGAGTTGCTTTACTGTTATGTCCATTTCTTTCTCTTCTTAACTAGGAGGAATATTTATTTTTTACAAAATCTGGAAGCAGCTTGTTGTCATATTTAAGACTAGTTAGTGGCCTTACTACTCTTGCCCAAAAGCACTTTGGGAATGGAGAGAAGCTCTTGTTCACTCCCCCTGCCACAGTTTTTCCAGCTGCTCCAGAGTTGCAGATCTGCAACTTTTAGGTGACAATTTGTCTAACAATTAGGCTACCACCACCCAATATGTCCTTAAGTAGTGTCACTTTGAAAACTTCTCTGTCCTACTTTCCGGAAGCTAAAATTAGATGGAAACATGTTTTTGCTACCCGTTTTGAAGTGAAAACTTGTCTCCCTTTTTCCTAATAGATCCCTCGTGGAGGACGACGACGCTCACATGAAAGTTGCTCTGGGCTATGGTGATATGGGCATCTCTGCTCACCTTCAGGCATCAAAGACTGGAAACACTCGTTTTTTCACAAGCAACACGCACAGCTCAGTGGTTCTTCAGGTGAGAGTTCAGTTCAGAATGTTAAGTCATACACCATCATTAGCTGGCAATAATGTTTTCATGTTTCTTTATTGTTCTTTTAGAGGTCCTGCTGAGTGCAGGCTGGTGATGCAGTAATTCAGATTTGTTCCCATTGCTTTTGAAATGAGATCAGTCTCTATCCAAGTTAATCTACGCCTACTACAAGACTACAAACTGGTTAATTTGCACAATCAAAACTACGTCGAAGAGCATGGCATGAATTACAGGATAAAATTTTAATAGCTTAGACAGTATTCCAGTGATTAGCCAAAAGCTTTTGGGATTTGGTTTCTGTGTAATTTGATATGAAGAGTGAGCACAATAAGAATATTATGAAATGCTGCTGCTGGAGAATGTAACAGAAAATAATTCTTTTAATTTTTCATTTTAAGTTCTTGAAGTGACCTACTTTCTTCCCAAAAAATGTGTATATATTTAAAGCAGGAATTAAAGCGCATAAAATCATATTGTTAACACAAACACACCCTCTCATTGAAGTGTATCTCAGCTTTTAATGTTGGCCGTGCTCATAAAATGAATAAGAACAACAGCTTCCATGCAGCAGAGAACTGAATAATCTATCAAAACCGTTAAGGAGAAGCAGTGAGTTAAACAGTTAATAATTGAGGATTAAAAATTGTACATGTTGTAATATATATAATAGATACATGGCAAAAAAATGGAAACCATAATAAGGGATTGTTTAGGGCAATTATTCTTAAAAGTTACAGATTTCATCTAACAAAACAAGATACTGTATGATGGCATACACTTCCAATCTGTGCTTGGTGGCCGCTTTAGCGTGTCACTACCAATTTGCATAAAGTAAAAATCAGCCTCAAGTTGTTGTAGTGGATGCTGGCATTGCGCTGTTTGCTGCTGCCACAGCAATGACTGCCCTTCGTCACCAGATCTCATTGAAAATGAATGGCTGTTGGCTGCTTTTGCTGCACATTAATCTCTCGGTGTCAGAGCACAGTAAGGGAATGATAATGATTTTTTCTAGGCCATCCCATCTGATCTTACGCCCTGTAGCCACAGTTAGTTAGCACGTTCATTTAGCTGGTGCATTTGGAAGCGGCACCAACTGAAAATCTCCCATTGATCATCACAGGACTTTGAGTTGTTGTAGTATGCTAATAGATCGCTGCAGGGGGGACTTTTTTTTTGTAGGCCAACCTGGGAGTTAGCATCTCCATGATTCCCTCAACAAAAATCCAATGGGATTATTGCAGAAAATAAGCTCTGTGGCAAACAAAAGTTTATGATGCTTAATCTTTACAAATGAACACCACTTTCATGATTTTTGAGGCGTCGATGCAATCGCCAGAAGTAAAAAGCTAACATTAGGCTGTAAATGAACCACACCGTGGTCACATAACTTAATAGTCACCACCACAACAAGGCTGTAAGGGTTGGACGTTTAATGTCCCAGACAATCTCTGTAGTGTCATTTAGCCACAACCACATTTTTTAAGAAATGTAAAAGCATGATGTATTTTAAGTCATAGAACGAAAAGGTAAAAATTTGTTAAGCTAGTGTGAACTGCAGACCTTATTTCAGGCATCAACCAAAAACCCATTCTAGAAAACCATTGACTTTGAGACAAGGGACCTGGAAGTGCAAAACCGCTAACTAATATATAGTGTTTTAGGACTCTTGCATGCTATTAATGCTACCTGTTCTGACTGGCTCATAGCTGTGGCAAAAAATGGGATGGATATTTTCCTGTTTTACTGCCAAAAGCATAAGATGTGGTAGTGAAACAAATTAGGATGCTTAGATAATTGAGTATGTTTGAGAAAATAACAGCCTCATGCTGTATGTGTAGATGGCCTCAGGTGCGCAGCAGCTAAGCGATTAAACAGCGGACACAAACTATGACTCTCCGAAGACTCACTGCAGTTGACTGCATCATGTAAATGAACAGTGCAGCCATTCAAGTCACTAATAACCTCATTGATTAAAGGATAAGGATGGGATTAGTTTTAAATATCAACACTTTCCCTGAAGAGACTCAAAAAAGTAGTGAATTAATCTGTGTAGCCAAAGTCCAATGTACTGCAGCTAATGCCTTTGTGCTTTACAAGTCCCCGCTGTGTTGCTACTGTATGCCTTCAAGGGGATAATATACTGTAGCTGTAGCTCCAAACATATAATTCTCTACCAGTTACGTGCAAGAAAACAAGCAGGCCACAATCAGTCTGACGGCACGAGTGGTCACATACCATTTCGGGCCCATGAGCTCACATCTGACAGGCTGCGGTCCAGTTCTAAGGAAAACAACCACTTCATAGTTCAGGTCCTCTAAGCTTGACTCACCAACACTCATCCCTCTCGTGCATCCCTCACCTTACTCCCCTCTCTCCTCAGGGATTTGACCAGCTGAGGATAGAAGGTTTACTATGTGACGTCACACTAGTGGCTGGGGACGGTGATGAAGCTTTCCCTGTACACCGCGCCATGATGGCCTCCTCCTCCGACTATTTCAAAGCCATGTTCACAGGTGGGTCTACAAAGCCTCGCACTGACCAGAGCATCTGCTCAGCAACGGGTTAGGCCATTTTACTGGTACCTGCTATGCTGATTTGTGTAGGATGCGCTCCCTGCTTTGATGCATGAACTTGATTGCTTTGTATCTTCCTCCCTCCTGCACTGTATTCTCCCATGAAGCATTTTTTATTCATGAACGTTTCCACGCTTTAACACAGTCGCTGTCATTTTGTATTCTGAGAAATTATTCAAATTGACCTTGTGCACACATCCCTCTAGTAATGTGTGTATTTTCATAACCGCTCCCATGTTATAAAACCAACCTGCTCATTGTTATGCATTCATGTTCATGGTCATTTCTACTTGTAATGATGGTAAATGCGACTTATTAGCCCGTTTGATCTCCTCGGCACACTGTATGAGAGGTAGAAGGGCCTTGAGTACATTTAAATACATGCATTGTGTGAACGGTATTTTCAGGAATAGCAGATCTGCATTATCAAAAAAATAAGGTACTTTTTTCTAGATATTTTTCATTGCAAAAAGGAAATTAAACTGAAAACATAACATGTTAGATTTTGTGTGTCTTTTTTAAATTAAAGGTACAGTTTATCCCAAAATAAAAAAATGTGTATTTTTCCTCTTACCTGTAGTGCTATTTATAAATCTAGATTGTTTAGGTGTGAGTTGTTGAGTGTTGGAGATATCGACCATAGAGATGTCTGCCTTCTCGCCGTCCTCCTCAGCTGAGCTGTAACAATAGCAATTTTAGTGGTGCTATGTGAGCTAGCAGTAGATGCATGTGTCGTTCGTGCAACTCTGCACGGTGACTTGGTCAATGGGTGTAGTTTGCTAGAGGAAAATAGCTCCTACATGAAACTGCTCACAACAAGGTCTGTGGACTATCTTGAGTAACCAGGTCATGATGTCTGGAATGAGACATCGCTGTTGAGTTGCTGCCGAGTGCCATTTAGTTCCATAATATTCAAGAGAAGACAGACATCTCTACGGCTGATATCTCCAACACTTGGCAACTCACGCCAAAACAATCCACACTGATAAATAACTCTACAGGTAAGAAGAAACATTTATAACTTTGATTTTGGGGTGAACTGTCCCTTTAAATCCAAAGAAACCTGGTAACACTGATGTGTGTTAGTAAAAGTGACACTTTGATTGGACCTTGTGTTAACCTGTAGCCTATTGGTGTTTATTTTTCATGACTCAATCTTTGATTAGTAATTAAGCACTCCTGTCATTTGCATTAATGAGCACTGAAAGAGAATTTTAATTTTGGAACAGTCAGCGGAGTTACTTTGGGTGTCACAGACAACAGTGTAAGTATGTTTAGAGATTTGTCAATTAAAGTATATGATAAAAATGAAGAAGCCTCTGCAGTGAGAATAGAAGAAGAGCTTGCCAGGAGTAAGGGGAAACTGTACTTAGAGTGTGGGATAGCTCATTAGTGATAAGGAAGCTGTGTGAGCACAGATGCTGAGCAATGGGATTCTCCTTAAGACCTTCAATCCTTTCTCTGAAGATAAGTCCTTTGACACTGAAAACATTTCATTGCCGTTTACGCACAATGGTGTATGCATCTAAATGAAATAATGCATTGTTTATTTTCAGCTTAATTGAATTTGTTCAGTTAAATATGCTTTATTCTTTAAGTTCTTTAAAAATTCTAATAAACATGGCTGCCGACAGAGCTGTCAGACAAATGAGATTATGCATGGGTTGAACCACGTGCTAGTGTCTCCTTCTTCTGATCCCCTACTCTCTCCTGATGCAGGTGGAATGAAAGAACAGGATTTAATGTGCATCAAGCTTCACGGAGTTAACCGAATAGGCCTGAAGAAGATCATTGACTTTATCTACACGGCCAAGTTGTCACTTAACATGGAGAATCTGCAAGACACACTCGAGGCAGCCAGCTTCTTACAAATCCTTCCTGTGCTGGACTTCTGCAAGGTCTTTCTTATATCTGGGGTAAGGAGGCAGAAGCACGAGCCGCACAGCTGCACGCTATTGCACAACACAAAGCTATCCTCTAGTGCTGGCCAGCTGTTTAGGGCCATTGGCTGAAATAACTGGATATTATGATTTTAAAAATAATTTCAAATGAAAGCTGCGGTTTATTTCCCTAAATATTGTGGCTTTAAATCATGGAGTGGTATTGGATTAGAGGAGGCAAGCACACACACAAAAGCATATTTCAAGATGGATTAGAAGAAGAAGTAGAAATTGTCAGTCAAGAAATAATGAAGGCAATAAAGAAGAGGAGAGCTATGGTTAGGGTGGACAAATTATGATGACTAGTAACATGCTGATGACTAGTAACCCTCTAGTTCAGGGTCTGTCTCACAAAGCTTGCTACATAAAACCCAGAAGAAGCACCTGAAATTCTGAAAAAGGTTAAAAGCGTTTGTATTCAGCCAACTTGACCATTCTGCTTTGCTAGGAAGGCACCAGATAAAATGTTAAAGATGCTCTAATAGAAGATAGCAGCTGTCAGTGTGTATTAACATTTCATTTTGATATAGAAACAGCACATAAAATGGGCAGGATTACCCATATCAATGTGTGTGAACTTTGATGTGTTCTGAAGGTTTGAGCTTGTTTTTACTTTTGAATGCATTGCTAAAATGTAACTACAAGCAATTCATGTGGAATTTTTTTTTCCAAATGATACTTAGAGGCCATGTTGACATGGTAAAATTGCTTTTTGTCTTGACAGCAGTCCAAAAACTAAAGGGTATTAAGTTCACAGTGACAGAAAACAGACCAAAAAGCAAACCCTTGTGTGCTACTTATGTTTTGCCTTATAGCTGCAGACAGTATGTTTATTTGGCTTTGATTGCAACATCCCTCAATGCTAAATCATTGATATTTTTTTTTTAACTAGAAGGCGTTCTGTCCAAGGAAATGAGTTTATCTATACAAGTTGGGAAGATTGAGTCACTCATCTTCTAAGATTTGTTGTCATCTTAACTTTTGACAATGTCCACATAATCAGGGCTGGTTTACCTCACACACATGTAGCACACAACTGAAGATCGTCCGTGTCAGACCGCTCACAACTGGCAGTACTTCAAAACTTGGTTTGGTTTAAGCAAGAAATGGCACCTGGGTAGAGCGTGCAGGAGGTAAGACATGATGCAAAAAGTACGCTGCAGCTCTCTTGCTGTTTCTTGAAGTAGTCTGACGATAACGGCTTTGGCTGTTACCGACACAAGTTCCCAAATCTTATCTCTCCAGTTAGACATTTTTATTAGTCTCTTGTTGTAAAATTGTACAAATGTCTGTTCAGACATTTCTTCCAGTTTCACACCACTGGCATGATAGAAATGTCATGAACAGCCCCACTTGCTTGCTGTGAATCCTCCGGACAGTCACCTGCAGTTTTTACACATGGGCTCAGTTGCACATTACACAGAGTTTGTATTAGAATCATAGAAGAAGAAATGTCTGTTCAATGTCCAGTTGCCTTCTCACATATAGCTCCTCCGAATGATGTCTAGATAAGTTCAGGGTTGCAGTGCTTATGTGAAAAGGACAGCTCTCCAGAATTTCGATTTCTCCTCCCCTGCAGGTTTCTCTTGACAACTGTGTGGAGGTGGGGCGCATCGCCAACACGTATAACCTCACAGAGGTGGACAAATATGTCAACAACTTCATCCTGAAGAACTTCCCCTCGCTGCTGGGCACGGGAGAGTTTGTCAAGCTGCCATTTGAACGGTTAGCTTTTGTACTGTCCAGCAACAGCTTGAAACACTGCACTGAGTTGGACCTGTTCAAGGCCGCTTGCCGCTGGTTACGCTACGAAGACGGCCGTATGGACTATGCCCCAAAGCTCATGAAGAACATCCGCTTTCCCCTCATGAACCCACAGGAACTCATCAATCACGTGCAGACAGTGGACTTTATGCGCACGGACAACACCTGTGTCAACCTTCTCCTGGAGGCTAGCAACTACCAAATGATGCCCTACATGCAGCCAGTTATGCAGTCAGAACGGACAGCCATCCGCTCGGACAGTGCCCACCTGGTCACCCTGGGTGGCGTTCTGCGCCAGCAGCTAGTTGTAAGTAAGGAGCTGCGTCTTTTTGATGAGAAAGCTCATGAGTGGAAGGCGCTGGCACCCATGGATGCACCCCGCTACCAACACGGCATTGCAGTCATCGGAAACTTTCTGTACGTGGTGGGTGGCCAAAGCAACTACGACACCAAAGGCAAGACAGCAGTGGACACCGTGTTCCGGTACGACCCTCGCTACAACAAGTGGATGCAGGTGGCATGCCTTAATGAGAAACGAACCTTCTTCCACCTCAGTGCACTCAAGGGACACCTCTACGCTGTCGGTGGAAGGAATGCTGCCGGGGAGCTCGGTGAGTTTATTTCCCTGCTTGTTTGTTTTCCTTTTAAGCAACAACAGACGGCTTTAATTAATATTGTATGAGATTATACACTTAAATATCAAGGAGCAGTAGGAGAAAGACTGTGCAGTCGTAATAAGGCTGCAAGCATACTGACGCTGGTAATCAAGTGTTGTGCCTACACATCATTTGCTGTTTCAACATGTAGCGTGCATAATCTCTGTGTAATTTAATATAATTTAGAGGATGTGCACATTGTCATGAACACCTTAACAATCTAATTTAATCCATGACTGAAGCATTTCAACACATACAGAAGCCTTTGTGGAGTTTAGCGTTCAGGTTCAGTTCTCACTGTGTCAGAGAAGTTTCATTATTTTTGAGGTTGTATGTTGTTGAGGTGTTGTTTTGGGTCTCATTATATTATATTTATATTATTATCAGGGCTGTACTGAAGAGTTCAAAGCTTCATTCACAATGTTGACATTGGAATTCTAAATACAACATTCAAAAGCTGCACAACTTTTTTCTTTCACAGTATTTCTGCACAGTTGCAGATAAAGATTAAAGAGAAATAAAGAGAATTAGATTCCATTGGTAGCTCTGTAGGATTGTTACCGACTTGTGACACAAACATAATAAGGTAAGATAATTTTATCTGCCACTTGTACACCTGCACACAGTCTGGGTACATACACAGATTCTTGTGCAACAAACACACATTATCATTTCTGTTGTAGCATAATGTTGCTGTAAGCCTAAAGGTGGGATTATTATTTAATTGTTATTGAATCATTATGAAATGCCCGCATTGGGTTAGCCCGCTGCCTAGCTGCCTACATGTATTTACGCTGACAACTGATGAGTTATAGTAATTAAAGAAAGTTAATATAATACAAAAAAGACAAATTAAATCCAGTTAATTGCTTTATTCAAATTGTTGGGGGGTTTTTGTTTGTTTTTGGAGGATTTTTTAAATTTGAATTTTTAATTTATCCTTTTTTTTTTTTTTTTTTTTTAAGGGTGATGAGGTTGTTGAATTTAAGCGTTACTTAGGAACCTCAATAGAAGCTTCAGATGTAAGACAAAAAAAGCCTTTTGGTACAGCACTAATTGTAGGTTTTGATATTTTTTCACCTAATAATATACACCCTCTAGAATTTCTACTGAGTTGAATGTTCACTGATATTGTCTCAACATTTTTTTTTAATGATTTAAGTCACAGCGCTGTATCAGATAACACTGAATTTTCGGTCCTGAGACACAGCTGAAGCTGGGTCATGAACCGTACAGGCAGAGAGGATTAAGTGAAAAGTTGTCAGTGATTATAAAGGAGTCGTATCAGATCATCTTTAGTCAGTAATCTGATGCTTTTCATACTTTAAACATCACTTTGTGACATTTGGACTCACAGTTCACCCCTCTGGGACAAGCGCTTCAATGAAGTGATATATTTATATCTGCTCATTGTAGTTTGGTTGCTGAGTAACCAATCTGGAATCTCTGCACCCGTAACTGTGGACCACAGAGAGGTGCCACCCAATACTTAAATTCAGCTCAGTAACTGCAGCGGAGAGAGGGAGAGGCCACTGTGTGAGCCGTCTTCTCTTCTGGGTTATAATTAGACCAAAGAACACGGCCCCGGTTCACTGCCTGTCTACACAACTGCCTCTTTCTGCTTTACGTTCCACTGCCCTTTCACTGCGTGTGGTTTAGCCTTGATGTTTTTCTGGATGTGCCCAGCCCCTGCATTATATTTGTTTACTTGGAGTAGGTCATACAGGCGTGGTTTTATTGTTATACCTCAAATTCCCTAAAAAGAAAAGCTTAAAACAGTCATGATGGATATTTACAGGAGGAAGCTTCCAATCTTGACGGGTACATTTAGCTTTGTTTTTTTGTTACATAGTCAGACTCCATTTCCAATTAGGCTTTGCTGTGTGCAGACGCCATCTTTTAAGATGACGACAATTACATTTTGGAACAAACTGATGTGATTGAAAAGCATTAGGGTCTCATTTTTAAGATGTCACTATGTCATCTTTAAATATGGCGGTGGGGTAGCTGGTACGTATTTCAATATAGGTTTGTTTGTCAGACTGTTTATAGATATTTAAAATACCAATTACAAAATTGTTTACCTCAGTCACACCATCAAGGAGTAAAATATTTTCCTCAAGTGTCCCATGATCATTGACAGTTATTCAATAATTGTCAATAATGATTGTCAAGCACAGCACAAATCAATTACAGCAATGTTCCATCCCATTACAGGGTCTTGGCCTCACATGTTGGGAAGCACTGCTCTATGTAACAGAAGTATTTTACATTGTGATTAAAACCAAATATCACCAGCGACCAAGTTGACCCTTGTAGTGCTACATTGAGTCTTGGTGAACAGCCTGCAGGGAGAGATTTATGGTCATTAGGAGAGTGACCTTTTCAGCTGATCATAGAAAAACCTGATAGTAGAGTAAAGTAGCTATTTTTCAATTTAAATTAGTGTACCCATCAATGAAATTACCTCAGATAACAAGCTGTGGTCTCTTCAGGCAATTCAGCAGCAGTCAGAGTTTATACACAGGTCAATTCATCATTTGTTTATTTGAAAGATTTTTAATATTGATGCATTCCCTTCTCAGACCGACCTGCTCTGCATTCATGTAATTCAACCGTGCTCAGTACAAGTATTGTCTCCTAATATGTCTGTTCTACTTCCACTGAGCGGCTGCAAGATTTTGTGCACTGCTCTCAAGGTCACTTTGATGATAGTTGTTGAGCAAGCAGAGAAAGGTATTCACTCATTTTCCCCGCTGAGATTTCCCCAGCTGGCTCACACTGCTTTGTGGTCCTGAGCTCGCTGCTGTATTTTGGAACCAGTATGAATGTTTTTTTAATCTTTCTTCCAAGTCATTGATTTAACCATTGATTTGACCAAAGCCTGTAAAAAGTGTTTTTTTTATTCTCGGTGTTCAACTGAGATCGCTTACTGTCTTCGTTTATCAATTCACCAACTACTTCTTCTTTTAGCTGCACTCTGTGAAAACAAGATATATTTTTTTTTTACAATATATCCAGCCCTGTTTAAAATACAGTAACTCTTTATCCTGTGATATGCAGATGAGACTTCCCTGAGCCGGAAAGATAAGAAGATAAGTTATCTACTGCCCATGATGCTCTAGTGAAATGTACACTTGTGCTCCTCCTTGTGTCTACAGATGGCGTTTTGATGCAAAGAGTGAACGGTGCGCACTAGGAATGGGACAATATACAATTTTATCACGGGTTATGTTATAAGACACTAACAATAAGTTGATCATTGTGAATTTCCCTTATCGGAATTATTGAGAATATTGTGTCCAGCAGCACCCAAAGAGACTGATAGGCATTGGGCAACCAGCAATATAAGAGAGCATGCATACAGGCTGCATAAGCACTAGGGCTGTCCCCTAATTGTTAACCAAGCGTTGGTCGACCAGAAAGGTCATTAGTCGGCAAGATTTCATTGGTTGCATAGTCGCAAGAGAAAAAGAAATAGTTAAACTCTATTAGGAGCTGCACCTTGTCAAAATAAATCAAAACCTATATGACTGGACTGTGTGGGAATTTCAGAGGCCATGCTTAGCAGTCACACAGGAGTCACGTTAATTTACATGGCTGGTACCTGCGAACATGTCGGGCAGGAAATCCAAAGTGTGGGACCATTTTGAGAAGGTGAAGGAAAAACCCAAGGTGATATGTTAACTCATTCATCAACTACAAACGTGACATATATGCACCAACTCCAAAAAACACAAAAGATCTTTATCAATCATCTTTATATTTCATATCAAAGGACATGATGTCGTCTCAAATAGTTAAAAAGCCTGGCTCTTTAAGATTGCTTTTCTCCACTAAAAGGGATGTCACCTAAAAATAATAAGATGTGTGTCCTATCTGCATTCATGCGCGTGGGAACACATTTTTGCTAAGGGGTGCTGCACAGTATAAATGTGCGTTAATCACTCTATATGTGCACAGCCTTACAGGAGCTAAAGGAAGTCTTCTCAGATGTACTGATATTGTGCATTTCCTCACCTCAGGAACAATTTCTCTTTGGAGCGCATGTGCCAAATTTCTAATATTTCATTTTGAATGGTGTCGGATGTCCAGTTGTCTCTTCGCTGAAGCCACTCACTTTACATTTGTTTCCATCTTTAGCTTGATGGCAGTGCCCCCTGCAATGGAAGTTTCTCGCCTTCAGTATATTTTATGGATCAAAATGCAGCTCCGAAACAACTGTCCTGGCGATTTCCTGGTCTCTTTCAGCCTGTTCAGCCTATCCATGCTTTTGATTAGTTCCTGCCTGATTAGGCAAATCTCTTCCCAAGATTAATGCCCCATGTGCTGACCCCGACCCTTGCCCTTTAACCTGACATGATGACATTATCGTTAGCTGTTTAAAATTTAAAGCAAATGTTCAGATAGCCCATTAGTATGGTAAAATACCCAATTATTTACACACTGTGTTGTTCCACGTCTTGTCTCTGGGCTGTGACTCAGAGGTAGAGCAGGTCGTCCACAAATCGGATTGAAGTGTCCTTGGGCAAGATACTGAACCCCAAATTGCTCCCGATGGCTGTTCCATCGGTGTGTGAGTGCAAGTGAAAGTGAATGAGTAGCAGGTGGCACCTTGTTTGGTAGACTCGGCCACCAGAGTGAATGTAACGTGTAGTGTAAAAGCACTTTGAGTGGTCGGAAGACTAGAAAAGCACTATACAAGTGCAGTCCAGTGATAAAAATATTTATTTCTTCACAGCCTTTTAAAGCGTTTTAAGATTATTATTGGGATAATATTGTGAATCACAATTATTTTGGCTGGGATAATCATGACCTTCATGTTGTCCCACTCCTACCACACATGCTCTTGGTGTAATTTTAAGTTATAACAGCACATAGGAGCTAACATCCTTGATTTGAAGATCCTTTGATGCAGTCATAACGCTTTTCCAACCCCACAACAGACCTACAAGTTGATGGACCCTGGCTTCTTGTTAAGGGGTCATTCACCTATAAGCATCACTCCTGAATCCCAGCGTCCCTATTCCTGTTTCTCACAGATTTTGTAAAAACCATCCCCGGGGGCCACAAGATAAAGGATCTTACACTCTCCCCATTTCCTGTGCAGTCAGTGCATTCAGTGCTGGTGGGGTTGAAGGGATGTGTACTGTGTATTTAAATCCGTGTTTTAGCTCCCACGCTGAGAACCTCCAAGGCCTCATTTGCTGCTGTTTGTCCTCCTTAGTTGTGTCTTGACCTACTTTCTACTAATACGTTCTTCCGTCTTTTTCTTCAAGCTACTGTGGAGTGCTACAACCCAAGGACAAATGAATGGACATATGTTGCCAAAATGAATGAACCACATTATGGCCACGCTGGGACGGTGTATGGAGGTTATATGTATATTTCAGGTAAGTAAGTTAATCTGCAATCAGCCCAAAATAAAGAGGCTAATGTTGTGTGAGTGTGTGGTGAAAATAGATCTCATGTCTTCAAGTCATAATTAGAATGAGTTTCCGTGCATTGTGATTTCCAATTAGATTTTTTTTTCTTCCCCAAGAAGCAAACAGCTGATTACATCTCATGACACGCGAGGCCATAAAATCTAATCAGTGGTTTCCTCGTCTGATACCTTCCCTCCAAATCAAGCATTGCTACGAGTCATCAAGAGATTTAAGATTCAATTTGTGATTGACACATGCATAATAGGGCTGCAGGGGCAAGAGGGGGTCACACAAGTTAAACACAATTCAGTATTACAAAAATGGATTGAACATGAATTTGGTATTCAGATTTTTGACAAGTAGTACATACAGTACATTCGAGGGTTTAAGTTGTCAGTCTGTAATAAGATTTGGAGCAGTATGCTAATGCTACACATTTGTGCCTTTTTCAACTTCTTATTAAAAAAATGTCTTTCACACTTGCACACTTTTACAAATCCTTCCTCACACACTCGACTCATCTGTGCCGAGCACGCAGGTGAAGTTAGTTTAAGTGTGCAAGGGTTCAATGCGTAGGTCAGAGGGTGGACACTGAGATCGCTCCTTAGGTGTCACCTCGATGCTCGTTCACTTCGTAGGATTGAAAACAAATCCTGCATTATGGAGATGAGCCCTAGTTTCTCAGTGTGACTAATCCAGAGCGGTGCTACAAAGGAAGGGGATGGGAGGGGCGGGAGGGAAATTGGGAAGGATGAAGCAAAGTAGAGGACTGAAGCCTGTGTAGGAGGTGTAACACAGAAGAGCCTGTGTTAATCCCTCCTGGCCGTGGGTACTGTCAGCGTTCTACAACACATGAGAGTAAACAATGTTCATAAACATTACTGGAGGGTTCCAGCTGTGTACATTTGTTTTCTATTTTTTTCTTGTGCAAAACAGAGGTAGAGAAGAAAAACAAGGAAGCAGAGAGTCATCCATACCCTGAATATAAAATAAAACAGCAACATGACCAAGTTATCTCTAAACACACATTGCAGTGTATAGGTTCACCACTTATTTTGTACAAATCCCAGTTCAATTACAGACATGTAACCAGTGGAGCTCGATAAAGTGAAAATCTGTGAACACACCACCAAAGGAATAAACATCAGGGGCCGGTTGCATAAAGCACTTTACTTCAAGATTTTCCTTTAAATCCAAAATCGATCGCCCCAAAACATCCCTAAGTGTTCTCCTTAAGGTTTCCTTAAGTTTTTCTCCGTATCTTGGACTTATACTTAAGGAATTACTTGAAGTTTGTTAAACCGTTTCACAGAAGACCTTAGTCTGCATCTTAACAGCAACATGGCTGAGTTTATGGTGAAAAAAATAGGAAAATGAAGGCATCCTGAGAACAGTGTTCCACAAATGGGAGAATCTGATGGACACCCTTCATGGTGAGCAATTGAATTTGCACCATAAATCCCAGTTCCATTACAATTAATAATCGCTCTGCAGTTTTATGCAGCTGGATCTTTCCAATCAGTTATTGGCGAAGTCCAGGATGTGACACGTGATTCACCGTGTTTCGAACACCCTCACCCGTCTGCCAACACCATAGCAAAGTATCTGTCCTAGCGTGAGAAGGATGAGATAGCGGCGCACTTATTTGATGTTGCCATGGCTCCCTAAAAGTGTGCGGGGTGATAGACGGGACCCACATCAGGAAACAAGCGCACACACAACATGAGGATCATTCCACACTTAATCAATGTCAAGTTAGTTTGCAGTCGAGAAAATGAAATAACCAACATCGTAGCACAATGGCCTGGCAGTAGGCTACCCATGATGCTCGAATACTGGATGAGAGCATCCTCTCAGTTTAAGGGGTGGAGCATAAGTCATTCTTCATGGGAACAGTGGTTGTTCGTGTCGTTCGTGGCTAATGACGCCATTCAGAAATCCTGCCAACAGATCTCAGGCAAGTGGTCTAACTTTCCAAATTGTATAACTGTAACATCGCAGGCTATATTCACCTCTGTTCTACTTACTGAGCTTTTATTTACTCATCTTTTCACTTGATATTAATAAGATTTGTAATGTTTGTTATAATTGAAAAACTCTAATGATTATTAAACAAACTAAATTGTTCAGATGCATGCTTAACCTTAAATCAAAATGAATTTAATGTAACAGCAATAACAGGTAGGCTATCACAAGCGCAAGTGCAAGCAAAAAAATGGTCTCCGTGGAAACAGTAGAATTTCACTGCTGTAAAATCGCTTTCAGTGCAGTAAAAGACTTAGTGTCTGTCCTTGAGTAAGGAAACCTTTTAAGAGATTCTGTGCAACACCCTTAAGTAATTTTCTCAGCTAAGGAAAAACTAAAACTTAAGTGCCATACTGAAGATGCTTTGTGCAGCCTTCCCCCAGCTGTTTAAGTGGTGAATCAACTACAAGTAACCACCTCTTCAAACAGTTCATGGACGTATCCCCGCTGAGTTAACATACAGACACATGAACAACATCGACATCTTCTTTGCACTAGTCCTGACACGCTGTACTCGAGGTGCTGGCAAATAAAAATAAAATATTGAAAACCTCGTTAGCAGTGGTATTAAGCTTATTTACAGTGTAAGGTGCTGACCAGCATGCACACTGTTTTATTAGACACACTCCCTGATTTTGATTACTGTGCACACAACCAGCGAATTTAATTTCATAATCCACAGATCTCATTATTTTTCCAAATCTTTGACTTTATTATGTAGTTGAATACACATTACCTACAATATTAGCTCCACTTATCTTTATGTTTTAGCTCCACATAGTAAATCCCACAGCTGATATACAATAACATGTATTTGTATGTTCTTTGTGTTTATCTTATGAACAATTTGTCAGTTGATTGTTTTTTGTTTTGTTATTAATGTGCTGCATGATTTGTCACTGTGTGCACGCATGTGAGGAACTTAACAGTGCATGCAGCCCCTTTTTTAATTTGATTTTAATAATAACTAACTGGTAACAGTCCAGAAACTAATAACTAATGTCATATATGATTGCTATCATTGTTTATATAAACAAAAAGCAAAACTTTAATAACATTTTTAATTAGTTAGTGTCTCAATTGGGAAGCAAAAGAACTGTGGCATATTTGGGGCCACAGGATTTGGCAAGTGTAATGTTACTGTGCGTAGAGCGGAGATGAAAGGCACATTTTCACTTTTTAAAATAAATAAAGTGAAATGATGAGTAACATAATGGTCACGGACCGAGCTAATCCGCTGGTAGCCAGCTGTTTTTTAATCTTTTTGCCCCGGGCTGTACTCTGTAGTACATAGTATTTATTGCACACTCGTTTTGATATTCTAATGGATTCCTTTTGTGTTGGTTTCATGTTTCAGCGATGCACTCAATGGTGGGCCAATAGCCTGGAAAATTTCACAGACACAATGTCATGCTTTGTACCTGCAGCAGCTAATACTACACGCGGGGGGGAATCAACATTTGCGTGTTACAGCACAAAGCTGGTAAAGCAGTTCTGCGAGTACAGCTGTGGGTTAGACACATGCATAATGGCTCATATGAAAACTGTAATAGACTGAAGTGCTTTTAGGTACAGAGCGTTGCCCATTAGAGGAATTTTGTTGCGCTGAGGCCCCGCTGTAGCGCCCACAGTCTCGGGGGTTACAGTCTTGCTGTGCAAGGTGACCCATACTGAAGTGCAGTTCTGTGTCCGTCTGTCACAGCAGATCAGGTCACATTCTCCGGCTGTGCTGCTGCGCTGTCTGAAGGTATTCTGTCAGCTGGATGAACCTGACAAAAGCACTCAACCCACAGACCATCACCGCTCAAGTGGTGTGGCAGAGTTCAGACATGAGTACTGAACCAGCACAGAGCCACACAGCCTCCGGTTCACCGTCTTACCTGAGAGATTAAGGTCTGTGTGAAGGTCCGGTGGTCTCACAGTTCAGACCATTTTTAGTTATTTACTGACTCATGTGGACTCATCTAGCAAGGACACTTGACTCGCTGAGTAATTTTGACTTGAGTGTATGACAGCAGAGTCTCATAGTCTAGAGTTGTTGTTACTATTTGTGATTATTTTAAATTACTTTTAAACTGATTTGCAGTCATTATAGCATGACTACAGGATTTTTGAGGCTGATACTCATATTGATTTTTGGGAGTCCCTTATGTAGGACTGGGCAATTAATCCAGTACTATTTCTAGTGACTGCCAAGCCCAAATCCCTCACTTTCAGCCAGGCTGTGCACGTTTAGTTCACCTCAAGCCTGTTTTTCAGTCAAATTATATTCAAAGTTCAAGATAATCCACTATTAAAATTACATTTTTTTCCTAAGTTGAATAAATGGGCATTGTTTCCAAAGTCACTAGCCCCTTTTACACTGCCAGATTTTCCGCGAATGTTGGGCCGTTTTGCCGGCAAGCTGCGAGCTTTTAGACACACACAGAGCCGGATTGGCGAGTTGATCCGAGGTGCCCAATTTTCCGTATAAAGTCAGAATATATGTGTCCATTCTTCGATTACCCGCTAAGTTATTTGTATTCCTTAAGTTTGTAAGGGTCCACCAACCAAAAGAATCGTAAGTGTTTTTCATATAAAAATTAATCCAAGTTATGAATATTGTTCAAACAAAATAAAGTGTTTTCTTGGTATGCCAGGTGCCAGTATCCTCGGGTGCTGTAAAACAGGTCTCACAACATAACACATAATTATTGTTATTCAAAGCCTGATTTTTATACAATTAATATTCAGACTGTTTCAAATAAACAAATTTGATCATATTTCCCATCTTTGCTGAGCAACAGTTCTGTGTAAAAGGATTTAAAGGCCTGTCCCTTATATAGGCCTGTTGAGTTTAGTGATTTAACCAATTAATAGCCCAGGCCTAATTGAAATTTTACGGTGCACTAAAATAATTGTGATTATGATTTTTGCTGTAATCAAGCAGCCCTACCCTTGTGTGTATTTTTGATTATTATTATCGTGACCAAGATGCATACTGAGTGGGGCTGTTCGCCTTTTGAAATATTAACTTGCCTGGTGGACAGCAACCATGACACTGTTTCTCTGGCATTTTACTGCCACTTCTTGTTAATTACCAGCAAATATATATACTCACATATATCTACAATATGCTAATATGAACACTTAGTTTGGCTGATTTGTTTCTCTAGCTCTAGTACTAACATTTAAAAATTGCACTTCAGCTGAGAAAGAAGTTTTATTTTGTTTTCTAACTTGTCATAGTCATCATGTATCATGAGGAACTCTTGTCAGAACTTTGGTGCAGAAGACACAAGCAGTAGTTGATGATGTGACTTGTTTGTGAGCATTCCTGTGGTCATTAGCAGGTTGTCTTTGTGGACAAGATGAACACTCTTGAGTTATTGTTGTTGTTGTTTTTTTGGCTCTGATTTTTTTCTCTCCAGACTGTGACTAAGTTTCATATAAAAATGTTTTGGTTTTTTGGGGGTTTTTTTGGGGTTTTTTTTTTGCTGCAAGGCTAGAGATTGTTAACTTTAGGTTTAAAGATACAAATGATTTGCAGAGAATTCCATTAGTGCACGGGATGATGTACAACCTGAGTGAGGGCCGTCTCAGACGCTCATTAGGCATTTTAATGTATTTGAAAGAGAGCTGGTTTGTTATGGCCGTTGTTAGATTTTTTTAGTTGAAATGGCTTCATAACAGTGCTTCTTAATTAGATTACTTTATGCGGAAGAGGGCAGCGGTCTGCAAGTGTTCTCGCCACCTGATCGTTTTTGAAACATTGTGACATAATGGCAGCTCCTGCAAATAATGTGAGGTTTGATTAAGACTGTGTCGGAAATCACACCTTATGTTGTCTGCTGTGCCATTTTATTCGAGTGTCCAAATTCTGTCCGTGGCATGCTCACTGTTTTATGTGATTTTACAGAGGTGAAAATTACTGTTGTGTGACTCAACCTTTTTCAATAATGACCCAAAATGGCGATGATTGAAGTGTCTGAAGCTTCAATTTGCTGCTCACTATAGAGAGTAATGACTGTGTGTTATAAAGGGAGCAATGGAGTGATTTTAGACACGGCTGAAATTTGATTGTGAAATCTCATAATCCAGCCTTCAACACCTCGTTTCCACTTACGTATGTGTACGGAGACGAGGCATCCGGATGTCCAGTCATACGGGAATCTTTGTGATATCCGATGTGCCTTCAAAATTCCTCCCCTCCGTAATATTGTGGTCCAGAATTTGCCTCCAGTACGTTAAAAAATCGAACTTATGTGGTGGATTTCGGAGAGGCTGTATGACAGTGTGCTAGCTAAGCTAATGGGCTGTTTTATTCAGTATTCTGTTGAAATATGGTTATACATTACGAGTCATACAGATTGTCAGTATGACTTGTTCAGCCATTCATACGTCTTTTTAATTAAATATTTCACAAAACATGCCGCATCCTTGGCAGGCCAACATATTCATTTATTTGTTACCATGCAGTATCGGTCCTGTTTCTGTCCCGGTAATGTTCCAAGCGTTTATTCCAAACTGCTGGATGGCGAAAATCAGACAAAAATAGCCGCTCTCCCTTGGCTACAGGTAGTTGGTAAATGCACCTCCTTGCGTTGGACACTAGAGGCATCATTCTCTATATATTACGGCTCTACGGACACCAAACACATTCGTAAGTGGAAATGAGGTGTAAAAGGTGGCGAGATTTGGCTGTGGAGAAATAAAACCTGAATGGGGACTGTAACAGAAAAGCACTGCATTTTTTAGCTTGATCTGACAAGTGAAAAGAGGAAGCCAAGTGACTTCACTTGCATTCATAATGCACTCAGAGCTCACTGTATGTTAATGTCGATCCATATGTTCCCTGCCGTCCTACAGAGAAATGAAGCAGTTCCCACTATAGCTCGTCTCTAGCTGTGTGCATCCGTAAGGGATTTAACCGCTCATTTGTTTTTACAGAAACAAGCACAGTGGTTGTAATTCATGCGTCTGGACACTCTTCATCATTATAGGGTATTTTTGGAATATGCTGAGGCCCCTTTTCCTGCTTCACCTCTGTGTCTATTCTCTGTCTTCTCTTTGGGTCCCGCTTGTGCCGGCACTGATTCAACCAACCAAGCAGGTCACTGGTTTTACGAGGGGACTCTACAGTTATATCTACGTGGCTGAACGGGGTCATGTTTTTAAATGGCCCGTGTAGCAGACAATACAAACAGTAACCCAGTCTGTCCTGCGCTGTCCATGGAAGGGCAAACGCTTTAGTGTCTCACTAATGGCACTGATTAGACATTAGGATACCGGGATACTGATCAGACATTACTGTATCAGGGAAAGGCCAAAGCCCTTGAACTGAATCAGAATAGCAGCAAGGCCTCTCGAGAGGAATTATGAGGACCTTACGTCGGCTCCAGCACTGTTCCCTTGTCAGGATTTTAATAGCAGACTCGCCCCGTGGACTACTTGGATAAAGAAAATGGATAGTCAGGCTATCTTTGAGTTTGATCAGTTAAGGAGGTGCAGCATCACAGATCTGAGTCATGGCAGCTGAATAGACAGCTTAGGCCCCAACAATAAACCGAGCACACGATCACTGGGCAGCAGCAAAAGAGGGATTCTGCCTCTATTCGGCATGCTCTGCAAATCTTCTCCGCATTTGCTCCTAGTCACTCTGCCTAAGGGGGGGAGGGGTGGGCTGGCTTCCACCCAAATGCATGCTGGGATTGTGTTCCTCTTTATTTTAAGCCTTCCCTGTAGACATGTCCTGTTTTTTTGTTTTTTTGTTTTTTTCCTCCCCACTTTCCCTCGGCTTTTTTTGTGTCCCGCCGTCTACAGTCTGTTTGTGTGTATGCGCATGAACGTTTTGTAATAGTGTTCCTCTTTGTACCGAGCGCTCGTCATCGGCATTATTTCACAGTGCAGAAAAGAACACTGATGTCACTCCTGTTTGTTCAATTACATTTTACCTGGTGTATTGGTTGTTGAGTTTGCGTCAAGGTTTGAGAAATAGGGATCGAGGAAAGGTGAGAGCTAAAAATGTGCAGACTTTGTCCTGGTTCTTGTTCTTCGTAATGTTCCGGTGTTGTGGCTGGTGCTCCACTTGGCCTACATAAATAAATGTAGGTTGACATGGGTGAATGAGTCACAGATAGGTCAGATTGACAGGTCTACAAAGCTGTTTTTACTCCCCCAAATGATCAGTGTGGAGGCTAATTTGTGCTCTTTTTTCCTTCTCGCTGCAGGGGGAATCACTCATGACACTTTTCAGAAGGAGCTGATGTGCTTTGACCCAGATGCAGACAAATGGACTCAGAAAGCACCCATGACGACGGTGCGCGGCCTCCACTGCATGTGCACGGTGGGCGACCGCCTCTACGTAATCGGGGGCAATCACTTCCGGGGCACCAGCGACTACGACGACGTGCTGAGCTGCGAATACTACTCCCCCGCCCTCGACTTGTGGACTCCTATCGCAGCCATGTTGCGAGGCCAGAGCGACGTGGGTGTGGCGGTGTTTGAGAATAAGATCTATGTGGTGGGCGGCTACTCGTGGAACAATCGCTGCATGGTGGAAATAGTACAGAAGTACGACCCCGAGAAGGACGAATGGCACAAAGTGTTTGACTTACCCGAGTCGCTGGGCGGGATCAGAGCCTGCACACTCACAGTTTTTCCCCCTGAGGATATCTCGGGCTCCCCCTCCAGAGAGTCGCCCCTCTCAGCACCTTGATGAGTAAAGGGGGGGAGCCCGGCTCATACCCCCGTGTCCCCTCGCCCACTCAACCCCCTCAACAAACACTCCTTATAGACATTGTTTGCACTTCCTCTTCGGACTACATCTGTACTGCATCCCTAAGTATCCCCGAGTCCACCTCCCCCAAAGCTGTGCAGAATCCCCTCCCTAAGTGATTACACCTACGTACCGATATGGTTTGGCAACCTAATTACATGTTAATGTTGCATACTCGGTATATTTTGGCAGGAAAAACCTTGACTTGAAAAGTGACTTTGCAAATCAACTTTTCTACCTGATGTCTACAAAGTTTTCTTATGTCTCGTTTTCTTTAGGCGTTCTACCTTGAGATGTTGACTACCGCACTGACTCTCTCTTCTAGTCTATGCCAGGTTAGATGCAGGTGACTCCAGAAAGCAGAAGCGTAGGGACTGATGAGCTCCAAAAACACAGCCGGTTTTTAACTCAGGGGTTGGCCCAGGCCCCGTCTACGTTGCTCTCTTACAGTTTCAGTTCTTTCCTGCTATTGCTATGAAACTGTTAACAAAATGGTGTTTTCTAAATTTAATAAACATGATTTTGAAAGTATTTAAAATGTTGTCGTCTTTGCTGACAGCAGCAGACTCAGGCCACAATTCAAAAGCGGAAGTTGTTTGAATGTAGGGACCGGACAAAACATCTTCATCATGCATACAACTGTGTAATTCGTGTCAGACTTTGTGCATGTCGACCCTTCTCAAATAATAGAATGTGATCTTGTTGTTATATTTTATTGTTCTTATATTTTTTAATTCTGATACCAGTATCTGAAATGCCTCCTTACTGCTGGATGCTGGATTGGATATCGGCGAGTACACACGTCTATGTACCAATCTGATACCATGTAGTTTCTCTGATAATTAATGTAGATGACACCTGGATAAAACAGCAGTGGTCCAGGAAATCACTTCTTCTTCCCCACTCTAAAACAGTAGCCTACACAGCAAGTGCCACTGGCAACTACTGTTTTAGTGCGGCAAAGAAAAATTGATTTCTGGTAACGTTAGCCGTTAGCAACATGCCAGATTAGATAATAAAAGTTCTGTAAAGCCTGTGTGTGTGAGAGAAAAGGAGAGTGACAGAGAGGAGGGAGAGAAGGTGGAAGTTTAACCACTGCAGGCAGTGTTTTCTTAAGTTATTAAGAAGCTGCTTTGTCTCTGTTGGACAATTGATATTTTTCTAGTAAGTTTACCAAACGTATTGCATCACTGCTGCTAATAATAAGGTGATGGATGGAAGTATTAACGTCTCTCACAGGTCAAACACACATATTCACATATTTGGGGTTGGTAAATCAGTCCTAACAACATGTTTTCATCTCAATTGTTTTGTGGTTTGCTTCAATGTAAGAAGGAAAAAGTACTGGATATCATAAATACTGTAACATGTTTGTTACCCTCCTCACATTTTTCAGAATTAATTAATATTCCTTGGGCTGGATAGAAAGCTCTGGTGGGCCGGATGTGACCCGTGGGCCACCTGTTGGCAATCACTGTTCATTCTCTGTATGTATTGTTCATGTTCTACAAAAGGTTTACCCTGAGCTTTGCAATACAACAATAGTATTTATTTCTCAATTCGGATGTTGTACGTTGGAGGTTCAGGATTCAACTGTCATGCATTTAATCGCAACCCCAAGAGGATTCATAATAGATACATTTTTGTCCTCCCCTCAAACTTTATTTTTTATAACTTTGTAATGCAATGGTATTGGATCTGTACCCAGAATCAGCCCATTCGCAAGTTCAAAAATTGCTATCGGAAAGGAAAAATTGTTCTGGCATAGGATTGCGATATTTTTGTGTGGCAATATCATCACACAGTGCAGTGGAGTGAGTATTATTTTTTTTATTATATAAATGATTAATATTACAAATACTTATTAAACTTTCGGTAGCCTACTAGAATAACATAATAAATTGCTTTTTCCGTCTACCAGATACATTTCGCTGCGACAAAAAAATGGCTGAGGTGAGATGAATAGACTAAAAGCTTTATCTAAAGTTGAGAAAAGGTAATAAATCACGATATTTTTTTATCGTGATACTCAACATATCGCAACATATTCATAATCGCAATAACATAGTATCATGATAATATCGTATCATAGATCCTCCTAGTGGTCATTGTTGACTCAAGTGCAGCCTTCTGACTCAAGTTAAAGACGTGGGCAGCTGTGAGAGAAAAGCTGGCCTCCTTTTTATTGTTGTAACTTTGACTGTAAAGAATGAGCTCTAGTTTGGAGGAAGGGTTAATTTGCTTCCTGTTATTACAAGATGAGACAGCACAGAGTAAAACTCTTAATCGGGCCACAATCAAGAATTGATCACTGTCAGTAAAAGTAAGTGTGTATGTGTCTGGGTTCAGGCAGTATTTTACCTCCATTTTAACCTGGTGTGACCTTGCGACATCTCCAGCATAAGGGGTAAAAAAAAATCTGTCAGCTATAGTGGGTGTGAGTCCAACTGTTGAAAGCACTGAGCGGCCTACCAGTGACAGTGTGCTGCTGACCAGTGTTAACTGGATAACTGGCGCTTCACCACTGTCGCCTCTCCTCCTGGCAACAAGACAGACGGTAACGTCGTCCACAATCTGCCCACCTGTTCCCGGCCGATTAAAACCCTTATTAGCAGCATATGGTGTCCGAGACGTCTGCTTCATGCTGCGACCAGGAACAAAAGATTTGTGTAATCATCAGGTGAGTTTGGTCTGGGCCTTTAAATCCTCATTATACTCTCATTATATCGTATTAATGAGACGCTGCAGTGGTGCCTCTGATTCCTGTGTTGGTCATAGCAATAAAGCCTCAACTAATAGGTTGTTTTACATAACGTCTTAAATTTATGACCTGGACAAACTCTTATATGTTACATTTCCTTTTTTAGCAGCCATATTGTAAGTTTTGCATGTCGTCTTCCTTCCTTCATGGAGTCTTGTTTTTTGTGGTGCTTTGTCACGTTGTTTTGAGAAGGCCTACGTTAATACCTTTTTTGTGACATTTCAAAAGCTCTATTTTGTGCATCGGCTTATTGTTAAGTCCTTTTGACGAAATGGTTTGCGTCATTTAAAAATAGGCCGTTTGTAATCCTTTAATGGAAAGCCACTGAATGAACAGAGGAGCCAAAATGTAACGGGCTCAGCTGCTGGCAAACGCACACATGACAGAAGGCGGTGAAAGGGCAGGAATTTAGTGCCATCTTTCCCAGGACATTACACCCAAAATAAATCCCACACTGCTGACCATCCACCCCGTGTATCACCTGGACCTGAAGGCATTAGTACAAGTCAGAAGAGAAGACGAGGAGTGATGCTGCAGATAAATCACCACAGCAGTGATGCTGGCTGGAAAAGAAGGATGAGACGGTGAAACAGCTCCAGTTAAGCCAACAAAGGACTGAAAATATGTTGCCTGTCTTCCTCTCTGCATTTTTGGCAATGAACGGATTTCATATTTGCCAAAATATGTGACCACATACAGTCTGTTACTGAGATACATCATTATTATTAGTGTGTGTTAAAGAAATGTGTACTGTTTGAGGCAATAAAATGCCTCATTAAGACTCAGAGATATGATGATATAAATGTAAATGTGCCAGCTGTTGGAGATGTTTACATAGTATTTGTCGTGTTGCGTGCATCTCTCTAATATCTTTGGATGTATGAGGTCACTGTAGGTTGATAAGCGAATCAATGCAGGACTGCTTTATAGGAAATTGGATTTTGTAGGCATGCTAGCAGTATAGCTTTAGGGATGGCAATATTGGTCTGTTGGTCCTCCACTTTAAGTCCAGACTGAAGTATATCAACAATTATTAGATAAATTGCTGTGACATTTTGTACCAATGCTCACTGTACCCAGAGGATGAATCCTAATAACTTTGGTGTTCCCCTCACTAGACTTATAGCACCACCATGAGACTGAAATTATTGTTTTTTATTGAAAACTGTTGGATGGTTTGTCATTAGTGTTGGTAGAGACATTCATGGTCCTCAGAAGATGAATTGCAAAAACTTTGGTGACCAGGCCCCCAAGAAGTGCAAAGTGATGTGAAATTACAACATCCGAGTTCGTCACATGATGCCATTGGGCCCAAAAAGACTTTTTCCCATAGACTTACATGCATTTGGATGAGTTGATCAATTTGGTCCGATAACATCTACAAAGTTTAAAAGAGCTGCAATATTAAATTATTTTATCCCCACTCAAGTTAGTGGAAGGCTAAGTTAGCTGCGCAAGTCATTAAAGTTCGTGGTGTGCTTGCTCTATGGCCCCAACGATGCAGACGACTCGGGTAATTTTACTTCAACTTCAACTTTATTTTGTCCCTAGAGGGCAACTAGTTGCACAGCAAGTAAAAACACATAAGAATATAAATACTCCACTCTAAATAAGTATTTGGTACTGTAAATATACCAAATACAGTGATCTGAAACAACCATCAGTATCAGCAACAACACCATCACTATCACACATCACATGATCATAACGAGAATAACAGCCAGCCAAAAGAGAAGCCTCAGTACTAAGTTTGACTCTTTCACTGCATAGAAATTCATTCATTCATAGAAATGTGAAAATCTGCAATGTCGTCACAATGTTACATTTTTGAGCCAAGCGGGACCTCGCAGGTGGGGCTAGCGGGAGGAACACTACTGTGCATATTCAGTTGGCCACACACTAAAACAAGGCACAGCAAGAGGGTTCCTGGCTCAAACCCGGGGTGGGGGAGCCATTCTGTGTGGAGTTTGCATGTTCTCCCTGTGTCAGCATGGGTTTTCTCCAGGTACTCCGGCTTCCTCCCACAGTCCAAAGACATGCAGGTTAATTGGTGACTTTAAATTGTCCAATTGTTGTCTGTGCCTGCTCCTTTGGAATGTTTAGGTACCATCTTGGGGTCTGGGATCTAAACTGGACCCCAGAATCTATGGGCTTAATGTGCCACTGAGCAAATTCACAGGAATGAACGGAGCCCTGCTTTGAATGCTGTATCCATTTCACTTTATACATCCATACCAAACACCTGCAAATATAATGCCGTCCCATCAGCCTCAGCTGCAGATTGAGTTTACTGTTAATTATCAAGTGGTGGAGATGGCAAATATTATTCGTACCAAACATCAGCATGCTAGCATTATCATTGTTATCCTGCTGATGTTAGCTCAAAGCTTCTCTGTGTTTAAGTAGCTTCATCCTCACAGAGCTGCCAGCACGGCTGTAGACTCTTGTCTCATATGATTAATGCATTAGTGTGATGCAGCGCCTCCATTTGTCAGATTTTAAATCAGTTTCTAAACTGACTTCCTAACAAATTACTGTCCCGTCATATATATATATATATATATATATCCATACTGCAGTGTGAAATAACTTTTACCATGATGAAGGATTTTATTCATGCCACCCCTCTACCTCAGTGTGAGCATTGTTCCAGCAGTCAGGCCAGACAGATTGCAGTCTGCGTTTTACAATAGCACTCAGCTGTCCTCAGACATATTTTAAAGCATTAATTGATTTTTAAATGGATTTGAGAAAAGATATTCAAGCGCTGACACTTTAATGAATCTTCTCTGACTGTGCAGAGTACTTTAAGGACACACCAGACGAAAAAAAAAAAAAAAAAATCCACCTCAGCATATCAACTCTCTTTGCAGCGATGCAGCACATGATGTTCCAGATCCAGCGTGTAATTCCTGCCACATGGTTGCATTGTTTCCAAGCCAATGTCAATATTACATGACGCAGAGCTTTGTGTGTCCTGAAGACTGAAGGCTTGGATTTTTAATGAACAGTGTGTCCTCGGTGCTAAAGCAAAGAGAACTGGAGCAAGAAATTACAAGCGTTCACCACTCCTCCCCCCTCCTCCTCCTCTTCCCTCCTCCTCCTCCTCCTCCTCCTCCCCTCAGCTTCACTACCTGTGTTCCTCAGCGGATTTCACCACCACTGAAGGGGCACGTTCACTTGATTCATGAAGCAGATAAAAGAGGTGCGTGTGGATTACAGCCTGACTCTTGACACAGCGCACATTTGCGACTCGGTGTGTCTCCAGACAGCTCCTCCTCTCATCTCATCCCAGCCAGAAAATGACCTAGTTTCTGCAGGCTGCTGGGTGTGTTTACATACACAGCACACTGATGACATTGTCAGTCAGACAGCATCGCTCTCAGCAGCGAGGAGAGGGATGCTCTTACAGTAACTAAAGCTCCAGTCCGCCTCCTATCATGATGAAATACTCTGCAGAGCCACAGATCCCTGCTGTCCTCTGACTGCATGCATGATGGTGTTAATGGCTATTGATCCTTCTGGCTGGCAGACGGCCAAGATATCCTGATGTTGCTCCTGCTAGATATATTTATTTTCGCACTGAATCACAAGCTGCCTTCTGTTATTAGACTCCCTAAAGGTTTCAGGTCTCGGAAAAGGTTTACATCTCTTTCTTCTCTTTCTCCCTCTCATCATGAATATTCAGAAAAGGTCAAGTCCTTGCTCTCCTCTCGAGTCTCTATCCCCCCGTGACTGTGTCCTGAATAATCTGTCCCTGATTCATCTCTTGTTCCAGTGCTTGTTCCTGCCCCAGCTGTAGTGTTTTTTGGTTGGTTTTTTTTCATTATAACAGAGACGGGAGGGGTAATTGGGATTTGTTTTGTTCAACATCTGGCCATGCATCAGTCCTAGATTCTAGTTTATGCCTCAGTTGTATCTCTGAAGGTATTCTGCGTGCTTGCAAACAGATTGGACGGAAAGCTCACAAATTGTTCCCTACTGGAATCTGTTCTCCTGCACCTGGCCCCTGAATACAGGACAGGATGTGCAGAACTACATCTTTGCATCTTGTGTTTAAAAATTCCCAGTTGTCATACTGTTGTAATGACGCCCATGAAGATGGACTGCTGCTCAGTTTGCATGTTCTCCCACTTTTTCGTAGCTCAGAGTGGATCGGAGAGTCTGTGATTGACTGGCAGCCTGTCCAAAGTGTCTCCTTACCTTCATCCAAATGTATGCTGGGATATGCTCCAGTGCCCGCCTGACAAGGAAAAGGAAAAAGCAGGAAAAGAATATAAATGGGAAGAGTGTTGGTGGTGGGTGCACAGGCAGAATGATGCCGTTTGCACACTGAGAGCGATTCTCCTTCGAGTTAACAGAGAACATATGATTTTATAAAGTGCGTGAAGAGCTGGGACAGCAGCAGCCATTCTGGGAGAACTACTTAACCTCCCAGGGTTAAATACAGCTCCGACTCTATGTCCCTGTGGGCAGACAGATTCTGCAGACGGCACCTGAGCAGGTCATACACTTAAAGAACACGTACAAAGTGTACATGCTGATTCTAATTATATTTTTCTTCCACGCGCGGCCTGCTAGTTCATCGAGGTGATATTATGCAAGAAAATAAGCCGAAAGAAGTGTGAAAATGTGTTTAAGTCTGTTCTAAAGGTACATGTTGTGATCTGTCTTCTTTCAGCGTGTACTGTGTCAAGTATTATGATGTTCCCCACTGTAATAATGAGATGTTCTCCGCCTGTTGTGACCTGAATACATTTGCAGGTTTCTCTCCAGGTTCTTGGTTTGTAGTGATTCGTGTTTAAAAAGCAAGTTATAAAAACCCTCATCATTATATGTATTCATCGTGAGCCTGCAAATCTCCACAGAGATCTTTAATTTGTTCAACAAGTTTTTTAACAATTATATCTGCTATTGCAAAACAAACTGAAACATAAAAAGAGGAAGAACAAACACTGAGAAATCATATTCTCCTGTGAGTTCAGGAACTTCTGTTTTTAAATTAAGTACATAAAGTTAATTTTATGGCTGGAGTGGAGTTTTGTAGCCCGTTCAAATCCCCTGTTCAGAACAATAGGTGTAACTTGTCTAGGATATGTAGATTTATAATAACATTCCACCCAAAGGCCCAGACTTATTTGAGTGGATGTCTGTAAGCCAATCACAGTGCTCCACATCATCCAAAGTGGACTGCAGTAGAGCAACACCTCATGTTTTTTTTTTTTTTGGTTTTTTTTTCTTTAACCAAGCATGGCCAACTGAGGTAAGGTGGAAGTGCCAGGCACATTTTAATCTATCAGTCATCAAGTTTTACAGTAAACATTAGCTTTTTTCTGTAACTGCTTATCCTGTTCAGGGTTGCCGGTTGTGCCAGAGCCAGGGGTGCAAATATGGACAGTGCAGGCAGTATGGTTGCGCTGAGGCCTGTGGGGTGGAGGTGTGAGGGCCCGTGCAAATGATTCAGATCACAGATCAAATGGCAGCAACTCAATGAATTTAGGCATGTAGACATGGTCAAGATGACCTGCTGAAGTTCAAACTAAGCATCAGAATGAGAAAGGTGATTTAAGTGACTTTGAACGTGGCATGGTTGTTGGTGCCAAACAGGTTGGTCAGAGTATTTCACAACCATCTCTAGGGTTTACAGAGGATGGTCTGAACAAGAGAAAATATCTAGTGTTGATGCCAGAGGTCAGAGGAGAATGGCCAGGCTGGTTCAAGATGAAAGAAAGGCAACAGTAACTCAAATAACCACTTGTTACAACCAAGGTCTGCAGAAGACCATCTCTGAACCAACAACACGTCCAACCTTGAAGCAGATGGGCTACAGCAGCAGAAGACCACACCAGGTGCCACTCCTGTCAGCTAACAACAGGAAACTGAGGCTACAGCTCACACAGGCTCACCAAAACTGGACAATAGAAGATTGGAAAAACGTTGCCTGGTCTGATGAGTCTGTGACATTCAGATGGTGGGGTCAGAATTTGGTGTAAACAACATGAAAGCATGGATCCATCCTGCCTTGTATCAACAGTTCAGGCTGCTGCTGGTGGTGTAATGGTGTGGGGGATATTTTCTTGGCACACTTTGGGCCTCTTAGTACCAACTGAGCATGGTTTAAACACCACAGCCTACCTGAGTATTGTTGCTGAGCGTGTCCATCCCTTTATGACCACAGTGTACCCATCTTCTGATGGCTACTTCCAGCAGGATAACGCACCATGTCACAAAGTTCAAATCATCTCAAACTGGTTTCTTGAACATGACAATGAGTTCACTGTACTCCAATGGCCTCCACAGTCACCAGATCTCAATCCAATAGAGCACCTTTGGGATGTGGTGGAATGGGAGATTAGTATCATGGATGTGCAGCCGACAAATCTGCAGCGACTGTGTGATGCTATCATGTCAATATGGACCAAAATCTCTGAGGAATGTTTCCAACAGCTTGTTGAATCTATGACACCAAGAATGAAAAAAAGGGGCCCAACCTGGTACTAGTAAGGTGTGCCTAATAAAGTGGCCAGTGAGTGTATATGCAATGTGTGAAAACATCACTTTATTCATTGATATAAGTTAACCAGTCATGACAAATTAATTAACCCATATTTTGGTTGAAGAAAGGTTTGTCAAGACTATTTATTGTACATTTTTGGTGGTTTCTGAGTTCCTTTGTCCACTGGAAGGTACAGGAAAGGTAACAAACAATTAAGTATTTTAATGAAAAGTAATAATAAATAAAATAATTTACAGTGGAAACCCAGCTTTACAATATTTTTTTGGTGTTAGGAACAAAAACAAACACATGGATTATAATCTGGCGTACAGGCCGTGACAAACACCTTCATCCCCTTTAACATGAGCATGAGTGTTATACGCATCCAGATCCATCTTCTGGACAGCCGCACACAGAAGTGGATTTTTTTTTCTTTCTCTATGATGAAAGGGAAAATGTCATGATTCCTGGCCTGTGAAGGCATGTGACGGTTGAATAAGCATGCATGTGTGTGTGTGTGTGTGTGTGTGTGTGTGTGTGTGTGTGTGTGACAGTGCCGATGCCAATGTGAGTGATAACTCACAGCCAGAGCTCAGTTTCAACCTCCTCAACTCTGTCCTGTATAATGCCAGGTGGTTACCATGGTTACCCTTGCTCTTCATACAAGGAAAATGGGGGGACGTGGGTGGGTGGGGGTGAGGGGGGGGTGAAAGATTTTCTCCTCCTCTCCTTTATGAAACGCTCTTGCTGAGTTATCCTGGGGAGTTGAGAGGAGAGCGCTGACCTGCCTGTCGAGCAGGGGATGAAGAATTTTTTAAGAAGAAAGATGGAAAGCAAACATTTAGCCGCCTCTTCAAACACAAACCCTCACTCTCCCCTGCGATGTAGAAGTGTGGCTGAGCTGATTACCGCTGCAAACTCATTTTCATCCTTATTAGAGCAACTAATTTCCATTTCCATTACATTATCACTGAGTGCATGCCAGAGGTGGCTTTGATTTCTGCAGTGCTCTTTGCGATAATGACCTCTAGTGGCTCCTGTGGAAACAATAAAAAGCAGCTCTGACTCACACTGAACCTGTTTCGAAAGATGTCTGGATGATGAAAGATGTCACACTCTTGTTGGGGTTTTTTTTGGTCTGTGACGGTGCCAAAAGAAGAAATGTAATCTAACGCACGCCTTGTTGCATTTACATAAACCCCGATCATCCTTCCAGTGACATCAGAGTTACACTTAGAGACAGAAGTTAATCTTTTTATTTACAGAGTCGTGGTGTGAGCCAAGACAGACAGACACACAGTCTGAGACATAACAGGAGTAAACAGGATGAGACGCCTGCAGGGGGGGATCAGTTTCTACAACCACCCACTTGCACCCAGAGTTCCCTCTGATGAAGGCCACAACATGGCCCAGAGTCTTTAACTCTGAATGACACCTAGCTTGTTTGGCGAGGACTTCTTTGACTGACACCCTGTCATTTGCTTTTCCTTCTTATTCATCGCACAAAAAGCTAAGAAGACCAAAGAGGTGGAAACCCTTTCTACATTTGAATAAAACCAGTATGCACACAGGGCTGTCTAGATCCAATAATGGCCGCTGATGGATGCCTGACCCACTTTGAAGATTTTATGCCCTGTAAAAGCTGACCCCAGCGGGCAGAGAAAGCAGCCATTAGTGCCCCTGCTGGTGGATTACTAATAATAAAACCCAGTGTTCATTTTCCCCAGCAGCAAATGTAAATTAATTTTTCATGAATAATTAATTGCATGGAAATGAATGACTGTTTGGAATAGGTGCCGGTATAATGTTACGAGATGAACGTAATATTACAACCTACGATTACTTTCATTGCAGCAAAGCCTCTTAAAGCCTCGGCTACAAGCTGCTGCTGCTCATGGAAATACACTCTGATTGTTTTTATCTAGAAATGAAACAATTACTCCCCATTCAGTGTAATTTCATATACAACACGGGGGGTAGGCTGAATAATGCAATCACTTTATGATAAATAATTTAATTGTGCAAAGGCTGCAACACGAGGGGGTCAAATTAGTTTTGCCAACAACATTTTTTAACCCTTTAGATCCAGTTTATTCGACATATTACTGAAGGTTAGACTCAGCTACAGCAGCTCCTCCTCTTTGATATCTGTGTTCCACCCATGCTCTCTATAATTCATTTCACCCTGACATATTAAATACTTTTTGACTTTTTAAAATACTTTTTCCACTTTTATATTTATACCGTACAATTTCTAACACCAGACAATATATACTTGATTATGTCCATTTTATGCCACATTGCACTTCTGCTTCACTGACTTGAATATTATATTTTGTAGGTATAAACTTTGCAGATTCAAAATGTGCATGTTAAATTTATTGTTTAGTTGTCTTGTAGAATATGAGGCTTTGTTATAAACTACCCAAAATATGTAAGATGTTATTAACCTTCATGTCAGCTAGCTCCAGTGTCAGAACGCTGCTTACCAGAGGTTGGAGACTCCAGTCAAATGACTCGACATGAGTCAGACTTGAGTCGCAAGTTTGGGGACTTGAGACTTGTTTGACTAACACTGATAAAAGACTCAACTTTGACTCAGTATTCATGATTTGAAACTTAGACTTTAGACAGATGACTCTGAAGGATTTAACTTTTTTTGTATTTTTTTTTTTTTCATTTTTCAAGATAGAGTGCTGCAGGAATGAGCCCTAAAAACTGAAAATGAGTCAGCATTTATCGTTCCCAGTTCCCTCATCTCAAATTCAGTGGGTTTTTGGTGAGATGCCTGAAATAAGATCTGTGGTTGACACAAGCTTAAGAGACTTTCATGTTTTGTTCTATGACACAAAATGCCCCAGTAAATGCCCCACTTGTGAATTTTGAAGGTTTTATGTGTTAAAAAGGTGGTTGCTAACAAGTGGCTGACTGGGACTACGGAATACCATCACACCAAATGAACACAGCTTTACAGCCGTGTTGTGGTGGTAACATTAAATCATACGACTGTAGTGTAGTTTTTTATCGTCTAATGTTAGCTATTTACCTCTGGCAGTTGCATTTACACTTAAAAAATCCTAACAGTGGTGTTCCTTTGTGAAGATTATTTTGCTGAATAAAACATGTAAGTACTAGGTGCGTTTGCCACAGAGCTTATTTTCTGCAATAATCCAAGACTGTATAAAATAGTGTTCTCTAGGCTTTTGATGAGGGAACCAGGTCGACCCTAACTTCCACGTCACCCTGCAAAAAACATCATCCCTGCAGCACCCTATTGACAAGTTATGTTTTGTTTTTGAAACATGATTTGATGATTTCAAGGGCAATGTGCCCAAACCTGGCAAACTACTAGGACACTACAGAACCCACAAAGAAATGTATGTGAATATGTCCTTTAAGCTATTTGCTATCAGCTTATTGGCTGGTGACATGTTAGCTTCCTAGCTAATATTTGAGCAGATCATCAGAATTTTATAAGACTTGTGATTTTGCTTGACCTGAGCAACTTGTCTTGTGTGATGTATAGCAGGAACTTGACTTTACTTGGGGACTGTTTGTTATTTATGAGAGGGGATGGGGTGGTGCAGAAAGGGGGTGGCATGTCAAATATTTTTTAAGCACTGGGGAGGGACTGATGTTTTGGTATTTTTGGCTTAAGGGAGGAGCAAACAACTTTAAATGACTGTTATTTGTATTTATCTTACCACTTATTTTTAAAGAAAACATGGCTTCCAAACCTGCACGTTTTCAGAATCAGAATCAGAAATACTTTATTGATCCCTGACTGGAAACTGTGATTCATTACAGTTGCTCTGATGTAAAGAATCAAGAATTATAAGAAGTAAGAATAAGAGTATGAAATAGAAGTATGTAAATAAAAAGAAATGAAATAAAAAAGAAATGAAGATGTATATTAAATTAAAAACAAAATAGAATGTGCATTATGCTGCCGTGTTTAACACTAGGACTTAAGATATTAGAAGTAAAAATAAAATATATACTGTGCTGAGGTTGCAAGTGTGAAATTTAACTACAAGAATAGAATAAAGTAACGTAAGAAATATGTACAGTTGTGTTCATGATAAAGTCGTTTACTGAAAAATATTGCACAGCTGAATAATTGCACAGAATGTTGCGGCAGCTTAATTATTGCACCAATAGATAATTATGAATTATAAATGCAGAAGGTAAATGACGTCCAGATGTCAGTCTACTGACTCAGAGCAGCAGACACTCTGAGGCCACAGGCAGGAATGACTTCCTGTTGTGCTCTGTGGTGCATCGTGGGGGAATGAGTCTGTCCCTGAATGTGCTCCTGTGTTTGAGCAGCGCATCGTGGAGGGGGTGGGAAAATCAAAAATCTCAAAAATCGCCAAAAATACACCAGCTATCAAGGTCAGAAACTGTAAAAGCAGGTGGATTTTCAACTTTCTGATGGTCCTTGAACACATTATGTACGACGAATGCCTCCTTTAGGGAAAAAAAAGCAAAACCAAATCTGGGCTCAAAATAGTGATTTGTCAGATTTGTCTTTTTGATTTTGATTTGTCAAAATCACTTTCATTTAAAATTTTGCAAACATGCACAACATGAGTGAATGTCAACTCCAGGATTTTGTCTTCAACTTTTAACTTCTAAGCATCAGAGGGTAAGTTTTTAAATCCTAACAACTAATTCATGAAGGAGGGACGGTCATGCAATTCCTGCCAGTCACTCAGGGAGGCTCAAGGAAAACTATTTGTAACTTTGGGGAGGGTCAAGCCACCCCCCTCCTCTGATGAGTAAAGAACAGTCCTTACGTGATTTTTACCACAGCAATTTGTGACTTGCACATGTGTGACATGCTCCTACCTCTGCTGCTTAAATATTAATGCATCTATTACATATAATGAAACACTGACAGGCATTACTCTGCTTAATGAGTACTTTTGCTTTTGATACTTTAAGTACATTTCTCTGATAATATTTGTGTACCTCAAGTAAAATTTTGAAGCTAGAGCTTTTACTTGTAATTATGTTTTTATACATTGTTCATATAGAAATATTGATTAAAGCAGTTTTAGGTAGAGGATCTAAATACTTTTCTGATGTTGCATTTGAAGATCTGTTTTCTCTCATGTTACATTTAGATGGATTAGTAGAAGTGATTATTTTTGTGATGATTTTTCTTTCATGTTAACATCCTCCTCTGCCCTTTGGTGCACTCAGGCCCCTTCTCTCAGGATTGAATGTGACCAGCAGAGGGCAATAAGGTGACTCCTCTTCTCCAAGCCTGAGGGCAGCTCACAAAGGCCTGTACAAGGTACCTTTGTCTCTGTTGTGAAAATAGTGTTATTTGTTGGAAAGCACTGTTAAAGATCCTACATTACCTAATGTCCCTTTAAACATTTCTAGTCTGCTTATATGGCATACGCGATATTTTTGTATTTAGCACGTGAGTCATTTCTCAACACTGTCCGTTTAATCACTGGCCTCAGTCATAACATAGTGCATCACCTGCAGGTAGATTCCAGAACTTCATGAATCCACATAAAAACATGTCATGCGGCAGTTCTTGGATTATGTAAATACTCATTCTTACACATCAAACTCCAGCATCACTGTTAATCACACAGTATCTGTAATAAAGGGGAGGCAGGTAGAGGCTGACACAAAGTGTCTAATTATTGTGTAAACCCGCAGCCTGAATTCAGCTTATTCACTGTTTTATACGTGACCTCTTCACCAGAGAAGTAGTATGAGTCACTGGGTATGCTGAATGAGATGGCAGTGATTCAACATCATTACATCCTGGACGCACAACACGCGTCCCTGCTGCTGATCTCACTGCAAAATTATCCTGCAGTTACAAAGAAACAACGTCATATCTGAAATCCATCTCTTTCTGTCACTGTGTCTGTTTTGTCTTTTTCTCTTGAGATGTTAAAATAATTTTAAATTTGAGTTCAACAGAGCAGAAATTTCTCCTACGCACATTCTGCACATCACATCTGTGCCTCTTCCAGATGATCCTCTATAGGAAGTGTTTACAGAGACACCCTGTGTGCCTTGGAGGTGCTGTCCGTCATTGCAAATATTTGGAATTCTTCCACCGAAAACCACAGGAGGATCATTTATTGGAAGCACGAAATATGCAGACAGAAATCTGCATCAGCAAATGATGTAATAGTTTTTGTCTCCTCTGTGCCATATGTCTGTAAAATATCAGTTACGGCCCCCTCATTCCTGATTTATATGTATCAGCTCACAGTTTTAGATCAGATAAGATAACTTAGAAATAAGTTTCCAAAATAAAAATCTTACATTTCAATCAATTGATTTTCCTACTAAGGCTAGTGCCATCGTATGGAAGCAAAGGAAGGCAAACTGTGACACTACAACATTACTAGATACTTAAAGGGTAACTTTGGTATTTTTCAACCTGGACCCTTATTTCTCCTGTTTTTATGTCCGAGTGACTAAAGGCTACGACAGTTTTTGAAAGTGAGTGGGACTGCTGCAGCTGGCAGCAGCGAAACAGGCTGCAGTGTAACCACTTGGGGCAACTGTGCATTGTCAATGTACGTCCACTAGAAATGTTTGTATTTGTCACTGACAGGTTCACATTGGTATTACAAGTCTCTGACAACATTATGGAAAGGATCCCTACAGACACAGATCTTTTTGTTTAACCAGAAAAAGCCCCAAAATCACTATCATCAAACCCACCAGACTCAACCTTAATGGGTAACTTTGGTATTTTTCAACATGGACCCTGTTTTCCCACATGTTTGTGCCTGAGTGAATAACAGGAACAACATTTTTTGAAATTGGTCTAGTATTGAGCGAGAGGGCTGCAGTTGGCAGTAGCTAAATGGGCTGCTATGTAATCACTTGGGGCAATTGCACACCCTCAATTTACGTCCACTAAAAGTGCTTGTTTTTGCAACTGACAGGCTCACATAATTATTATAAGTGTCTGACCACATTATGTAAAGGATCCCTACAAGATAGATCTTTTTGTTTAAGAGTAAGATTCTTTTTGTTTGACCAGAAACAGCCCGAAATCGCTATTGTCAAACCCACCAGACTCCATTTAAATAAGCAGTAATTTACCAAATACCAAAGTTACCCTTTAAGGTTGAAAACAAACATCGCTGAACTGCACTGAAATAAAGTCTTTTCCAAATCTCAATATAGATATTTTCTTTTGGGTGTTAACAAATTTAAATAGAAAATTTAAAGGAGCCCAATCTTGAAAGAAAAAAAAAAATTACACTTAAGTTGCTCAACTTCAAATAAAAAAATGCAGATGTTCAAATTTATTGGCAAAATTTAGACACTAAAATTCAAGATTAAAAACATAAACTTAAATTTTCGGGCTAGCGGGGTTAAGCAGTCCAGCACGTATGAAATCTGTCAAATCATGTTCTAAGTTAAGATGAAAAACTGGAAACCACACCCACTTTATTTTGTCTATTTTGAAAGACACAGAAAATCTAAATAATTTCAAAAAAGAGGATCCAAACTACATAAACAAAGACACATTTACTTGGATTTAAATATAATTGTTTAGTAGTAGCACAATTTTACAATCAGGTATTCACTTGTTTTTCCAAATTTTCCATTTTCTGCCTCCATACGAGCAGATTATTTGGCTCTCTTGAAGACTAAATGGTGGTCAAATCAGTGGTAAGTCTCCTCTGCATATTCTTTCCACTCATGCAACTTTTATGTCTTATTTTGAGGTTATACATATTTAAGCTCTGCTTCTTTATGATCAAAGAGCTCAGTTTTAAACACCAAGGGCAGCTGCAGAGACAAAGTATTGAGAATTTTTTTTAAATCTGTGTAATAGGTGGATTTTATTTCTTCATAAACAATAAAAACATCCAGCATTTCAAAAAATAGTTTATTTAGAAAAAGGCAAACCACATTCATTTTGAAATAAGACATATAAATACATGTTGTGCTGTTCTGGTACCATGCATTGCTCTGGTTGTACATTACGACAGGCTGTTACCTCCACATCATATTGTCCGCCCATGTTTTTGCATTTCATCTCTCACTGGCTCATTCATGTCAAGATTTCCCTCCCAGTTTGAGAGCAACTGCACTCAGGCTGAATATGTGTCACAAAAGCAACATCTTCAGGCCATTTCAGCGACTGAAATGAACAATCTGTTGTGTCTCCAAATTACAGATGTTAGCTGACTTCCATGCAGCTCTGCGCGATGTAAGTTGTGCAGTGCAGTTGGAGTAAGAGAGACGCCAGGAGCAGTGGAACAACTCCGTGGCAGCAGCAGCCAGAGCAAAAAGGAATTATAACATGGCTGCGAGACATGCAGATGGAAGCTTGAACATGAGATAAACTGGGGGGGATTTAAATATTGGACTTTCTTCTCTTTTTCATCATGGCAAAAAAAAAAAGAAAGCCTGAAGCTTCTCACCAGCCCAGTGCTGCTGGATGACTGGAAGTCTCAGCTGGAACGAGACAAGCTTCACAAAATCCATATCCGGGGAAAAGGCTATTGTATGACAGCTGGAGAAAGCTCTCAACACTTGTGCTTGCTGACACAACTTCCGACAATGAGACAGATGGAAAAAAACACACCCATCCCAAAGCTGTTCAGTGACCACATATTCTGACACACTGGTGCAAGAGCAATTACGGAAATGATGCTTAAATACTCAGACCTTTATCATACATAAACAGTACTGACAGTTTGTGCAATCAGTCTCATTTTGTGTGCTTTAGACTCAGTTTGTTTCTCCAAACTTTTATTAGTTTAAGGAAACCTGTCAGATCAACTCTGAACTCGTAACAAGGCAACAAACCAATGGTCATAATAAATACAGCACATAACACAGCATAGCATTTAAGTCCTTAAAACTACAAGCAATCCATTCACACTTTAATTAAATACATAAACAGAGGAACTCTCACAGAGAGTTTTAAGCAAAACACCACCACACACATTTTTCTTGGATGTTTTAACAACCTCTACCTAACCCTATGATTAAATTATTCTAACATGACCACAAATTATGTGCGTCTATATCCATATTTCCCTCCTCACTGCTGATAGAAAAGCATGTATCTCCAAATTTGATTTTAAATTCTTCAGATAAACTTATGGATTGAATGGTCCTTTATGGTATGAGCAATTTAAATAAATCTGTATCTGCACTGGCATCTATACGTATATTTATTTATTCATATCATCCATAGCAAATTACTTCTGCACTGCTCTTACACTTTAATTTAATCACCTTACACTGCAATACCTGCACTGTCGACCACAAATTTGCACCGCCATCATAAGCATATGACTAGTCACAGGACCAGACTATCATTTCACTGCTGTGTTTTTATTCTTTTTATGTTTTTTTTTCTATCCATATGTGTATCTCTGTCTTTGTATATATTGTGTAGTGTCTTAATTTCCCTCTGGATTAATAAAGTATCCGTCTTAAATCATGAAACAACTCCTTGGATTACAGGAAAATGCATTTACACAAACCTGAAAATGTCTTTCTTAGCCCATTGAAAGCTGATGTTTTGGAGCTACATAGTTTTCATGGGACCCTTGGCTTTAGATAGTTTTTGAGAAATAAGCCAAATTCCCTGAAATCAATAAATAAATAAATACTAATAAACTACGGTACTGCATGTTTGACTTTTTCAACGAGCAAAGACTACAGGCTGGGATGTTCCTTAAAGTCATGATACTTGATACGTCAGCACTGTTCACCAAACAGCTAATGTTTGAAATGCAAAAAGGGACCAAATTCACATTATCTTTCTTACAACATTCTTATTTGTCTTCTGGATTATTATTTTTTTTTCTCCAGAAAACATACACAGTGAAAATCACTGGGTTGAAATGGAGCCAGTTTTGGTCAATACTGAGTGAACTTTTGCGAGTAACCCTGCATTAGTGTTATTTTTGAGGGTATTTACCCAAACTAAAATATGGTTATTTTGACTGACAAGTCAAAATTGTCCCAAATGATGTGCATCCAAAGGATACACATTTACATACTAGTTAACAATCAGTAACAACTACTGACATGAGTTTAAAAAGAGCTAGAGTAGATTATAATAGTTTGCAACCGTAACATATTTTAGGTAAAACAGTATATTAAAAAAATTAATATATAAATTGGGTCAAAATTACCCTGTGGTTTCTCATGTGTAGTGAATATGTGCAGTGTTTTTCTGTACCTGGTTTTCAAATCACAGATGTGGGAACTTCCTTTAACCCTTCACCGAGGGGTTTTCAATATGAAACAAGAATTAGCCAATGAACATTACCAGTCACATATCTTCTTGTTGGGGTGAGGGACTTTGTTCCCGTGTGCATTTTAAGAAGGCCTCTTTGTGCTAAAAACCTTGGACGCAATAATGTACTCACAGTTAATTAACCGCGATGAGTAGTCTCATGGGACAGTCTTATCTCAGCGAGCGTCCAGCCTTGCTCTGTTATCTGTTCACTGTGTCCCTGCTGTGTCATGCATCGAGATGCTGGCTTCCTGTTTCCTTTGCCTCTTGTGCCTCCAGAGCAGGACGCCCAGCAGGAGGAGGAGCAGGAGCCCCAGAGCTCCCCCGATGAGTCCTGCTTTGAGCGGCAGACTGCTGTCACTGGGATGGTACATCTGGCAATCCTTTTCACCTTCTCCAGCACCGTTCACCGCAGCCACACAAACTTTTGCGATGTGGTCGATGTCTCCCACTCCGCCGCTCCTTCTGTCCTTCTCAAACGTCTGCGCCTCTTCCCCTCCTACTGTCACAATGTAAGATGTGACGTATGAATTGGGTGCACACCACTGAATGACGACCTCTGACCCGTTCCAAGCCACTGATTTCAGTCTTGGAGCCTCTGGAACTTCATTGTATAAAGTGAACCCTGGACACAAGCAGCCAGTGCGGGCTGCTAGATCAGGACAGGGGACCTGACTCTCGCGACAGGGATCGTAGTTGCATCGCTCATGGGGTCCTGCATTTGAAAGCACTTTAGTATTTACAGCAGGGGTGACTGAGTCTTCATATTGAGAGTAATCATCAGCAGGAAGTGTAACGGCCTTGGTCGAAAACCCATGTGGTGCCAGAGATCTCGTGGGATTTGTGCCTGCAACTTGTGATGTCGTAGGCAGGGAAAAGTAACCTCTGATGAGAACCAGGCAAACGATCACCAGGGGGAAAGGCAGGTCCCTGCTGGCAGCCATCGTGCTGTCTGGAGATCACAGAAAGCAAAATTCCATCAGTTAGTTTGAAATCTGTTTCTTGCATAGCAATAGTAAGTATCAGCCCCTTGGGTTTCCCAGCCATATGTACATTCAGAGTCAGCTTCTTCTGTTTTCTTGCATGAAAGAGCCTAAATGAGGACACAGTTATTCCTCCCCTGATGCTGTTTCTGTTAAAGATTATATGACTGCACAGGGAGGGAATGTATCGGCTAAATCTGAGCCTACTCTCTGCTGGAAAACAAAAAACCTTCAAACTCTTCTAAAAAAAAAAAACAAAAAACAGAGTGCACTGCTTTTACTCTTGGGAGAGCCAATGACAAAACTTGTGGACACTTAATTAGTTGAAATTTATTATTCTCTGGCATGTTTGTCAATGATTTATGGTCTTGTACACAAAGCTGCCAGGAATAATCCTCATTTGTTAAGTTTTGGAGGTACTTCACACTAATTCAGCATTCCAGGCGGTATTGCACAACAGGACCAAATGCCTACACACCCAAGGCACGGCGCAGACCTCTCAGCTGGATCCAGTTACGGGAAAGTTGTCTTTTACAGTTTCCACAAGAATCCGAACAAGCATACCTGAAATATGCTCTGCGGTGGGCGTGCATGAGGAGATAACAAGGAAGCCCATTCAAAAATTTCCTAAGATATCTCTGTGATTAACTGTGCTGTGAACAGAGCAGGAGCCCCCAGCTGAACAGTGCTCTTTGTTTTACACCACAGCTAAACTCTATTCACTTTGTCAGATATTAAAAGATATGAACTTACCTGCTGTTTGCAAAAGTTTGTTTCTATCTCTATCAAAATGTGAGTGAGCTCCTCGTCTGTCTTCCACTTGCTCCCTGTCTTGCTCTCTCCTCCTTTTAACGCTCTCCCCAACAATCACCTCCTTCTTTCTGCCCTCCCACAATCCCCCCCTTATTCTGTCTGCACCAGCTCCACCTCCCTCCTCTGGTTTGCAGGTTTTTCAGAGCATGCCTCGCTTCTTAATGAGCTCTTGTTTTCCTTTTAGGGTTGAGGGAAATTCAATAGGATTGGGAAATGTCTGTGTCAGGGCCTTCGATTCACAGACACATGTCATCCCTGACATATGCCAGTGACTCAAGGCAGTCGATCCCATCTTCTCAGCCACCATAACCTCTCACCTAAATGAAATGCATCACTTATTTCCAAACGCAGCAGCAAAACGGAAAGGAGTGAAACTGCTGTGCAGCTGCTCACCATAAGGACGGAAATAAATCTGCCTAGGCTTGTTCCAGGAATGATTCCTAATGTATGAAATGCTGGTACTTTTCTTAAAAAACAAACTGAAACAAGTTAAAACAAGAGGTAAAATAACAAGGAGTGGTAAATAATTTGAGATAACACCAACAGAACAGCAAGAAAACTCCACTCAGCACTTCCAGGGAAAAGTACAAGATGTTTTGTTGTGACATGTGGAAAGAAACTTTATGTGGCAGCTGTGGCCATAAATCCAGCTGCACGCTCACATCTCCGCTCTGCCCTTTTTGAGCTTTGTCTGCAGAAAAGGTGACCACGATCAGCTTGCATTGTCCTGTACCAGAAGAGTTCAATCAGCTCTGATTGAGAAACAACACCTCAGACAAATCTCACTTAACTGATGGAGTCAGTTTCCATTTTAATGTAGGGGAGAGTAGTGTCGGTCGGGACTGACGAGAACTAGCAGTGACGACAACACATTCTTACTCTGACTTCATCACATATTGTTTAGTCATGAACTTTCCACTTCCATATATGATATGAAAGGTTCCCTGGGTGTGTTGGTTGTTGACATTCTGGGACACCCTGTCAAGTTGTGCCAGTTACAGTATATGCATCATCTTCTTTCAAAATACACTCCTATTTTCACAGGAAATTTACCTTTTACACACAGTCTCTTTCACAATAAACACATTACGTCAGTGCAACAATGCAAAGTGATGTTGTTTTTCCTCCAACAACTTGTGCACGTGGTTATGTTTAGTAAAGAAGAACAGGCCTGGCTTTATAATCCAACGGGATGTGACACCCCTCTCCCGGGTTAAAGTCGTGTTTGTTGGACTCATCCACCACCCCTCCCATCCACTCTACTTAAACTTTTGCCACCTTAACTTCATTCTTGTCCCACCACATGCCTTTTTTCATCAGTGTCTGACGCTGTAAGTCACTGCCCAAGTGATTTCAACAGCTTTGGATTTAGACCGGGTTGGTGACAAAGACTGACTGTTGCATTGCATTACGTTGCCTGTGTGCTGGCCAAAAAGAAACACCTAAACACACTGTAAAAACTACAGCTGACGGCCAATCAGCACGAGGAAATAACTCTGTTGCAGCAGGTGGATGTAGTCTGTAATCGTAATTCAAAAAGAAAAACCAAAAGACCGACAGGACGGATACAAGATGTTAGTTAGCCAGTTAACTCACTAACAACACAACCAGCTGTTCAAAGAACAAAGGATATTTACTGTATCCTAACAGCAATAACACAAACAATTCCAAACCATTTCTGTTCAAGAGCTCAGTGGCTAAAACAAATAATCATACCACACATAACAAGTTTGTTTCATTCTCACGCCCTCTTGACTTTCGTCGTTTGTTGACTTTCCTCACTTCCGTTTTTCTTCTTGTGCACTAAGCAGAACTGCCAATCACAGCGACTTCATTCACTAATGGGCTCTGCCACCTCCGATGCCGATTCAACAGTCAGCCGAAAAAAGCCAACAAACACACATTCACCAGTGGCACCAACATTAACCGACCGCCAACCGTCAGCTTGGAGCATCACAGCCTTTCTTTTTTGTTTTCTGTTTTGATTCTTTGTTTTTTTTTTGTTTTTTTTTTTAAGATATTTTTTGGGGCATTTTAGCCTTTAATTGACAGGACAGATGAGTGTGAAAGGGGGAGAGAGAGGGGGAGTGACATGCAGCAAAGGGCCACAGGCTGGACTCGAACCCGGGCTGCTGCGGCAACAGCCTTGTACATGGGGCACCTGCTCTACCCACTAAGCCACCAGTGCCCCGATTCTTTGTTGTTTTTAACCTCTGTGAGGCACTTTGTGTTACTGTTGTATGAAAAGTGCCATCTAAATAAAGTTGATTTGATTTGATTTAAGCAACTATGCCTATACCTTCTGACTATTCCTCACATTTTATTCACACTTTTAAAATCTACAGCTTCTATGTTAATTTTGAGCTCTATTGGTATTTTTCTTCTACCCCTGTTTTTGTTATGTCACATACAACAAACTTAATTTTTGTTGGTAGCCAACACAGGAGTCCAAAGTGTGTCTGCTCTCACTGGGATGGTTTGGACAGTATTGTTTATAGATCCTACCTTGTTATAAATCTACAAAATGCAGTGAAAACCAGACAAAGGCTTGTCCTGATTTAATAAGATCCACTGAAAAATCACTGAGGGTACAAAAAAAAAGCATGAATCTCATGTAGGCCAGCATTTCAACCCCTGAGCGTATTTTAAATATGCAGAGTTCATCTATTTGACTTTCCTTTCAACCTGGTCTTGCTCCGAAGTCGCTGAAATAAGGCGCTTGGGCAGTGACTTCTGGCGTCAGACATCGACAACAAAAAGCCGTCCTTTCACGTTAAGGCGGCACAAGTCCGAGTAGGGCAGGTGGGAGGGGTTGTGGATGGACCAAGGAGGGTGGTGTTTGCTTTCCGTAAGATTGTAAAGCCAAACCCTGTTCTTTTTGCCAAAACCCAACCATGTGTGTGTGATGGCACAACATAACCACGTGTGTTTGATGTTGAGGGAAAAAAATGTCAGTTTGCAGTGTTGTACCAATGCAGTGTGTTTATTTTGAAAGAGACTGTATGTAAACGGTAAATTTCCTGTGAAAACAGAAGTTTATTTTGAAAAAAAAAAGACAATGCATGGAACAGGCAGAACTTGACTTGAGCGTCCCAGAACATCAACACCAAAACCAACACACCTAGGGTACCCTGGACGTCGAGTGAGAATGTGTTGTTTTAAATTCTCAAGTTGTTTTTATTGACTTTTATTGTACTTTCAAAACATGAAACAAAGTCAAGAGCCTTAATAAACGTACGGGCTACATGCAGCCTATAGGAAACACATTGACATGATAGGTACCAATACAATGAGAACTCTTTACCTCAACTGATGAAAATCGCTTGACAAAATTTTTCCTTTTCTCAAAGAAATGTGTGAGAAAATGACATCGTAAATTTCAGCTGTTCAGATCTAGACATTTTTTTCCATTTAAATTATATTTTCTAGCTCAGAACAAGGTGTACTTACGGACCGTACCCACTGTCCCAAAAATGAACTCCCTGTACATTTAACAAATTTGTGCCTTTCATGTTTGGGTTGAGGTCTAAAAACTCTATAATTTGTGAGTAGACACCTGTATCTGTCTTTGAGTGTTTAAAGTTTATTTCATGTCGATACAAACGTGTCCCAACCAACCCCGCTCTCCCGTATATGTCATATTCCTGCTCTTTGTCTGCTTCATTCATTTCTGCAGGAGGATTCTGTTGACAAGTATAACATTGTGAATAACTAGATAAATTATTTATTACTTTTATTTCTTATATGATTATTTTCCTCCTGTTTTGTATGAGCATTTGTCTGTGGGTGAGTGGAGGTGTTTGGGTCTAACAGGGAAGAGTGTGGGTGTGTAAGTGTGAAGGAGATGCATATATTTGCATGAAGCAACATGGGTATATTTATGTATTGTGTAATACAGGTTGTGTCTATGGAGTCTAATACTGAAACTTGTGTCTATTTTTGCATTACTTAATAATGTTCATGGTAAAGTGAGTCAGTTGAAGGTCTGTAAAGAGTTTATCCACAGAAAGCCCCTGAGAGAAACAGTGACACTTACACATAAATTCATAGGAACAGAGATGGTGTGATAAGCGAGCAAGTTGGAGACAGATGTAAAGTTACTGACTAAGAAATGTTTCTGTTGTGACTCTGGAAGTGACACAAAATCAAGCAGATGGTAACTGTTAGACGGTTTGTTATATAATCCCACAATGCACTGCCCCTCTCGGCCCTGGATCACATCACTTTTTCCCCGGACCACCGGGTGGCTGGGATAGGTCTGCTTTCCTCATCGCAAACAAGTCCATAAGGAACAAATTTATTTTATATATGAAATAAAACACAGTCCAAATGAATACTACATAGTCCTGTTATAGCAGCATCAAAGATCTGCATAACAAATAGTACGGGTGTTTGATTTATAACGAACATGAACAGTAAGACATGATCAATGCAACTTATTGGCCCGATAATACAAATTTCACAAATTATTAACCAAGTAAATCATTATTGTGATTTTTCAACAGCCAAGGGGAAAACAACAACATGTTGACGTGCCAGCTTTGGCCCACATGACTCCGAGACTGAGGCAAATGTGATCCATAAAACTAGAGTTACCAGATTCTTCTTTTCTTAGTTCATTTTTAAACTTTATTTCATCTTTAAAAGACACAGCCTTCTTGCTGTTAAATAGATGCAGGAGGCATTGCAACACACTTTCCTAATTATAACTGCAGGCGGTATTCAGTGGAACTCATTGCTCTATGATTCACCTCAACTTTGTGAACAAACAGTAAACAAACAAAACCATTAACTTAAATTAAACATGTTGAAGTTGTCAGTATTTTATGGTTTGAGGTTTCAGGGCCGTGTACAGACCTTCTGGGGGGCATGTGCTCAAGTAAAAAAAGGGCCACCCCTCACATAAACATTTATATAAAGTAAAAAATAAAGTTAGCAGCATACAGTAGCACATATTTTACTTACTCACATTTTTATTTCACTACCTATATAGACAAATTCGGTGAGCGATTTGTGTATGCCGCCATCTTGCGGCGGCGCCATTGCTGCGGTGACATGTGTCAGTCATCGATTCATTATGCTGTCATTGTGAACTGACTCTCTACAATGACAGCATCATGAATAGCTGGATTGCTGATGTTAGACAGTGGCCTCCGGTAACTGATGAAGGTATCTTAAATGAGTAGCAATATTAATATAGAAATTAATCATTTGTTTGAGCGATAAGCAGGAAAGATTAGAGTAATGGGGAGATAATGTATCATTAAACACTGTGTAATATAACGTTAGCATACGTTACGTGTGCTGACGTTAGCAAGCTAGCAGCGTGACATTTAATCATTATGGCTAGGTATTATGGCATTTAATCACAGGCTACGTGACCATCACATCATATTGAAGGCGATCAATATTGATTGCCTTCAATATGATGTGATGGTTGTCTAAAAGGCGGTGTAAAATTTGCCCAACCCATCCGGAGCTCAGGTAATTTTGACCCTCAATCAGAGACCTGTAATTGCCGTTTTTTTGGTCATCGGAGGCCAGGCGATCAATAAAATATTGTTGAATACCTAAAACAAAACACAAACACGTGTTGTTGTTGTTTTTAGTCACGTAGCCTGTCCATAATGATTAAATGTCACGCTGCTAGCTTGCTAACGTCAGCACACGTAACGTATGCTAACGTTATATTATACAGTGTTTAATAATACATTCTTTTATCTCCCCATTACTCTAATCTTTCCTGCTTATCGCTCAAACAATTGATTAATTTCTATATTAATATCGCTACTCATTTAAGATACCTTCATCAGTTACCGGAGGCCACTGTCTAACATCATCAATCCAGCTTTTCATGATGCTGTCATTGTAGAGAGTCAGTTCACAATGACAGCATAATGAATCGTTGACTGACACATGTCACCGCAGCAATGGCGGTGCAGCAAGATGGCAGCATACACAAATCGCTCGCCGAATTCGTCTATACTCATAGTGGTTTAATTTCACAACAAACAATGCAGAGGCTTATGAGGGATTTATACTTGTGCATCAGCTCTATGCAGAGCCTATGCTTTTGGGAGCATTTATACATGTGCGGTGGTGTGTCTGTGTCACTCTGCAGTTACACCTCCAAAACAGTAGTCAGCGGCAGAGGTTTCTGTGAAGTGCTGTAAAATTTCATTGATTCAAATCACACATTAAACATGGCTTAGTAGAGACAATTTTAAACACAAGTGCACAAATCAGCTCCACTATAACTCGCAGCATTCACAGACAACGAACTTGTCTTTTGCTGAATACATTTTCATCACAAATACAACATGCTAATGTTTTTAGCACAAGCCCATGGCATTTTACATTGTATAAATTAGCCTAGCAGCTAGCGAACTTTTCCTCTTCTCATATAAAACCAGGAACAACAGCAAAATTTAACAAAATAACGTTACAAAATTTGGCTCCCTTACAACTCTCAAGATTCACCAACAAAACAACATGTTTTCCAAACAAATATAACATGCTAACGTCATTAGCACAAGCCTATGGCATTTTACATTGTATAAATTAGCCTAGCGAGGAGTGGAGATTTACTCTACTCATATGAAGCCAAGGACAACAGCAACATTTAACAAAGGTAACGTTACAAAACTCACAAGGTTCACTGACAAAACAACTGTCTTATATTAAACACGTTTTCCGAACAAATATAATATGCTAATGTTATTAGCACAAGCCTATGGAATTTTACATTGTATGAATTTGACAAGCAGCTAGCAGACTTTTCCTCTACTCATATGAAGCCAGGATAAATCACACGCATGACTTGAAATGCTTTTTTTGTGGAGGCTTGTTGTTGTTTCTTATCTGTGAAATTAAAGTAAATGAAAGCTTTGTTTCCACTGAAGGAAATGGTTTCAGCGTACAAATATAGACAGGAGTTCTGCGTCACCACGACGCATAGTTACATTTCTTGGGAGGTACATGTTAGGCTACAGTGTAGGGTACAGCGTAGGCTTTGCGGCGACACAGATATGCCGTATAGGTACAGCATCAATTCGATGCAGAAGTATAAATCCTGCTTAAGGGCTTGTTACCTGGCTGGCTGCCACTAACAAAGGCAGGTCAGGTCGCTACTCCACAGGGCACTCGATTTGTGTGCGTTAACTGTGATGGTTGTGACAACAAGGGAAGTCAAAGAGGGTTGGGCAGGGGCAGGTGTCGAGCATTGCAACAAACTTTTAATTGAGAACTGATGCCATGAGCCAAATTTAATTTAAAAATAAAATATTTATAGAATTTTAGACAAACAAATACAAAAAAATGTCTTGCTAAAAGGGCATTTATCGAGTCAGAGGCCAAAAGGGCAGGTGCTTAAGCGCCACCTGGGGTCTGTCTGTGCACGTGTCTGCAAGGTTTCTTTATTAGCACCAAAGCATCTTGTTTTTGCAGACGGAAAATTCAGCATTACAAAACAAGACATCACAGCAATTCAAAGGACATTAAAAACAAATACATTCAAACAAGTACCATGTAGTATCAAAATATCAAAGTATAGGAACTCCTACGAATGTCATGACAAAGTGCTTCTACACACACTCACCCACTCTCTCCACAGATTTAAGTGCCGAGCACATCATCTTGTGCTTTGTTCAGCAGTTTTGATCTGCACATGTGGGCCGTAAACTGATGGCGGGTGCAAAGAAGCTGGAATTCACTATGTAAGGGAACAGTCCTGGAGAAAACAACAGGCCTTATATGCTGTAGCTGTGAGGAGTAAAGAGCTCATAGGTTGAGCTGAGACTCACCTGAAACCCCAATTTGGGTTAAAGAGTTTTTATTTTTCAGATGCAGGTCACCAAACCATGACACAAGAGAAAAAGACTAAATGGATGTAATACAGCCCGATGAAAGAGGGTCATCAGGGTCATTGTCATATCTGTGAGGAGATGGGAGATGGTGGCTTGTTAGATGACCTCAGTGTCAGTTGTTATTAAAGCAGTCTACAGTGCCTCCTAGAGCCTGCAGAGTTAATAAGAGGCAACACATGGACAGAAAAGGGAACATCAACAAGGGTGTATTAAGCAAAGAGCCAGGCGGGGTCTGTGTCTTTTCAGTTACACAACAGGGTGTGGAGTACATTAATTAGTTTCTATGATGGATGGCGCTGTGACAATGAGCGTTTCATCAGAAAGTTCATGATACGGTCAGTTTCACAGCAGCAGCCCAGTCTGCAGACTGTTAATGTGGGATACACTCTTATCTTCCCGCTGGTTTTAGACTTTCTAAGTCCCTCTGAGAGGTCGATGACATGTGGGTACTATAGATTTGAACCCTGGAGGTATATTTTTAGACTGAGAAGAGGAAAACTTCAGTTTTTATCCGCAAATGGCTGCTGCACTGCCGGGAAGTCCCAACACTCTTTGCCCTGAATTTTGACTTACAGGCTGACAAATGGAAAACATATTAGCTCACTTGTACATGGACTCAACCAAGAAAAATAAAAAATGAAAAGACAAATTTGTCAGACATGACAGGTTTGAATAGAAGAAACCATCACCGCCTCTCAAAAGGTCACCAAGCCACATGCTACTTAGCACGTTATTTAACTGTGAAATACAATGTGATTTGTGAAACATAATTTTAATATAATGATGTCATTTTAAATTATAATAAATATATAATAATATATCATATAATGTTATAATAAAAGAAATATAATTTGTGAAATATGATATGATTTTCAATTAGAGGAATGACTAGGCAGGACCTACCTATGAACATTACAGTGTAAATTATTTTATATATTATAGTAGTTTATTGAAAATGTCAGCAATTAATTATCAGTTATTGATATACCAAATAATTTAGTCTGTTTATTTTTTGTTTAGTATAATAATTTGTAAAATATTTAATTTAATCCTGTTTTTTTTTTGGGGGGGGGGTTTGTTTGTTTGTTTTGTTTTTTGGGACAATCAATGGTGTGTTTTATAAACTCATACTTGACACATGTGGTCTTCCATACTGGCTTATCAGTGATTTAAGAAAAGAAAAATTTATCTGAGACGTCATTCCAAATTTTATTGGCTCTGTTGCCCATCTAGATGTTATTTTCTCCACCTATCTGGTCAACTGGGGAAAACTGACCAGACTGAATATAAGAAGATTAATTTGTGACTTTCACCCAATTATGCTTGCTAGAGACAGAAATAATGAATATGTGCAAGCGCAAAAGATGAGAGTGAATTACTTGGGCTAGGCCAGCAAGACAGGAGGAAAGTTGAAGAATATGTGAATGTGGGGTTTACAAAGCAAGTTTTATTAATTGTGAGGCATTCTTAAAAAGTCAACTTTTTAATATGCAAGATTTAATTGAAACAAAAGTAGCATTGTACACAGTGTTGGGAAGTTTACTTTTGAAATTTGATAGATCACAGATTAGTAGTTACCCTGTTAAAATGTAATAAGCAATGTAACAAGTTTGATTACTTTAAAGTAATGTAACTTACTACATTTGATTACTTTTCTGACAAATGTTTTAAACTGGGCAATAAAGCTGAAAAATGTCCAGAAATAGGTTCTGCCATAAGAAAGCCTTCCTGCACGGAGAAAAGATGCAAAGCAATAAATGAATGGTATAATCAACATATTAACTTTTTTATCACTTCATTTACAAAGATTTTTCCATTTATCTGACAGGACATTAATAAGATGAGATGAGATGACATAAGATAAAACTTTATTGATCCCACAGATAGAAAAGCAAGCTAAAATGTCAAAGTACAGACATCTACAGAAATATAGAGAGAAATGGAAGGAAAAGACAGTGAAACAGACAAGTCATAAAACAAAAAAAAGGAAAAACAAATATGAATATCAAGCTGGAAGAAATCAGATGCACCCTCAACAGCTCCATCAAGAGATTTTACAGGACCCAGGACCCATTAATCAAGTATGTGAATAATCTATACCTGTCCTGGAACTATGATCTTACTCTAGACGGTCTGTCCTATATGTACTTCATACATCATGTACATCATGATGCAAGTTTTTTATTCCTTAATTTGTTAGTTTGTTTGTATAACATCTTTGAGCCATCGGCTGTGTGACGGAGGGGTCACATCCTTCCATTAAATAGAAGCTAACAGGGAGGAAAAGGCAATGACCTTCTGTAAGTGAGCAGGGATATTGAAATGATCTAGAACTGAGAATGTACCAAAAATACCAAGTGTAGGAGAAGGCACAATGTTACAGCCATAAGCTTTGGAGATAGTGTCAAAAAAGGTCAACAAGAAAGGGGCAAGTTTTAGGCCAGACCACAACATGTGAATGAATGAATAACTTAATTTCCAGCAAAACAAAAAATAAAAACAAAACTACAGATGCGCTCGAAAAGGAGCAGGAAGAAATGTACACTTATATAATCTTACCCCCTTCTCAGTATTCATATCTCATTTAAAAAAAGATATTGTCAACAACCATCCCAAACATATTTACAACCATTATAGATAAATAAACAACAATCTTAGATATTAAATATACAAACCCCATCTCAACCAAGCCCAGATTAATAAATAAACCAACCCATCAGCATCACCCCTCTTGGTCTGCATACCTCCCTAAAAATACTGTGTCGGTACATCTTTTTAAAGTGCTCTATAGTTGTGCTTCCCTTTAACTGTCACATAGCCTATGTTTGGGAATATTGTTACATGTTTTGCTTTAAAGTACGGAAGCGTATTGCATTCGCTTGACAAATTAAAAAAGCCCTTTTTTTCTGAGTATTTTTTTCTGTTTTTCGGAGTAATTTATTTATTTTTCTGTTTTTTGTGGTAATTTTTTCTGTTTGACAAAGTGCTCTGATAACTTGGTGTGGGACAGATGTTGTGTACATGATGCATTCACACACACCACATGTACTCGCACGCACGCACACACACACACACACACACACACACACACACACAAACACACACATGCACACACCTTCATCATCATAATTATTTTATTTTATTTTTTATTTTTATTTATTTTATTTTTATTTTATTTTATTTATTATTATTATTATTATTTACTTATCTTTTTTATGTTTTATTTATTTATTTATTTATTTACTTTTCCCCTTTCAATGTATTTTTTTCTTTCTGAATGTATGTGTTTTCCTTTGTATTTAAATGCTATAAAAACTTCAATTATATAAAAAAAAGAGGTATGAATATCAAGTACTCAAATTCAGATTATTATATGTCTTATATTTATTATAATAATTTGATTGTTGAATTTTGCTTCTATTTTTGTGTCAAACTATTTTCTATTAATTGTCGTTACTCTGCATCTCTACTGACACAGCATCACAAACGTTTTGTCATTATTGGCTTTTTGATTGTCTTGTAATATCTGACATTATTAGTTTATTAAACAGTATGTCAATAAAAAAAGGCATGCCCTGAGAAAATAGATTATGTTAACAAAATTTGGATTTAACTCATTTTGTATTCACCAACATTCTTTGATGTGTCACTGTAATTTAATCACATATTTTTTCTCAGTAACTGTAACTGATTATAATTACATTCATTTTGTAATCTAACTACGTAACACCAGCAGATGGTAATTTAATTAAAGTATTAGTCTGGATTCTTTAAAATGCCGTGCTGAGGGATAAAGCTCTCCCTGAAGTCAATACGCAGGGCACAGTGCACCCTGGTCGCTGCGCTCCTTTGCTGACGTCATTTCTGTGCGACAGGCCTCAGCGCACAGTCACAGCAGCTCTGCAGGCACAAACTGGAAATGGGTGAGTCGCTGCTGAGGGCCATGGTATCAAAGTCTTTGAACAGTAATTTACGGACTTGAATAACGCCGTTAAAGACCCTCGGCACGTGTCTCCTGCAGAGTTACAGTCCTTGCAAGAGTGCGTCTTTGACCGAGTGGCGTTGTTGGCTCTAAAGCTAACAGGCTAATGTTAGCTAGCGGAGGCCCAGCAAAGAGTTGACTACATTGTTTTTGTCAGCGACGCCAGTTAAACAGCTAATGAGGCGGATGAATTTGGTGCCACTTCACTCAAATATATCTCAGCAACAAAACTCGCACAAGTAATCCAGTTAGTTTTGACATTTTTTAGTAGCGCCCTGAACGTTAGCATACCCCGTTACCACTAGCTAACTGAATTAAAGCTAGCTGACTACATTAAAATTATGACTTCCAGGAGGACAGGCTATGCTGGCAGCATGGATTCCTCTCCTTCAAATAGTGGCAACAGCTCAGTCCACAGTGGAAACCGTAAACAAAGTATAATCAACATCCCGGAGAGGACCGGGGTCGAGTCCTGCTACGATCGGAAAGCAGACAAGGGTGCATACGGAGCCTCGCAGGGCAGCATGACCGTAACGTCGCTGAAATCACGCCTCGCCCCGACTATTCAGACTGCCATGTCCGCTGCTGTTGACACTCTCCTGGGCGAAGTGGTGCTTGTGCTCAATGAGACTCAGCAGGAGTTGCTACACAAGGAACAAGAGAATGAAAGACTCAAAGTGCGCCTGGAGGTGTCAGAGAGGGAGCTGAAGACACTGCAGGAGTGTCTGTGTAGTGCTCAGAAGCTCATAGACCAGCTGCAGATCTCATACACAGGCCCACAGTCCATCAGTCAGTCTGTTTTCGCCCCATCGCTGTCTTCCATGGCTTCAATGACTTCAGGCTTGGACCGGGACCACCAGAACGCCAGGAATGTGAATGGAGCCGGCGTGGACTTGGGTCTCGGAGGCTCTGTGGATGATTCGCTGCATGGGTTTGAGCCGAGGGATGACTACAAAATGTGCCAGCTTTCAATCCAGCCAGATGGCTCTGTGACTAACCACGCTCTGGACTCCTTTGCTTCCAACACATCTCACATGTGTTCCGATTCTAGCAGACCAGGTAAGTATACAATATGTACTATGAGTGTTAAACTTTGTATTCTGGGTGCCCTTTGACTTTGAGTCGGAGCAGATTAATCAGTAACTTTCTTCAAATGGATATATGGATCCATATTTGTTTGCTTCTATGTTAACCTTTTCTGTTTGTCTTCAGACGAGAGGCAGTCTCAGGGACCAGGGGGACCTTCCAGGTTTGAGATTAAAGAGGAGCAGGGACCAACCTCAGGCTCCGGTCAGCCCACCAGGAAGGATCCTGGGTTGCGTAACGACAACAGAGTCGGGGACAGTGACCTTGGCTATGTTCAAGTTGGAGGGGAAGGAGGTTCCCAGCGCTCCTTTACTCAGCCCCTGCGTCACCAAAGACCTGTGCGAGAATGCAATGATGCCTTGCAGCAGGGCGGACTTGATGGACAGAAACAGTTGGCTCGGACTTCTGCAGCTGGGAGAGTAGACAGTGTTTCACCAGGCAGGGCAGAGGACTCTGCAGGACCTTCGGCCTCTGACACAGCAGGGGAGCCCTCTGGTGATCGGCCTCACCACTGCCTGGAGTGCGGAAAGACCTTCCGTCTGATCTCCAGCCTGAAGAAGCACATCCGCATCCACACCGGAGAGAAGCCCTACCCGTGTGGAGTCTGCGGCCGTCGCTTCCGCGAGTCAGGTGCGCTTAAAACCCACCTGCGCATACACACAGGCGAGAAACCGTACTCTTGTTCAGAGTGTGGAAACTGCTTCCGCCACTTGGACGGTTTGCGCAAACACAGGCGCACACACACCGGAGAGAAACCGTACGTGTGTGCCATCTGTGGAAAGCGCCTGAGCCGCCTGCAGCACCTCAAACACCATCAGCTCATCCACACCGGAGAGAGACCGTGCTGCTGCCCCTTCTGCAACCGCAGCTTCAAGGAGCCCGCGGCGCTGCGGAAACACATCCGCACGCATCGGGAGGAAGGCGGTCACATGGGGATCGGAGCCAGTGATGACACAGACCCAGATGCCATGGATGATATTAACAACCTCCATCCAGCAGCTCCGTCCCCTCAGATGAGGTTTGGGGAGTGGGGAGCTGAGGAGGATGACAGCTCGGTTGTGGACTGTGTGTAGGGGATGATCAAAGGAGTAACTGTCAGTTGTTATCATGACACCTACTCCAGCTGCAACACATGGGATGAGGTGTTTGTGTAGTTTGTAGACATGATGGATAGGTCATCTCTGTTCCATGCTGGTGAAATGAATGAGGCTACTTATAACCCTAGCCTTGGAGTGTCTGGCATTTTCATGTTTTACATTCTGAGATGTAAAAATAACATTTTAAATATCCACTGTACATTCTTCAACAGCAAGTTGGTTTTTGTTTTTTTGTCCGGACATTCATCAAGCAACAGCAGCAGTAGCGCACAGGTTGTTCTTGGCACAGGAAGTTGCTGGTTTGCTACCTTCCCGGCAGCAATTTGGGAAATTTATGGCAGAAGTGGAAAAGAGCTGTTTCCTCACTTTAAAAATATAAGTGCCTTGAACACTCACTCACTCATCAGCTGAGTCACTACTGCTGCTGCTGCTGTTCAAGACACTTCCCACTTGGATTATAATCAAGACAAACTTTATGTTACGTTACTGATCACAAGCTTTTTGTAGTTTCACACATTAGTGAGATTTTCTGTTGCATTATTTTCAGTTACTTATTAGGCGTGCTTTTGCCAAAACACTGAGCTGCTCAAGTAGATAGAAATGGATCCAGAGAGCTGGTTCATGCTTCATGTGGGGACAGATCATGTGCATGATGTAGCAGGGCATTACTGACTCATCCAAATATCAGAGTATATTTTTTTCAAGGCTTTGATTTTGTGCTTTTACACAACATTTATTAACTTAAATAAAATGTCAGTTAGTGTGTGGATGCATGGTCATCTTTATTTCACTCAGCTGCAACAGCTGATTAAACTGTCAAAAAGTTTTAGCTTTTTCACTCAAATGCATCATTTTAAAGATAATTTTTCAGCCTTCTTGCCTTTATTTGATAGGACAGTTTAAGATAGAGAGAAAGGACGACTCGCTGCGGTAAGGACTCTGCCTTTTGTACATGGTGTACTCACTTTATTAATGAGATACAGGTTGCCCCCTTTAATGCGTCTTTCAAGAGCCGGAAAAAAAAAACCTTCTAAATAATAGCAAATTTAACCAAAACCCAAAATAATATCCGTCTCCCATCATAATAATTGATGTTATACTGACTCCCAGCTCTACCTCAGTACTCATCCTCACTGCTGTGCTGTATGTAGTTATTGCAGCACTTTTATCTTGTCTGATTCAAGATTTTAAAGATTATTTTTGTTGAAGTGGAAAGAGGGAGAGAAAGAGGGGATGACGTGCAGCAAAGGGCTGTGGGCTGGCATTGAACCCAAGGCCACTGCAGCAAGGACATAGCCTCTGGGAGGCCTGCTCCGCCCCCTGAGCTATTGGGCACTCATGATTCAAGATTTTGCTGGTGCATAATTGGGCAGTCACAAACTAAAAGAGTTTATCTGTTCACTTATAGTCCTCTGGTTCCTTCACCTTATCGATTAAGTTGAGAAAATGAGTTGAAACTGTTGCTACAAGTGGATCCAGTCACATCAGATAATCTTGTACTTACTGGGGACCAAAGCACATTTGTGAAATTTATTGTCATACCACAGATGTCATCAATGTTTTCTGTGGTTTATGACTACAAGAATACCATTCCTACCGCAGTCATCAGATTTCTGAGGGTAGCGTGGCTGTGCAGTCTACCCTGAGGAGGCCATTTCTAAGATAAAACGCTAAGATAACATCTGCACTTGTGTGTGTGCGTCTTCATGAAGCATGAACCAGTTTCACACTTTAATCAGCAGCGACCCGTTCTGAAGCCTGACTCCACTCTTGTCTTATCTCTTCCTGTCTCTCTGCGGAGCCCTCATCAGTTACACAATCACAATGTTTTCAGTGAAGTGGAAGTTATCTGTGGCAAGAATATCTGAAGATATCCAAACATGCATTTATGTGTTTGGATACTTGATGAGGGCGCAGTCAGTCGGCATCAGCATGCAGCCAGATCAACAGCTTCAACACTACTTTAATGTTACACAAGTCTTGATTATTATCTCTCTCTCATGTGGACCATATCTTAGCATTCCGTTTTTTTCCGTTTAAGCTGCTACTGTCGGTCTAGAAAGCCTTTCTTTTTCTGGACTTGTATTATTGTAACCAGCCAGTCACTAGCAAATCCTAGCGGACAGATTTTGGTGCTTGCATGTGCATATCTGCTCCTCTGCTGGCGTTGACGCTGTACATAAGAATGTAGTTTTAGGCGTTTTATCTGGATTAATGAGGGTTTAACATTTGTGGAAAAGTTCATGTCACTTTTTAAAGAAAAAAAAAAAAAGTAACGTGCTTTGAAAACAGTATGCTAACATGCAGTGTAATTATATATACTCTTATTAAAACTCTCCCTGATGTTCTTCCTGACGTGACACTGCTTCAGGGTTGACAGCAGAGCATTAATCTTCTCAGCCTCTCGAGCTATTCTGTAGGTCTCTGGTGTCATTTACCATGTATACTGCTATAACGATCGCCATGTAACTATTCTATGTACATTTACAAGTGTGAGTCATTTTAAAAGGCACTCAAGATGTTAAATATCTGTTACTGTATACCCAGAATATGATTTGCCAAGGTAGACTTGACCCCAGATAATCATATTTATTGTTTTTTGTATGACATACAGATGGGGGCTTTGCATGTAACTGAAATGGCATTTCTTCCTAAAAAAAGTCAGTGTTAAATGTGAAATGAATAACTTTTTTATGCATCTGTGTCCAACATATACCCCCCACATCACATTCATCCTGTTACCTGCTGTAAATGTTACTATATTAAAGGGCCTTCTTTATATTTCTTGTGGCTTTTATTCCCTTTGTGAAACGAAGAGGTTTCTTTTAAGATCATAATCGCAGTGAAACTATTAAGTGGATCGACAAGAGGGCAATTAGCTCAAAGCTAAAGCCTTGAGTGCGTCCTAATTTTAGATCATCCCGTCAGTTTATCACTTATTACTTTCATTTCAGTTTGTTTCATTGTATTATGACAGGAAAACCGCATTAACCCTGGAGGAGAGTTTTCGCGCCGACTGAAACGTTGCCAAACAGTTTGTGTCGGTGCTGTTGACACGCCCAAACACAGGTCTCAAATAACACCTTACTCCTCTCCCGATGCTGAGTAATGACAGCTGTGTTCATACTCACAAACTGCTATTTGAGGTGGCCTTTGGTATGATTACAGAAGCTTAGAAGGGTGGATGTTAACCAAAAAAAAGTGAACATGTAGCATTTCATCCTTTTTTTAACTTTTGTGTTTTGCTTTAGTTGCTGATAAAATAATCTTATTTTCCTTTGATTCTAAAAAAAAAAGTACATATATTGCAGATTTTATGGTTTTATCTGAATTCATAGTGTTGAAGGTCACTTTCCAATGTCTTGCACAGCCCAGAATAAATGACCTCTCTATTATATCACTCTAAGAAAGGTCAGATTCATTAGGGGTGTTTCACATATAGTTCTTTTTAAACAAACCGAACTCAGTCTTCTTAAAGTGTACCAAAAAGTGGACTGATAGAAAAGGGACTCAGTTCTTTTTGTGTGTCAAGGTGTTTTCACACTTTCCAGCCCTCTAAGCGGACTCAGAGCTGTGACTCAGCATTTTTTGCTCATATATGAACACTCCAAGAGAACTCAGACCCCTCTGAAGCAAACTGGTTCGCTTCAAGTCCACAGTGTGCTTCACTTAACCTGTGCTCTGTGAACACAAAGTGCTCCAGGTTCGCTTTGCTCTTTGACATTGTATTTAGCCCTCTAGATCACATGCTGTTGACCTGGGATGCTTGAAAAAACGGACAAAACCGTGTTGGCCTGTAACGCTTGCAAGGACACAAGACGAGGAGTAGTTTGGTTCATGGAAGATACTGCACGTCTCCAGATGTGGAATATAGAATACATCAAATGGCAACAGAAACACTAAGGTTTTCCTCCAATTTTAAGTTCATCTGAAAGCGTGGAGCTTCATAACCGCACTGCAGTGCCATTAAAAAAAAAAAGACTTCATTATATATTATAAACAGGCTATAGTGTGATCAGAAAGAGAACTGAGTCCTCTTTGAAATGAACTGACAATGTGAACACAAAAACAAAAGTCCCTTTTTTTGTTGATCCACTTTTTGGTGCACTTTAAGAGGACTGAGTTCGGTTTGTTTTAAAAGGGACGAATTGTGAAAACACCCTTGAAGTGTGCCAAAAAGTGGACCAACAGAAAAGGGACTTTTGTTTTTGTGTTCACATTGTCAGTTCATTTCAAAGAGGACTCAGTTCTCTTTCTGGTCCACTTCAGCTCTGATGGGGGCTCAGTCCTCTTTTTGTTCACACTATATATAATATATATATTGGTATAATTATGTTCTTACCTTGACGCTGCAGTGCGGTTATGAAGCCTCTTGTTTTAAGATGAACTTAGAATTGGAGGAAAACCTTAGTGTTTCTGTGCTGTAGACCGTTGCAAGCGTTACAGGCCGGCACGGTTTCATCTGTCTTTTCAAGTGTCCCAGTGTAACAGCGTGTGATCTAGAGGGCTAAATACAATGGCAAAGCACAATGTGGACTTGTAGCAAACAGAGCTCAGACCCCTCTGAAGTGAACAAGGTGGTCTGAGTTCCGTTCGCTAAAAATCCGCATTGTGCTTCACTTCACCTGTGCCTTGTGAACACAAAGCGCACCAGGTTCACTTTGCTCTTTGTCTTTGTTCTCTCTGAGACTCAGGCTTATACTCAGAGGTTGCTCGTGATCATCCTGGTCCATCCCACAGTGTGTTTACATTAAATACTGTTTAGGATTTAGGATATTCAAGATGTCACATGTAAACATAATCTATTCACAGGGAGCTGGAATAAGCCTCTGCCACATCTAGAAGATATAAGATAAAAAGTAGTAATGAACATACTGTTATATAAGCCACAATTGTCCTTAGGCTGTTATTTAGCTCTTCTAAACATAAGGCTAGTCTGACATGAGATTTTTTTTCTTACTCATTACATTATAGGTAGTCGCAAAGACATAATCCGTTCATCTGATTGAGGAGAAAACTTTAGAAATAAAAATGACAGTCTTGCTGTGATCATGAAAGTCAGAGGCCCCAAACCCTTTTTTGCTTGTGCCACTTTCACTGTCTGAATTGTTGTATTTGAATAATTTTAGAAGCCTGACGTGAAAAATATCATCTACATTTTTTACATGAAAAAAAGCACATAAGACAAAGACATATATCCCAAAAAAAGGGGCAAAAATATTTGTTTTTTCCCAACTTGTTGACCATCTTGTGACCTCCTTGACATGAGTCAGAGAGCAGGGGTATGTTCCGAATCACATACTTTTTACTTTTAGTAGGTACTGCAGCTATTTATCAAAGTATGTACTGTTGCATGCAGTATGCACATAATCAGGACAAACTACTTTCTCATAACTTTAAACTAACACCACCTGCGGAGTTTGGCAGAGAGACAAAGACCATCCCAGAATGCCCTGCTGTTCTTACTTTGCAATGTATGTAGCTTGATTTTAAAGTTATAACTGCACAGAGTGAAGATTATAAAATGTTTTATCTGCAGTTCTCTGTCGTTGTTATTTTTATAGTAATGTCCTTTTGTTGTTTGTAATATTTATGATTATTTTGTTCAGTAAACAATCAATATTCCTATTATTACTGTTCGACTAGTCATCTGTTTGCAGCTCAGTCGATGTGACGTATCGTCCATTGCCAGAAAAGCATGCTGGCGTGCATACTACAAAATCAGTAGAACATCCTGGTATTTCTGGCATACTATGTATTGGGACATACTAAATCTTTTTGGCTGAAGTCTAAATTATTGCAGTGCTTGTGAAATATTTCATAATCTGAGACCTGACTATGGCTCTTATTGCTGTCATGTCTTTGTTGTTGTTGCGGTGGGACAGGAATTGCAGAAATACCTGCTAAATTACATGTTGATAATCTGATTGGAATAAGACACATCAGTTTTGTTTTTTTTTAACTTCCAAAACTCTGACCCAGTGGGTGTGAGGACCAACTACGTCTGGTTGATCCAAAAATGATGAGCCTACATATTGATTTCACTCTTTTCATTAAAACAAAATAAAGTTAACCTGAAGTCTCACTTGGCTGCAAACGTGTCCCAACAACACAGACCACAAATGGGAGTTATGACATCAAGTTGAAGCAAGTGCTGCAGAAGGTGCATAAACACAATATTTCCCTGAACGCAGCAGTGGGAGTTCGCACAGTGCCGAGCTTGTGATTCATGAAAAAATAACACAGTGAAAAACCTCTGTGGCTGCTGAGGGAAAAGTGCATCTAAACAAGTCACAACAGTTTTAATTATGACATCAGACAGAGAGGAGAAAGGAAATCTGACAGAAAGCACTCACGAACTGCTGAAAATGGGTCCCATGGTTAGACTTAAAATATTGTCCACCTGCTCTGAGCTTAAAACTTCTTGAATTGCACTCTAAAATGTGAAAGCTATTATATACATGCTTATTGACATGTTTCTCAACATGCTCATAAACAAGCTGAAGGTAAATAACATGTCATCTTTAGAAAAATATTGGCAGAATGTAACTAACTATTATACATAATTATACAATTATCATGTACTATACTACTAATTACGTTTTTTTTTTTAACTACACTGCATTTGACATTTTTAAAAAATGTATTTACTGTTACAGATAAAAGTAGTTGCTTTCTATGGAAGCCCTCTCAGGTAAGTGAGAAAAAAAAAATTCTGCTGATCCATTTTCTAAGTCTGATCTAAATTGTTTTCTCTCTTGTATTTATGACTTAAGAACAGAGGAAATTTTTCTAAGGAACTTAGAAAGAAAGTAAAGTTAAGTTAAGGAAGTTATGTAATGCTACATAAGAGGTGGGGCCTCCTGGCGAGGCATGGACACAGGATGTCTGGCACCAGTGCGTTGGCGGCAGATCCATTTAGTCCAGTGGGTTGTGAGGTGGGTTAATGACACGTGCCACAGATGCTCATTCAGATTGGGATTTGGGGAATTTGGAGGCCAGGTGGACACTTTGAGGTCTTTGTCACATTTCTTGGGACATTCCTGAGCAATGTTTGTAGTGTGGCTGCGGCATGGTGCTTTATCCTGCTGGGGGGCCACTGCCATTGGGGAGTGGTGTTGCCATGAGGGGGGGTACTTGGTCTGTGACGGTGTTTGAGTGGGTGGTGGTATCCACTTGAATGCCAGAACCAAAGGTTTCCCAGCAGAACAATGCGTTGGAACAAAATAATCAAAATTATTCACTTCACCTGTCAGTGGTTTTAATGTTTTGTCTGATTGGTGTATAACCTGCTTGCACACAGTATATGTACCTTGTGTTTAGAGTACATGGGGAGATTAAAACTCACCCAGAAGAAAACATACACATAAATGCTTCTAACCCTATTTAGAATATGGGGTAGTGGTACACTTGAGCCCTTTGTGGCCAAAATGAGTATTACAACAACAAACACGTAAAAAAAAAAAAAATCCTCTGCTATCTGCCTTTTTTTCCACCTGTTTTCACAGATGAAAAAAAAGATACTTTAGAAGTGATCGTGGCAAAACATTTTTAATCCCACTTGTCCCACAGATGATTTTTTTGTTTTAAGGAACTTAAGAAAGATTATCCGGGCAAACCTTTTTTTTCCTCCTTTGTTCTTAAGTCATAAACACAAGTCAGAAAACTATTTAGATCAGACTTAAGGCCTTTTCACACTGAGTCAGTTTTTTTTCGGATGTTTTTTTTTAATCCGTCATCTGAAAAAAAAAAAAATCATTACACACACAATCCTTGCACACTGATTCTGATGCGTGGTATTGTTCTATTTATTGTGAAAATTTGTAAAATGTGACAAAATTAAAAGACACATTTCCTCCTTTGCCTCTCTCCACTGGAGTTACCTGTCAGGCAATCACCACCCCCTTCCTGTCTTTCATTTGGCATTGCGGCTACATGAAGGGGCAGAGCTGTCCTCCCTCTCTGTCCTCCACATCCTCCTAATCATCCACCTGTACTATATTACTGTCTGACCTGTTGAATGTGAGTTATCTGAGTCACGAAAGGATTCTGTGCACCCCATCTCTCTGTCTTGGTGCGGCTGTGTCCCACCGCCACTTTTTCTTCACTGATTCTTGGTCAAACGTCTCTAAAGGCTCTGACGGACGCAAAAAATACAAAAAACTGAACCTCTTTCAAAAATTTTGATGGACTCAGTGTGCCTACATGACATAACGTAAGGTCGAATTTATTTTTAGACATGTGGCAATGTTGGATGAAAAAAAACGACTCCATGGGCAAAGGCCTTTAGAAAATGAATCACCAAATTTTTTATCCTTACTTGCCTCTCTGGGCTTCCGTACTTTGCAGGGAAGGATTTTTAAAACACTGCTTCAAACAAAATAGTGTTAAAATTAAAATACACTGACAGGGGCTGTTCTGCTGCATACTGAGTACTTTTGTTTTTCTTTCGAAACTTTACGTAGCCTAATTTTTGCTGTTCTACTTATGTACTTTTAATCAAATAAAACTTTGAATGCAAGAGTTTTATACGTAATACAGTATTAGTACATTGTGGTAATGATATTTTTGGTTACATAAAAGTTATGAATACTTCCACTACCATCATCAGATAGATACTTTCTGTGTTGACAGCTGGTTTTATCTTTAGGTTGTGTAATACAGCTGTTTATTTCTGTCCACTGTTTGTCATTAGTGTCATGAGTGACGCTAAGGTTTCAGCTTCCAGAAGGGAAGTGATTATGTTGTACTAATAATAATACTTGGGGATAGTTTATGCGTGACCTACAATGTATTTGCATTCTGCGTGCGTGTGTGTGTGTGTGTGTGTGTGTGTGTGTGTGTGTGTGTGTGAGTGTGTTTCTTGGCAGCCGATGATGCAGTGATGGCGAGTAGCAGAGGCAGAGAGAAATGTGAGAGCGGCCTGTGAACTCTCTGCAGCCACATGCAGTCATTTCCTCAGAGACTGAAGGTAAACACTCACTTTTTGGAGAGGAAGTGACTCAACTCGCTCTCATTTTCTCTTTCTCATTTTCACCCCTTTCTCACGTGAATCCAAACAATGGCTGGGCCCCGTGATCCTAACTGTGCCAGACCTTCACATTTTTAACTGTTGTGTGTGGTTGATGCTGACGGAAGTGGCACAGTTCAGCTGAAATGACATCAGATGTTCTGCTCAGTTAATTAGTTTTCTTTACTGTATTACATCATGGTTTTATTTACATCTTTTATACTTTCTGAAGGACATTTTTAATCTTCATTGAAATTTATCTGACTAGTTACTAACTTTGCAAAAAGGTTTACACACAGGAAGCTCATGGTGCATTGTTGAAGTATAAACCAACCACCAGTGTATGGAGTATTGAGACCGCCCGTAACAACAAAACATCTATTAGGTTTTATTCACTTAATTAAGGCTTTCACTTTTGATTTAATTCATTGTGACATGATACAATATGGTGTGATGCAATGGCATGCAGTGCCATAGGATGCGATATGATACGCTATGCTATGATACAAGATGATACCGTGTGATACAATGCAGTGCGATGTGATATGATGTGATACGATACGATACGATACGATATGGTGTGATATGATGGCATGCAGTGTCATACGATACAATACGGTGTGATACGATACGGTGTGATATGATAGGATATGATATGATACGATATGATGTGATGTGATGCTATTTGATACGGTATGGTGTGATACAATGGCATGCGGTGCCATACGATGTGATGTGATACGATACGATACGATGTGATGCGGTACGATACACTGCGATACAGTGTGATACAATGGCGTGCTATGTGGTGTGATGCGATTCGATACAATACAGTTCGATTCTATTTGATACGATATGATACGATACGGTGTGATACAATGCAATACAATGTGATGTGAAACAATACAATATGTTATGATATGATACGGTGTGATACAATGCGATACGATACGGTATGGTGTGATACAATGCGATACGATACGATACACTTTATTTTACTCGTAGGGAAATTTGTCTTGGACTAAGGCATTGCTGCTTTACAATAATATTCCAGAAGAAATGAAAAGCATACACTATATAAAAAAAACATATAAACATTCTACACATAATAGTATTGCAAATCAGCTACTCATGTATTGCACATAACACCAACACACAACGGAGCACCATAAACAAAACACAACACAGCCTCTAAGCATCAAGGGACATTATTTAAAATCTTAATTGAGGTTGGCACCAATGAATTTTTAAAATGGTTCAGTTTAAATATGGGCATCCTGTATCATCTGCCCGAAGGTAATCTAAATGAATCTAAGTTTTACTGCTTATCACTTTTATTTAGGTTAAATTTTGGTGGTGAACTTTTGATTTAAATTTGGTGTATTTCTATTTTGGTATTGTGGCGTTGAGGTTTTTGTCTATATTTGGAAAAAGAGGTGATTGCGTCTGACATGTTGCATAGGGCAACAGAAATTATTTTTGTGGTTTGCCAGTTTGTACATCAGAGTGAAATTTGCAATAAACTGACATGATGAGTGATATCAGATAAACTGACCTGAGGACTCATCCCAACATGAAACACGTCTGTGCAGCTGTAGAGCAGATGTCACATTTTTCTCTGAATGTTGAACCATCCTGAGACAAAAACCAGATGTCCACCCAGCTGCATCCATACAGGTGGAGGAACTCCTGAGACTGCTGACCTCAGCATGACCCTGACGACCCATATCAGAATATGCCTGCACATTTTGACAGAGGTCTGCACTTGAGTCACAAATGTGAAAACTAGACCTAACATAAGCAAAAAAGACTTCCAACTTGACCTGAACTTTAACACCAAGTGACTCATAACTTCACTTGGACTTGAACCTTTTGGTTTGAAAATACTTGAAACCCTCCCCACAGTCCAAAAATTGAAAGGTATGTTATTGAAAAAGTGTGCCGCAAATTAGTTAATTTTCCTTAATTTCCTGAATCAGCTAACATTATTCAATCCCAGCAAGTCAACACTAAATTCCCCAGATGATTCACTTTGTTTAAATCAATCTGGCAACATCCAGTCAATTTCAGGAGAGAACCATGAAAAACTAACGTTACTTTTCTGAGCCCCAGTTGCAAAAATATTGAAGATAATTTAGTTCACACACAAAAACTGCATGATAGTCAACAATAAACAAATTCCAGTACGCAAAACATGCAGATTGAACATTACAGTAAGAAACGCATCAACTTCCAAACTTTTTTAACAAATACATCAAAATTTTAAAAGGCATTGATGATTTTTGCAAATTGAATATATTATCACTCTGTTGTTTAAGTGCCGTTAAACTATGTGAAGACGTAATGAATTGTTTAGTCTCAAAACCCAAAGTTCAGTCACAAACACTTTACTCAAAGAAAACTTTATTTCCACTTGCGAGAGCACACCTCTCTGCCCTTCCACATGCAAATGAGGAAAGCCTGTGGCAAAAAGAGCAAACATCCCTGCCCTTCCATGCGCCTACATGGAAAGCCTAAGGCAGGAAGAGCAGCAGCAAAGACCCCCGGGATGGAACAGAGCAGCATCAACAACATAAAAAGGAGGAGCTGGGGTGGAGGCGGGTTGCAAAGTGGCTTGCAGAGGAAGCAGCAAAAGTAGGCAGGCTAAAGCAGTTTAAATAGGGCGCCAAAGTGAGCCATAAAACTAGAGTTACCAGATTCTTCTTTTCTTAGTTCAGTTTTTAAACTTTATTTCATCTTTAAAAAACACTACCTCCTTGCTGTTAATTACACTGAACAAAAATATAAACGCACCACTTTTGTTTTTGCTCCCATTTTTCATGAGCTGAACTCAAAGATCTAAAACATTTTCTATCCACACTAAAGACCATTTCCTCACAAATATTGTTCACAAATCTGTCTAAATCTGTGTTAGTGAGCACTTCTCCTTTGCCGAGATAATCCATCCCACCTCACAGGTGTGGCATATCAAGATGCTGATTAGACAGCATGAATATTGCACAGGTGTGCCTTAGGCTGGCTACAATAAAAGGTCACTCTGAAATGTGCAGTTTTGCTTTATTGGGGGGGGGGTCAGAAAACCAGTCAGTATCTGGTGTGACCACCATTTGCCTCACGCAGTGCAACGCATCTCCTTCGCATAGAGTTGATCAGGTTGTTGATTGTGGCCTGTGGAATGTTGGTCCACTCCTCTTCAATGGCTGCACGAAGTTGCTGGATATTGGCAGGAACTGGAACATGCTGTCGTATACGCCGATCCAGAGCATCCCAAACATGCTCAATGGGTGACATGTCCGGTGAGTATGCTGGCCATGCAAGAACTGGGATGTTTTCAGCTTCCAGGAATTGTGTACAGATCCTTGCAACATGGGGCCGTGCATTATCATGCTGCAACATGAGGTGATGGTCGTGGATGAATGGCACAACAATGGGCCTCAGGATCTCATCACGATATCTCTGTGCATTCAAAATGCCATCAATAAAATGCACCTGTGTTCGTTGTCCATAACATACGCCTGCCCATACCATAACCCCACCGCCACCATGGGCCACTCGATCCACAGCGTTGACATCAGCAAACCGCCCTCCCACACGACGCCTCACATGCTGTCTGCCATCTGCCCTGAACAGTGAAAACTGGGATTCATCCATGAAGAGAAGACCTCTCCAACGTGCCAGACGCCATCGAATGTGAGCATTTGCCCACTTAAGTTGGTTACGACAACGAACTGCAGTCAGGTCGAGACCCCGATGAGGACGACGAGCATGCAGATGAGCTTCCCTGAGACGGTTTCTGACAGTTTGTGCAGAAATTCTTTGGTTATGCAAACCAATTGTTGCAGCAGCTGTCCGGGTGGCTGGTCTCAGACGATCTTGGAGGTGAACATGCTGGATGTGGAGGTCCTGGGCTGGTGTGGTTACACGTGGTCTGTGGTTGTGAGGCCGGTTGGATGTACTGCCAAACTGTCTGAAACTGCCTTTGGAGATGGCTTATGGTAGAGAAATGAACATTCAATTCACAGGCAACAGCTCTGGTGGACATTCCTGCAATCAGCATGCCAATTGCACGCTCCCTCAAAACTTGCGACATCTGTGGCATTGTGCGGTGTGATAAAACTGCACATTTCAGAGTGGCCTTTTATTGTGGCCAGCCTAAGGCACACCTGTGCAATATTCATGCTGTCTAATCAGCATCTTGATATGCCACACCTGTGAGGTGGGATGGATTATCTCGGCAAAGGAGAAGTGCTCACTAACACAGATTTAGACAGATTTGTGAACAATATTTGTGAGGAAATGGTCTTTAGTGTGGATAGAAAATGTTTTAGATCTTTGAGTTCAGCTCATGAAAAATGGGAGCAAAAACAAAAGTGGTGCGTTTATATTTTTGTTCAGTGTAGATGCAGGAGGCACTGTAACTCACTTTGCTAATTATAACTGCATGTGGTATTTAGTGGAACTCATTGCTCTGTGATTCACCTCATCTTTCTGAGCAAACAATAATAACGTGATTTAAAAAAAAACCCCATTAACTTAAACATGTTACAGTCAGGACCACTTTAGTCAAACAAAAATTTATTTCCAGTAGTTGATGGTATGGCTCTGATCTGGGGCCTCTCTGCCCTTCCTTGCACCTACGAGGAAAGACTGTGGCAAATAGAGCAATCCTCCCTGCCCTTCCATGTAGGCCAGAGCAGTTTAAACAGGGCACCCTGAATGAGATTCGCCAATTGGTTGCATAGAAAGGAATCATGTGATCTATCAGCTGACTCCCTTCCATCAATCAGCTGTTGTTTGTGATCAGCTGATTTAGCTGGGATATGAGCTGAGCTTGACTTTGTGTCCTGTCTGAACTAACTATGCTCAATTTAGGACTTGAGACTTACTTGTGACTTGCAAAACTATGACTTGGTGCCACTTCTGAAGCCTGAAACTTTAAAGACTTCTTTTGATTGACGTGTTATAGTTATATTTAAGTTATAGATGAGGTTGGGTGTCAACACTGAGCTGATCAAACAAATAAAACAATATATTTTCTAATAAGTAATACAGAGATGATGCAGGTCCCTAAGTCCAGGGGCAGTCATTAGTAAAGAGGGGTTGCTGACTGATCAGTGTCCATAGTCACGGGCTCATTTTAATACCTTTATAAATCAGGAACTACCCAAACATAAAAGTACGATATATTACATGTCAGTATTTTTTTTATTCTCAGAGTGACACACACAGCTGTGCAGCTATGATTTGCACAGAGGGGTCTGTGCGGGGGCGGCAGAGGAGAGGAGAGGAGGAGAGAGCAGAGGAGGGGGTGTTAGGGAGAAATAACCAACAAGGAAACCACTTTCAGCTTTGCTCCTGCACCGCCTGGCTGGCCCGCTGCCAGGTTTCTCCAGAGAGGGTTGGCTCACCCCTTCTCCTCTCCTCCCTCTCCTCCCTTCTTTCTCTCCTAAACCCACATACGCACTCTCTCCAACTCTCCAAAGCAACAGGGCGAGAAGGAGAAGGAGAAGAAGAAGGAAGAGCGACAAAAAGCGAGGGCAACTTTTCAATCTCACAGCAACAAGGGCAACAAGAAACTTCTTAAAGATGTCAGACGTGTCGGTTTTGCAGACGGATCACTTGGGAACGCGAGGGAAGTGATTTTTTTTTCCCTTAAGGAGAAAACAGGAGGGGAGGACGCGCTTTTTTTTCTCCGCCGTATGAGACGTCAAAAATCTGCCTCGGTTAACAAAGCAGGCGCCTCTGATCTGGAGCTGAAGCCGCCAGCTTTGTGATTTAATGTCCCCGGGTCTCTGTGGAGGGCAGTGAAGGATGCCAGGATGCCCACTCTGATCTCCCATCTGCTTGTCATCTGGCTGAGCGTCCACAGGCTGGTGTGGTGCACGGAGCGCTCCTCCACACGGGAGCGCTTCAAGGTGGTCATCGCTCCTCTCATCTGCAAGCGGATCTGCCTGAAGGGACAGTGTCAGGATACCTGCGAGCAGGGCAACAACACCACGCTGATAGCGGAGAACGGGCAGGCGGCCGACACACTCATCGGACAGGGCTTCAGGGTCGGTGAGTGAAACAATGCTGTTTATTTACCAGGGGATATAATTAGGCCGCTGCGATTAACTAATGGTGCTGCTCCGACCTCTGGGTTTATACTTTCTCCTCTGTGGTGCCTCTGGAGAGCTGAGGGAGGCCTGTTGGTGCTCATAAACACACTTCTTATGGAGATATGCTTTATGTCCTGTCAAGATAATCAACTATCACTGTAACTTTTGATCACATTCAGCTGTATTTCAGACATATCCTGGAGGAACAACTACTTTAAATGGTTAAATCAGACAATAAAAGTGCTATAACTGCTATGAAACTCCATAAAATGGTCAGACTTGGCACAGTTTTAATATTACCATAAGGCTGTGGTGGAAAAACTAACTGCTTAATTAAATAAAAATGGAAACTTTTGGTCCACTCCAAGGAAAAGTCCTGCAATCAGATTCCTCCTTAAGTAAAAACACAGCAGTGGGACTATTATCTATCAGTGAGGCCTAAAAGTAAAAGTGCTCCCAATGCAGATTGAGTTCAGTGTCATTTCAGTGTCTTTCAGTATTAAAGTGTTGATAAAGTGAAGCTGGTTCAAAGGGTGAGGAAGCTAACATTGTAACAAGGGCATAGGTTTTGTGGGGGACGCTGTCACTTTCCCAGTGGATCTGGAGGTATGCCTTTTGGGCAACCTCTTAAATTCTAATATCAGACATAGCTATTTCATCAAGCTTAAAGAAATCCTATTGTCTATTGCCGAAAATGTTTTGCAGTGTCAGATCTCCCATTGCCTGTTGGATAGCTGTGACTCTCAGAAGTGAATAGTTACATACCTCTAGAGAAAATAACGTACCCACTAAAGAATAAGATACCCTCCCTATAAAATATGGCAACCTTTTATTAACTATATGGAGAATTTCCCATCTCATATGATTTAATGACTGTCTGCATGTTCTCTGTATTGTCACCACACTAGTATTATAATAGTATAATAGCGTAGTATAACACATTTTTCCCCAATAATTTTGTAGTGTACGACTTAATTTTCATAGTAACATTTTTATTTGCGTTTTTACGTGCCACTTTGTTTTATTGTCTGTTAATTTATTTTCGAAGCATTCGTAATGTGAAATTGGCATTTGTGTACTGTCAGTTTGTGACTGCGTGCTTTGTATATTTGAAAAACTAAACTAAAATATTCCAAAAAACATGAAATGGAGAGATTTGGGGTCCTCCTGCAGAAAATTTGAGCATTAAACACTAAATTCCGGCATTGTGGTAAATTTTTATGCACCAGTTTGTGCCTTTTCCACATCAATTTGTGGTGTAAATGTCTTTAATTTTGTCAAAATTATTGTTTTCAGTAAGGGGGATACATACACACATGTTCTAAACATTGGATGGGGAGTGTGTATCCAGCGTACCCCCCGAAATCTATACCAATGCACCTGCCAAATATCTTCTAAGTACAGCTGTCAAATTTTGTGTAAAAAGTACAAATATGACCTCTGTAATTTCATGGAGTAAAGTAGAAAGTCTTTTAAATTGAAATAATCAAATATAGTACAAATACTGTGTCACAAAATAGTGCTTGAGTACAGTATAGCTAAATCATTGAGGCCTTTATTCCCATAAAAAGATCCTATCTTCTTTATAGCGCACACCAGTTTGACACCAGCTGCTCAGATCCACTATGAATACATGTCATTAAGATTCATGTCAAGCGAGTATAAACTCTGCTCCACAAATAAATAGGTAGCTAAGGCGAGGTGAGCCGGGTTTACCCTCCACTGCATCGCTGGAAAATGTTTCCATGTTGCACTTTAATTACTGAGGCATGGCTCATTACATAGCATATAAATGTACTCCTAAGATCTATATACTCCCCCCACCGACTCCAGTGTCTGGTTGGCATGAGTGGAGCCTTTCTGCGCTGTATCAGATCAGCTGTGGTGAGAAGTGGAGCCTCGCAGTCTCAGGCCCAGGACTGGATTTCACTGCCGCTCTTTTCTTTTAGTCACTCAGAGAATAAGATATTACATGTTGAATGACAGTCTGAGTTGCTCATCTATGATAAAAAAGGAGCTTCATCTTCTCATTGACATGTCTGTAGTGGAATTTAGTGCCGGTCAGTTCTCTCTTTGTACCAGCAGATGTTAATTATGAGTCTCTTTATCACTTTTCACCAAAATAATGCAACATAGATTGGTTTAAATTCCTGTGTGGTACAAGTCTAAAATGATAAATAATAGATAACAGCTGTGCTTCAGAGCCAGCTTAATGTGATGCAACAGCTTCATATTTCTGTTGACATCACACTGGCACCAGAACCATCTTCCTGTCTCCTCAGTTTTTCAGGAAATGAAGCAAACGCAACTGAAACACTCCTCAAATCCCCAAACTGTCCAACTTTAAAACCCTTGTTTTTTATCCTAAATTTTTAATGGTGATTTTTTTTCCCAGGGTTTACTAGTCATGTTTGTGTGGGTGGATTTTAAAGCAGAAGCTAAGATGCAGTACTACTGAGTTAAAAATGTCTCTTAAGCCAGTGGTTCCCAACTGGTGGGTCATGGGTCCATTCTG